>NC_040041.1:4250529-4599366 GCF_003713205.1 Coffea eugenioides
TTTTTCTTTAACACATCATATAACATGTTAAACACTTCTCCCTTTCAGGAAATGACTCCTCAAGCAGAGATTATTTCCACGAAGTACACAAAAAGTGCAATAAAATCATGTGCAGCTTTGTCATACGTTGAAGCTCAAGCAAGGATGGATGACAGGTGCTCCTATATTTTACTTCTATTGCAAATTGTTTTCTTGAACTTAAGGACAGACCTATCTCTGAAAGTACCATATTACTAGTTTGTTTCAGCATTATTGTGATATTTGCTTTGAATCATAAATGATGTTTTTCAAGGAAAAATTGGACTATGTTGCTTGAATAATGAGCTGTGATGTTTATATAACATGTTGGATATTGGGGTTATTGTTTATGTTACTTATTGTACTATTACCTTTCTTAACTAACCTCCTCTTTAATATCACAAATATTTTTTATTCTTTATCTGCAGTCGACTGGTGGATCCATTAACTACTGATTTGCGAAATATGAATGCTTTAGCGAAGGTATTGGCACTAGTCGTTTCATTCATTTTCCTCATCCCCACATTTGGGTATGTGCGTTTATTATTGTGGACTACATCTTGAATTTTGCAGATCATGAGGCAGAGACGTATTGATAGAGGGGCGCTTACTCTTGCTTCTGCTGAAGTCAAATTTCAAATTGATACTGAAACTCATGATCCCCTTGATATTGGTATGTCCATGCTCTTGTATTTGTGTTTACAATCTATACCTTTAGAACCTGCAATTAAGAAGTGCTCTTGACCTCTTGACAAGCAGATAGCAATGTCTAGATTGGGCAGAAATTCATTTTAGTGTCCAAACTGCTGAAGTTAGTGTTGGACCAATGTTGCCAACACCTCTTCTATGATTCCTGTTTAGAAGTTTGCAAGGTTGAGCAAAGATTACTTAGTGTGGGTTTTATGTTTGGCTTGTTGACATTGCCATCTTGAGATGTGACCTTGAAATTCAAATAAACTAGCATATAACATCTATTACCATCATCACACCATTATAGGACAAGAAAAGTAAAAGTTAATGATCACCCCTCCCCCAATCACCATTTTTGACTTGTTTGCTGTAATCTTGTATAAGAGATAGTAGATGTTCATAAATGTTTTACTGGACGTGGTCATTTACTTGTCATTGGCTTATGAATATTCACTATCCTGTTGTTCGGCCAGAATCATAGTTATATTTTGCATTAACCTTGTTTTAGGAATGTATCAAATAAGAGAAGCAAATCAAATGGTTGAGGAGTTTATGCTTGCAGCTAATGTTTCAGTTGCTGAAAAAATTCTCAAACATTTTCCCCTGTGCTCATTACTGAGGTACAGTATATATTCTTTTTAGTTGTTCTTTGTTGCAAATTCTAACACTGACAGAATTACTTTTTGTAATACTACTGTCTTTTACTTACCTTTTGGAATGAAATTGAGATTCATTTTCCATTAATTTCAACAAAACATGCTTTGGTTACTCTCTCTCTCTCTCCCCCAAAAAAAAAGTGTGTATTATGGACAACTGGACTTTTAATTAAGCATGCTGATAAGATGGATTTTCTGGGATGCAGCATTCTCAGAAATTGTAATATGGGTCGGCAACTGACTTACTGATTATTAAGAAATAAAAAGCTAATGGAATTGGATTAATTAACCGGACAAACTGCTAATACTCAGGACAATATCCAATATTTTTGACTGACAGGAGAATAGTATGCTGATCTCAGTCTACCTTCTCATTAATCTCCCCTTCTTCTGGCTGCATTCTGTTAATTACCCTGCTGTCAGTCCAAGGGTGACATGCATCACTATGTCTTATTGTCGTGTTTGAGATCTATCTGTAGGTGTGGCTGTGCAGTTCTTTACTGTCTTGAGCAGTAAATTATCCCAATTATGCTTTCAGAAGGATTTCATTGGTGCATGTATTTTCCTTTTTATATAGTTAGTGAGATAGTGAAGTCTAAATACTAGTTGCTTAGGCTGTTCTGTTGATTTTCATATTATTAATCTATTGCAACTATAACATTTGCAGACGACATCCTACCCCTACAAAAGAGATGCTTGAACCTTTAATTCGAACAGCTTCAGCTGTTGGTCTCCAATTGGATGTGTCATCCTCAAAAGCACTTGCTGATTCGCTTGATAGTGCTGTGGTCAGAAAAGGATTGGATTTTTCGTACTTTTGTTTTTTGCAATTATAAATTTGTTTGCTTTCATGAATTCTTTGGCGGGTGGTTTCTGTTTGTCATTTTTTCCCCAACTTGCTACTACTTTAAAATGTGATGCATATGTTACATGAGCTTGTGCTTGTTTGAAGACACTGACTTTGACAATTAATTAATTTCCTTCTTTCTCTAGCATCATCTTTAATTTCTAGTGTAACATAATATCTGTAATTAAGTCCCTCTTGATTCAGAAGGAAGTAGTTCCAATGAAACTATTAGTGAAAGAATGATGAAACAAGCTAGAAATACCTTTTGCATCTAAAATCCATGCACATCTTCAAGTCTCTGGGTGGGTTTTGAACAGCCACATGGAGTCTGGCTGGCATCAATATAGTTAGAAGGGTTTTAATGCATCTTAGATCCATGTGTTTAGGGGTACAACTTTGCATATAATTGGAGAATCTGCTTTTAAGTGAGTGATTCATCTCTCTAGCTTTTTAATAGCTGGCAATTGTCCTTAAATGAGGTAGTAATGGTATTATAAATCTGAACTCTATGTCTCTTCGCTTTGCTTCTTTTTACTTCCTAGGATCTCTGCCATTGCATGCATGTCAATGTGTAAGTCTTATATAAATGTCACTTTCTTTGCTTATTTTTCTTGAATGATAAATAACACCAGGTGACTGTTAGCTTTTTAATAGCTGGCAATTGTCCTTAAATGAGGTAGTAATGGTATTATAAATCTGAACTCTATGTCTCTTCGCTTTGCTTCTTTTTACTTCCTAGGATCTCTGCCATTGCATGCATGTCAATGTGTAAGTCTTATATAAATGTCACTTTCTTTGCTTATTTTTCTTGAATGATAAATAACACCAGGTGACTGTTCTTTTTTCTCCAGGGTGGTGACCCTTACTTTAATAAGCTGATTCGTATTCTGGCAACTAGATGCATGTCCCAGGTACTTCCATTTCTATAAATAGTTTATTTTCATTTAAATATTGTGCTATGAGAAGCTTCAGTCATTCTTTATCAAATTTATGTTCTTCAAATTCAGGCAGTCTACTTTTGTAGTGGAGAGCTCAGTCCTCCAGAATTTTATCACTATGGTCTTGCGGCACCTCTGTACACTCATTTCACCTCTCCCATTAGAAGATATGCAGGTAATACAAGTCCTTTGTGATCTTTGATCAACTCGTGAAAGCTAATGACTGAACCTTATGGTATTTTTCTCTGTTGTAGATGTGATTGTACACAGGTTGCTTGCTGCATCCTTGGGAATATATAGGCTTCCTGATGTACTGCAGGACAAAGCTCAGCTTACAAGTGTTTCTGACAGTAAGAATCACATCACTTACACCTTCATGACTTGTTCTCTTTGTACATGCTGTTTGACTATCACTTACATAAGGTTGCTGAAGTGCATGTAATACATCTTGATTGATTGAGTTGTTCAATTGGGTTTCCTTTCAATCAAAGAATTAACAGTTTCATGGTCGAAGCTTTGCTGGTGGTCTTGTAATATGGAGTTTTGATTCACTTAGCTGGATATTTGTTTCTGCTCCTTATTAGCACTATTTACTCTTCGCATTTTTTTCACTTGCATAAACTTTTCAAATAGAAAAGTTGGTGGGGTTTATGTACTGTTTGACATAACGTAGCTACGACTTCATTTTTGTTTCATTATTAGCTGAATATTGCTGAAGAGTTCCATTGAATCTTTCTTCAAAGCAATGCTTGGCTCTTCTCTTTTCATTCAGGATTTTGTTTTCCAATATGCATGGATATTTTTCTTGTGTGGATAAGTAACAGAACTGAGTGGGGAAACAAATAATATGAGTTAAAGAATTTCGAATATTTAATCATGTGGCCATGTCACTGTAGAAACTACACTGTCTAGCAGACTCTGGATGTCCATATACTTCTGTCCACTAGAAAAATGGTGTGACATTCTCGAAGTCAACAAAATGTGGTATTTTGAAGCTTCATTGATGATTGAAGCAGCCTTATTGGGTTCCTCTTGCTTTTAACTTCGATTAATAAAATTGATAAATAATGATATGTCCCTTGCCATTGTGAAAGTCTCATCACATTCATTGTCATCTTGCTTGAATCAGTTTGCATTTCTTATTCCTCGAATGTGTTCGACTTATGTTCATCAAATTTGGTTCTGAAACTTACTACTGTAAATGGGTTCTTAGACTTAGTTTTGACATTTGCATATTGTATTAGATTCTGGTAAAAATTTTGACTAGTGCCTATTTCAAACAGATCTAAATTATCGGCATAGGAATGCACAAATGGCTGGTCGGGCCTCAGTTGAGCTTCATACTCTCATATATTTCAGGAATAGGCAAGTATTTTATTTTTGAGGAGTCTTTTTCTCCCCCTCTGCTTTCTTCTCCCTATCCAAGCTACCGCATGCTCTCTCTCTCTCACATATGTAATTTTGTTATTCTACTGATGCAGGCCGACAGATACTGAGGCCAGAATAGTGAAAATACGAGCAAATGGTTTCATAGTTTTTGTGCCCAAGTATGTTTTGTTTCCTTGCACTTTAATTTACATAATGTGCATCTCCTGTATTTTAGTTTGCTTTCATCAGTACAGGGCAATCATAAAATTTCACGACTTTAGCTCTTTTAATTGATTGGCTAAACTTCTGATCTGAGCTTCCAAAACCCAATCCTCTGTCCCTACTGTGGCATTTATGATAAAACTGTCCCGACATGGTGAAATTTGAATTTGATTAATTATTTAACAATGAGTTCTTTTTTTATTATTATTAAAATGCAAAATTAGAGCAATTTGTTTGTTTGACTGGAGTCCACATAAAAAAAGGGAAGTAGCAGACCTCTCGTGGAAATAGTTTCAGGTTGCTTAGTTTGAGAATCCTTTCCCAATTATGTTGCAGGTACGGTATTGAAGGGCCAGTTCATTTGAGCAAGGAGGGAGAATGGTTGGTTGATGAACAGCAGCAGAGGGTTAGAAAAAGTGACAATAGTGTTCACTATGGCGTTCTTCAAACAGTGAAGATTCATATGGAGGTTGTGGAGCCCCAACCCCACCGGCCGAAACTCCAACTAACCTTAATTAACGATACAGATATTACGATAATGTGAGAAAAATGTATGCTGATTTGTTTTCCTTGCAGTAGAATTAGCCGTGTACAGAGTTGTAGTTTTAGTCATTCTTGGTCTGTTGTGCCGTGTTGTAGTTGTAATGATGCCGGAATGCTCATTTTTCCATGGAGAGTAATCTAATTCTTTTCCATTGTTTTCATGGAAATCCTGCAAAAAATGATTTTTCGTTTTTATTCTAACATTTTTCTTTCTGGATAGATTGCTGTTGATAATAAAGCTTCGGGTTTGACTTGGGTTCATTGCTTCGTTTAAAAGAAACGAAATGAAGAAAAGAAAATTTTGGTTCGTTTCCTTGTTTCAGAATTAGAACTTGCTTTATTCCCACTGATGATGCTGGATTACGGAATCCTTGAAGATTGCCTTAAATTGAGCTGCAAAGCCAGGAGTATGACAGGGCTTTGTGCTTCTTTTTTAAAAAGAAAAAAAAGATTCAAGTATGGAATTTAAGAAACTGGAGCAGAGAGAGGAAAGGAAGATTTGAATTCAAAACAAAAAAATGTATTCTAAAGCTTCCAAAAAAAAAAAAAAAAAAGACTTCGCGCTTGTTGGCAAAGTACGTATGCCAGTCACTTCGTAAGAGAGGATTGGAATCAGGAATTGGAAAAAATCCAATATTTTGGGTCATAGGTCTTGGATTCAAAATTTTGGAATGAATCATTAAAATTTGGAGTTTTCAATTCCTAATAAATTGGGAGGTTTTGGTGAATTTTCAAATTTGACCCATGTGCATGATTTAAAAATTAATATTTTGCTCTTTCTACACGCTTTTCCTCGTGTCATTCTCTCTCCCTCCAAGAAACAAATGATAAAAACAAAATGCATTGGCTGTCTTGGAGGAAAATGTTAATAAAGAGAAATGAAGGAGGGTTGGGATTCAAGGATCTAGAAACTTTCAATAAAGCATTTTGGGTAAGCAGATTTGGAGGATACTTACCAAACCAAACCTCCTAATCAGCAAAGTGCTGAGAGCAAAATACTTCCCCAATGATTCTATCTTAAAATGCAAGCCTCACAAGAATGCATCCTAGATATGGCAAGGTCTACTAGGAGCCAAAAGCTTAATTGATAAAGGTTTGATCAGAAGAATTGGCAACGGGAGACGTACAAGCATCTGGGAATATAAATGGATCCCTGGATCAACTTCTGGTAAGCCTACTTCCCCTAGACCTCTAAACAGTGACTTAAAGATGGTGCATCAGTTAATCAGTCATAAAAGATGGAACAGGAACACCATTTTTAAATCCTTCAATCAAAGTGATGCAGAGAAGATCGTGAACATTCCCTTAAGTTTGACAGGGAGGAAAGACAGTTATTATTGGCAACACAATGCAGGAGGGACATACACAGTCAGCTCATGGAAGAGAGTACTAGTGCAGAGAAGGAAGAAATAGGTGCAGCTGGTCCAAGTCTCACAGAAGGAAGCCAACAAGGCAGACAGATGTGGAACACTCTATGGAAGCTTAACATCAAACATAAAATAAAGCTCTTCATTTGTGTCAACAGGTATCTTGGGAGGAAAACATCTAGTCACTGTATTATGAGTGACCAACTAGTATTTATAGGAGTACAAACCTAACCGACTATTTACAAGAATACCCTTACTAATATATTATCTACAAGAATACTAATATTCTCCTAACACTCCCCCTTAAGTTGGAGCATATATATCATAAGCACCCAACTTGTTACAAAGGTATTTCACCCTAGAGCCCCCTAAACTCTTGGTAAACAAATCAGCCAATTGATCTGCAGACGGTACATGAGATGTCTTGATGACTCCATCAAGTAATTTCTCTCGAATGAAATGACAATCAACTTCAATATGTTTTGTCCTTTCATGAAACACTGGATTAGACGCAATATGGACAGCTGCCTGATTATCACACACTAAATTCATAGGCTGTTTATACTCAAACCCAATTTCAAGTAACATGCTTTTCAACCAAACCAACTCACACACAGTGTGAGCCATAGCACGGTATTCAGATTCTGCACTTAATCTGGAGACAACTGTTTGCTTCTTACTCTTCCACGACACTAAATTACCACCAACAAACACACAATATCCTGTGGTCGATCTTCGATCTGAGGCAGAACCGGCCCAATCTGCATCACTATATCCTTCAATATCAGTGTGTCCATGATTTTGATACAGCAACCCTTTTCCAGGAGCACCCTTAAGATACCTGAGAATCCGTATAACAGCATCCCAATGACTAGTACGAGGGGTATCAAGAAATTGACTCACAACACTCACTGCAAACGAAATGTCAGGTTTCGTTACAGTGAGATAATTTAACTTACCCACAAGTCTTCGATATTGCTTAGGATCATCAAGTAATGTTCCTTGATCTCTTGCTAATTTCACATTGGGATCCATAGGAGTATCCACAGGTCGGCAACCTAACATCCCAACTTCACTCAACATATCAAGTACATATTTCCTTTGACATAAATAAATCCCATATTTAGACCGAGCTACCTCAATACCCAGAAAATACTGTAAATGACCTAAATCCTTTGCCTGAAAGTTTGCCTGCAGATTGGATTTAAGTTTCTGGATCCCCACAACATCATCACCTGTAATCACAATATCATCCACATAAACAACTAATAAAATTTTACCAGCATTAGAATGCCCATAAAATACAGAGTGATCTACTCCACATCTCGTCAGACCGAACTCCATGACCACACTACTAAACCGGCCAAACCAAGCCCTTGGAGACTGTTTCAATCCATATAAGGATTTTTTCAAACGACAAACCAACTGCGAATTCTCCCCCTGAACAACAAATCCAGGAGGTTGTTCCATATATACCTCTTCTTCCAAATCTCCATGCAGAAATGCATTTTTCACATCCAACTGATGCAATGGCCAATTGTAAGTTGCTGCCAAAGAGATAAGAAGGCGAACCGAGGTAATCTTTGCAACAGGAGAAAATGTTTCTAAGTAGTCTACTCCATACACTTGAGTAAATCCTCGAGCTACCAGACGAGCCTTCAATCTATCAATAGAACCATTAGGCTGCACCTTTATAGTGTACACCCATTTACAACCAACAACAGGCTTACCTGAAGGACGAGGGACAAGATCCCAAGTACTATTTTGTTCCAAAGCAGACATCTCTTCTTGCATAGCTAATCTCCAACCAGGATGATTAAGAGCATAGGTAATAGACTTAGGAATGGAGATAGAATCAAGGGAAGCAACAAAAGAAGAATATGACATAGAGAGACGAGAATAAGACACAAAATTAGAAATAGGATGGGAAGTACAATGTCTCTTACCTTTGCGTAAAGCAATAGGAAGATCTAACTCAGAAGAGGGCGTCATACCTGAATTTGAAGATTGAGAGTTAATTGGTGAAGTGCGTGTCATATCAGGAACTTTCTCAACCATGGAACGACGAGAGTAAACTTGAAGATGAGGACGAGATAATCGAGCTATGGAATCTGGTGGACTAGATAACTCAGGTAATAAAGGGGAAGGGACTGGTAAAACAGGAGAAGAAAAAGAGGGACACTGGTCTAACTCACAAGGCATACTGTGTTTGATAAAATATGGAGTAGATTCAAAGAAAGTAATATCAGCACAAGTAAAAAATCGATTTAAAACTGGACTGTAACATCTATACCCTTTTTTGCGCTCGTGCGTATCCTAAGAAAATACACTTAATAGCACGAGAATCTAATTTATCCACCCCGGGAGTAAGCTGATGAACAAAGCACACACATCCAAAAATACGCGGAGGTAATTTAAACACAGGTTCATGAGGAAAAAGAATGGAGTGAGGTAATTGACCTCCAAGAATATTAGATGGCATGCGATTAATTAAATAACATGCAGTTAGAACTGCATCACTCCAAAATTGTTTGGGCACATTCATGTGCAACAACAGTGTTCGAGCAATTTCGATTAAATGTCCAATTTTTCTTTCAGCAACTCCATTCTGTTGTGGAGTGTGAGGACAAGAGGACTGATGAATAATACCAGACTTACTCATAAAGGTATTAAAAGGAGTGGAAAAATATTCTTTCGCATTATCACTGCGAAGTATACGTACCGGCACACCAAATTGATTCTTTATTTCTGCAACAAATGCACAAAAAATGGAATATAGTTCTGAACGATCTTTCATTAAATAAAGCCAGGTAACTCTTGAAAAATCATCAACAAAGATGACAAAATATTTAAAACCTAATTTTGAAGTGACTCGACTAGGACCCCAAACATCAGAATGAACTAACAAAAACGGTTCAGAAACCCGTTTATTGACTCTAGGAGCAAAAGAAACACGATGATGCTTTCCTAACTGACAAGACTCACATTCTAACGAAGATAATTGACTCAAAATAGGAACCAACTTTTTCAAATTTTGTAAAGATGTATGACCTAAACGACAGTGAATTTCAAGAGGAGAAACAGTAGCAGGACATGCTATCGGACCATTGAAGTTGAGAAAGTAAAGATCATTATGCTCATGCCCTCCACCAATCGTCCTCTTTGTCTTCAAATCCTGAATGACAACAGAATCAGGAGAGAAAGTAACTGTACACTGTAGAAATTTAGTGAGCTTACTAACAGACATTAGATTAAAGGGCAAATTGGGTACGTAAAGAACAGAAGACAGCGGAAGTGATTGATTAATTTCTACAGTGCCTAGTCCTTTAACTTTAGTGGTAGATCCATCAGCTAAAGTAACATGAGGAAAGGGAGTAGATTCTTGAAAATTAGAAAAAATTTTAGAGGTACCTGACATATGATCAATAGCCCCGGAGTCAATAATCCATGAGTCATTACCTTTTTGTGCTAAAGAAGCAGAGGGAAGAGATGCGTGATTTGTAGCTTGGTACTGTAGGAATTTAACATAATCTTCCTCAGATATAGTAACAGTCTTCTGGGACCCATGTGCTGAAAAACTCGATTCAATGTGGTCATTGGTAACCGCATTAACAAACCTTTCAACCATGGCGAATGGCACGTCAAACCAAAGAAAAGGTCAAAACTCGAGATGAACAGCGCGTGAACAGTGAATAGCGCCGCGTGAACAGTGCCGCGAACAGTGAACAGTGTCGCATGAACAGTATGCGATGAACAGTGAATAGTCGCGATGAACAGTATCGCGTGAACAGTCGCGATGACCAAAACTTTTGCTAGATGTTTAACCCTAACCCTAGGACTTTTGCTCTGATACCATGTCAACAAGTATCTTGGGAGGAAAACATCTAGTCACTGTATTATGAGTGACCAACTAGTATTTATAGGAGTACAAACCTAACCGACTATTTACAAGAATACCCTTACTAATATATTATCTACAAGTGTAGACACCAAAATTTGATTGTAATTGCTTTTACTATTTATTTTTCTACTTTTTATTGTTTTTGTCGTGTCAGTTTTATTGACTTTTTAGTTTTTAGTTTTAGTTTTTATCTTTGCGTTATTATTTTTATTTTTGAGTTTAGCATGGAATTTCTCGAAAAAAAATGAAAAAAAAAGAAGAAAAAAAAAGAAAAAAAAAACATTCAAAATATGTTTTAGTTGTTGTTATTCAAATTCAATGTTTTTGTGAAAAAAAAAGAAAAAAGAAAAAAAGAGACAGAAAATTAGCATTTCGTTTTATCTTAATTAGCATTTCTGCATTTATTTGTTTTTTTAGGTAATTGGTTATCTATATTAATTAGTTTTTTTTAAAAAAAAAAAGAGTTTTTGTCGCAGCATGCACGCTGCAATTTTTTGCAGCGTGCAAAGGACGGCCAGGCTTGCCCTTTGGATGGCTGGATGTGAGGGACAAGGACAGGCCCTCATCCTCACCTTTCAGGTGAGGGTTTAGGGGATTGGGAGGTTGGTATAAAAAGAAAAAGGGCTACAGCCGCAAGGGGGGAGTGGGAAAGAGTTAGCGGCTGAGAAGAAAACAAAAAAAGAGAGGAAGCTTTTCTGGGGTTAAGGAAAAAACCGAGAGCAAAGGGGAGAAATCTGGGCTGAGGTCTAGAGACCGAAAGGAGAAAAGGCAAGGAAGCTACGAAGAGGGTCATCGAGTGATGGCTGGAGGAACCTGAAAAAAGAGAGAGAAGGTTGACGGCTAAGGAGGGAGAAAAGGAGAGAAACCAAAAGAACGAGAGGGAGAGGAGAAAGTTTCGATCTTTTCTCAACTATAACTGAAAGGGGGAGAGAGGTTTTTGGAACAGCAAGAAAGAAAAACAGCGGCTAAGGAAGTGAAGAAAAAGGGAGCTGCGGCTGAAAGGAAAAACAGAGGAAGGGCGGCTGCTAGAAAGGAAAACAAAACAACGACAGGGAAGCTTTTTGGGGAGGGCTGGACAGAAATAGAAAGGGCAGTGGTGGCTGAGTTCTAAGATCTGAAACTAAAAAGGAAAAGAGAGAGATTAGAGAGTTGGGGATGGCTGTTCGAGTAAGGAGACAGAGAGAGAAAAAAGATTGAGGGTGACGGCAAGAAGTGAACCGAGAGCTTTGTGAAGTAAGAGTGAAAAACAAGCAAAGGGAGGACTGAGTAGAGTTGGCGTTTAGAAACGAAAATCAAAGAGAGACGGAAAGAGGAAAAAGAAGAAGCCACGGCTAGGAGGGAAATCGAAAGGAACCCACGAAGCTATTGCATCAGAATCTGCCGTTGCAAGTTCAAAGCTGTTAACAGGTAGCCTGCGATCCTTTCTCTGTTCTATTTTTCATTTCCTTATGAAATCTGATTGCTAGACATATGATGTTTCATGCGTTCCTTGTCATTATACGTCCCAAAGCTGACTCTTTTGCTCACTTGGATGTTGTGGGAGTCGATTTAGCAGTCCAGATTTTTCTGTCATAACAGTTTTTCTTTTTCTTGGCTGTCGAATGAGAATCTAGTTCAAGGTCCTGTTTTTGATTGTTGAGTAAAATACCATGAAGTGCTGTACTTTTGGTTACCAAAGTTTCCCTTGGATGAGGCAAGGAAAGTTTCCAGTCTTTTGGTATTGCTAAGTTGGTTTTTTCGTGGACATGAAGCCTGGATATTTTGTTATGTTTCTTCAGCCAAATTCTGGACAAAACTTGCGTCTTCCTGTAGCTTATTTTGGTTTGGATTTCATTTGAAACATTGGGTTCGATTGTGCTTTGAGAGTCATGACATGTAGGCACTCATTCCAATCTGTTTTCACGTTGTCCAGCTTGGTATGACTGAACTTGTTGGGTTTAGATCATTACATTTGAAGGAGCTTTAAATTGTTTTTGTTGGCTTTGATACTGCCCGTACCATGCTTTATCATTTAACATTGTCCTGAGGAAAATCTGGAACTCTTGTTTGACATGAGGAAAGTGGCCTTTCATACTCCTGTTTGCTGTCTTCTTCCCCGTGGCAGCCCCAAGTGTTAAATCATCTCTTCATATGAACATTTTGCCCAGAATTTTGCATCAGTGTGCCTTTTGCTGTTTGAATTTCCTTCCCATATCTTGTTTGTAAGGATGTCAAACTCATGTCTTGTTGGTTTGGTTCAAAGTTTGGATGTTAGATCAAAGGAACTTTGGTTATGATACATGCTTGAATCTGAAATTTGGTCTTGGAAGTAGGAGCTAGGAAAGTTATGGCAGTTTCATTCTTCAAATGTTTTGCCCATTTTTTTTCCTTTTTTGAACTTCGCATGGGATTTTTTCTAAGTTTTCTCTTTGTTTGGATGGAGGTTATGGTGTAGTTTGCTGATTAGTTTAAGGTTGTGAATTTGGAGTTGAAATCTGTTCTTGAAAAACAAGCTGTGTGTTTGAGTGTGGTTTTGGTTGATGAAGCATGACAGAAATTTTTGCAGAAAAATGTTTCCTACGTGGGTTGCATGCTCTTGCATGAAAAATGTCCAAGCAAATTGCCTTCTAACCCCCCAAGTCTCCCCTTGTTCCATTATGACCCAACCAATTGAATGTTTTCTCAATTTGGTCCTTGGTAGTTTTTAATTTTACAACTTCATTGCTTGTTTGCTTCAATTAACTACTATGCTTTGTTTAAATTGCACCTCATGCATGAATTTAAGAGCTTTATGACCATGTGAGCCCGTGTTTGCATGTTTTCTTTAATTTTCCCAAATAAATTGGTGCCTTGACCATTTCTTTTATGTTGGAGGATAAATAAGTGACTTTACCCCACTAGAGCTCCATTTCAAGGAAGGTATAACTTCTTTTATCTTTTTTGTCTCTCCTATGTGAACCAACGTGCTACGTGAGAAATACATGTCTACTTTGCTTTCCTAGCCTTTTCTTTAATTTCTTTTAGTTATGTCATTTACTTTTGCCTTTTATTTACGTTATTCATTATGGGGTATGTGTACACCTCTTGGCTTGTGATAGTTAGGGATTTAATTATTTTATTCCTTTTCCCCCTTTTAGATTGTAGTAGGGTCTCCCTAATGTAATAGATAGGGCTTGGAGGAGCATTCAATGAAGACCCATCGAAGTCATGTGCCTAGCTAGCAAATGTAATAGTTAGGGCTTTAATCGTCTTATGTGTCTTGCATGCTTAGTTGCTACGTGTTAATTTGCTTTGTTAGGGCCTTGCATCTAGTCGAGCATGCTAAATGTTATGTGCTATGTGTTTATAAGTGTTTGGCATGTCTACTCGCTTTCCATAGCCTGAATGAATGTGATGGATGAATGTACGTTTCCACTAGTCCAACGCTAGTCGGAATTCATAGAATGGGCTAGTCCAACGCTAGACCCTTAGGGATTTCTCCTCGTTAGTACATGTTTGCATGTTCATTACATATCATGCATTTTTTTTAGTTTTATCATTTTGCATGCCCCTCGAACCCTTTTCCCTTCATTTTAGGATTTTTGCATTTCATGCTAGTTATAGGGTTCATTTGCTTGAGAGTCCCCTTAAATATGGGATATAGACGAGTGTGACTTTTTTCAAGCCTTAGCACGCTTGTATTCCCTCTATCAAAGGGAAAATTAAGTCACAAAGTTAGGACTCCCCGTTCCCATCTTGATGCATTCCTATAGGATTCATGCATTTTTCATTCACGATCACATTTACTTTATATTCTCTCTCTTTTTCTACATTCTCACTTCACACTACTTTTACACGTTTTCATTCAACTACTTACACTTTATATAATATCACTCGCACACATGCACTTTATGTTATTTTCACATTATCATTCTTTACTCACCTTACCTTGTAAATACATTTGCACACCTCCACTTACATCCTATTATTTTTATCACTTTTCTCACTTCACACAAACTCACATTTTCACATGACATGCACTCCATTCATTTTTACGTCATTTAGGATTACGTGTGACCTCTCCAAAGGCTTATTAGTGGGCTTCGCAATTAATGTGATTGGCACCACTCAACCTTTGAAGAGAAATTTCCCCCGTGTCCCCCTAGGTTTGGGTTTTTGCATTCATATAGTCATATCCAACATGCGATACATACCTTGGGTAGAAAAATTAGGAAAGGTAGGGCTAAATCACGCAACTAGCCTTGGCTAGGTCGAATGGGTGCCTTGGATTTTTATCCTTACCTTCCCCTTCGTCAAGTGTGACCCCCGAACCTTTTTCTTTGATTTGCGTAGACTAGGAGTCGTTTAAAAAAGGGTTTTCTACATTTTCCTTTGAAAAAATCATTTTTTTGGGTGACTTGGTACACCCTAACTCTATACCAAGCGGCGACTCCATTTTTGATACAAAAAACCCTTTTTGAACTTTATATGGCCAAACCGTCGCATTATTAAGTCCCATGGCCTTTATTTTCATTTTGCACACGTTCACACATACTCACACACCACACCATCAAAAAGTGGGGCGCGACAACAAGAATACTAATATTCTCCTAACATTGGAAATGCATAAAAGGTGCACTGCCAGTAAGAGCAGCAATCTACAGCAAGACAAGACTGGGAGACCTAGTGTACAGAACCTGTGGGGAGGGTCAGGAAATAGTGGAACATTTACTGTTAAGCTGCTCATACACGCTGGAGATATGGAAGGATGCCCAATACAATGGGATGGTGCTAAAGACCAACAAGGAGATTTCAAACGATGGTGGATCAGAATCTCAGAGACAAGGAAAAGACCAGGGGAGATGGAACATATTGGACTAACTGCGAACATTTTGTGGCAAGTGTGGAAAGAAAGAAATAAGAAGGAATTTGAAAACAAAAACAACTGCTTACCAGCAAGGACAATTGACAAGGCTCACAAAGAATGGCTAGAGCAAGAGGAAATTGAGAATGCTAAAGCCAGATTGAGCACAAGAGAAACAACTTCCAATCATGAAGAACAACATCAGGGTCAGGAAGAGGAGGGTACCATAATACTGGATGTGGCTACAAAGCACAAACAAGCCTCACTTGGGATTGGAGTCACAACTAGGATGCATCCAAACACTAGGATTGCGGAATGGGCGCTCAAAGAGAGAAGCATGAGAAATAAAGTCTTAAATGAAGCGGTGGCCATCAAGTTCGTTTTGTGTAAAGCTCTAGAACAACAGTGGAGTAGGATTAAGATCCACTCCTAGAACAAGGAACTCTTGAGACAGTTAAAGTACCAGAGTCCCTCAGATAGTAGCATAACTACTTTGATTGATGACATTTCTAACATGCAGAAGCTGTTTCGCATGTGCTTTTTTTGCTTGGTTAGTGAAGGAACTATAGAAAGTAGTAAAAGATTAAGCTCCTATGCCTTAGGCATTCTTTTGGATGAGGAATGGAATTTTCCTCAATGCTATTGAGCACTCGATATACAGCTCTTCGAGCCTTTGCTCGCACATGTAAATTCCCGTTATAATAAATGAAATTATCCTAACGTTTCGACCAAAAAAAAAATCTCTCTCCCTCCATCTTTTCTTCCTTTGGTTCCTAATAGATTTCTCCCATGTCCATGACTCCATTTCTCTTCTGCTCTTTCCTCTCTTTCTTTTCCCCTATACTTCGATGGTGACCCCTTCATTTTCTCCTCTCTTTCTCATTGGTAATCCCTCTCTCTCCCATCCCGCCTCTCTCCCCCTTTATTTCATTTTTTTCTTTCCACAACAGGCTGCCGGCACTCGGGCTCCTCTTTCTTTAACTGACCCAACTTGGATTTTTTTATGGGTTGAGTGTATTATTTCGATGAATTAATCTCAAATCTGTATATTTCTAATTCCATTGAGTTTGGGAGAAAAAATTTTTCGTTCCATCACATTCTTTGCATTCTAATAAGAGATTTGGTGACAAAGGGTTGCTGGATAGTGTTTTAGTAAGAGATATGGTGGTGGGATGAGCACAAAGGAGTTAGACATAGAAGAAAAAGAGGATGAATCGATTGAAAAGGGAAAAAAGAACAAAATATAGGTAAAAAATGATATTAAATTATAATACTTATTCCTTACAAATATTTGCCAGACACTAGTTATTTGAATAAAACCCTCATGAAAAACCCATACTAATTTTTTAGAAATGATTCCACTTAGAATTCTGATTCCTTAGGTTGCACCAAACGCCTCTTTGTGTTGTTTGCTTCATTTTGTTGTTTTACTTGTTATCTTTAACAATGTGAAAATAATTTGCCTAGCAGTGCAAGGGTAATCTTGTTAAATCGGATCGACTAGATCCAAGGACGGACATGATTGGAAGTGAAACAAGATTAATCGACATCTTTAGACAATACACCGGATTTTCCCAGCTCTGACATTTTCCGTGAGGTGATATTTGGAATTGATGGTCCTCCAGGGATGCAAAATCTTAATCGGACACTCTTGCATAATACAAGTGAATGTCTGGTAAACGGATATGGGGATCAAGAATTAATGATACCTATCTCTATTGCTTGGTAGACTATATTAGGAATCATTTAATTTGGAAAGAAAGTGTTACAGTGTATCATTCCTCATTTATATCTTGGCTTCTAAAATGATTATAATAATAAATGCTCGTATTTGTTGTAGAGTTTATGATCTCATCTCCAGATGTGGAATAGAACTAAACATATATTGGGGGTTTACGGGTTTTGCGTTTTATCTACATAATTAATATTTTCAAGTATCAGTCCCTTATTATTCAGAATATTTCATTCAAAAGTGTATGTTTATAAATAAATATAATAAATAATATATTTCTACTTGTTATTTGATTAATTACAATCAAATTTTTAGAACCATTTTTAGGAATAAGAGTGGTAAAAGTTGACGTATCATTATTCTCCATCTATTCGCTTAGATTTCAAAAATTGGCACAGTGAAGTTTATTTCAGAATTAAAAAGTCATCTAATGGAACATATATGTAGAGATGACACCTGTTCCACTAGTGACTTTCCTGATTCCCGTCTCGATTCCAAAACCCAAACCAAACGGCAGAATTATTGGAAAATCAATTCCAAGTAAATACTACACCCTTTTTTTTTTTGTTATTTCCTTTTTCTATGTCAACTGTAGTAATGAAGATGTGAAAAGGCCAAAAGTGGAAGGAACAGACACCTAATACACTGTCGTTTTGGTCGGCCTCAACCTGAAAGGCTGAAACCGATAATAATTCAGAAACTCTCTCTCTCTGATTGTCTCCTCAATCTTTTCCGCATGCATAAATCCAGAACCGAGTAATCATATAAGAAGAAACTGAGGGTTCAATACGTCGTCGTTGTGAGTTGCAAAAAATGTATCAGTGGAGGAAATTCGAGTTCTTCGAGGGAAAATATGGGGAAAGAATCACAATCCCGGAGGAGATCAGTGGCAAAATTGAATGTTGTTCCAGCGGCCGAGGAAAAGTTGTACTGGGATGCGACGACGGCACCGTTTCGTTGCTGGATAGAGGGCTCAAGTTCAATTCTCAATTCCGAGCTCATTCTTCTTCGGTCCTCTTCCTTCAACAACTCAAGGTAGTGTGGCTTCACATTTGATCAATTTTCTGTCAGATTTCGGAGCATTAGTATACTAGCAGTAAGTCTTAGCTTAATTATCATTTCGTTGGCAAACTGATTGTTCCGTTTGCTGGCTGCATGATCAGCAAAGGAATTATTTGGTGACTGTTGGAGAAGATGAGCAATTGTCCCCGCAATTTTCAGCAGTGTGTATGAAGATTTTTGATCTGGATAAGGTTCAACAGCAGCATGAGGAGGAGGGTCCCAGCACCTTCAGTCCCGATTGTGTTCAGATTTTGCGAATTTTTACTAACCAGTTTCCTGAATCTAAGGTATACTAGGATCGTGAATGTTGCTTTTTAGCAATTTATTGCATCCATTTTTAATAGGTTAATTTGGTTAAGAGACCCTGCTTAGATAGTCCTAATTAACGAATGAAAGGGCAAATTTTTGGCCTATATACTTAACGGGTACAGAATTTACCGCTAAATGTAGTAGAAAAATGTAGATACTGATGTCCTGTAAAGCTGTGCTCTCTTTATAGATTGAGTATTCGAGCTTGCCCCTTTTGACAACTTTTGTGTTTTAATGTATATGATGTTGGTTTTGGTTTGTCAAAAGGAGTATAATTAGAAGAACTATTATTGATGTGTGCAGATTACGTCCTTCTTAGTATTGGAGGAAGCTCCACCTATATTGCTTGTTGCTATTGGGTTGGATAATGGTTGTATCTATTGCATTCAAGGGGACATTGCTCGTGAGCGTATCAAACGCTTCAAACTTCAAGCAGATGCTTCCATTACGGGCCTAGGGTTCCGAGTGGATGGTCAGGTTCTTCAGCTATTTGCAGTTACTCCAAGTTCAGTACATTTGTTTAACTTGCATACTCAACCTCCTACTGGTCAAATGCTCGATAATATTGGATCCGATGTCCCTAGTGTTGCTATGAGTGATCGCTCGGAGCTGATCATTGGACGACCAGAGGCAGTGTATTTTTATGAAGTTGATGGTCGGGGACCTTGTTGGGCTTTTGAGGGAGAGAAAAAATTTCTTGGATGGTTTCGTGGATATCTTTTGTGTGTTATTGCTGACCAAAGTACTGGAAAGTATTCTTTCAATGTTTATGATCTGAAAAATAAGTTGGTTGCACACAGTGTTGTAGTCAAAGAAGTTTCTCACATGCTTTGTGAATGGGGTAATATAATACTCATTATGGCTGACAAATCAGCCCTATGTATTGGTGAGAAGGACATGGAAAGTAAACTAGATATGCTTTTTAAGAAGAGTCTTTATACAGTAGCCATCAATATTGTACAGACCCAACAAGCTGATGTTGCTGCAACTGCTGAGGTGCTGAGGAAATATGGGGATCATTTATACTGTAAACAAGAATATGATCAGGCTATGCATCAGTACATAGACACAATTGGTTATCTCGAACCCTCGTATGTTATACAGAAGTTTTTAGATGCACAAAGAATTCACAACCTTACCAATTACTTGGAGAAATTACATGAGAAAGGACTTGCATCAAAAGATCACACCACTCTGCTCTTAAACTGTTACACCAAACTGAAAGATGTCGAGAAGTTGAATCTGTTCATCAAAAGTGATGATGGTGGTGGGGAAACTAAATTTGATGTAGAGACTGCTATAAAAGTGTGCCGAGCTGCAGGTTATCATGAGCATGCGATGTATGTTGCGAAAAGGGCTGGGAAGCATGAATTGTACTTGAAGATTCTGCTTGAAGACTTGGGGAGGTATAGTGAAGCATTGCAATACGTCAATAGTCTTGAACCAAGTCAAGCTGGTGTAACAGTTAAAGAATATGGTAAAATTCTGATTGAGCACAAGCCTGCTGAGACAATTGATATACTTATGAGGCTATGTACAGAAGAAGAACCAGCCAAAAGGGGCACCTCAAGTAGCACATATGTGTCGATGTTGCCATCTCCTGTTGATTTTATTAATATCTTTGTTCATCATCCCCAGTCACTTATGGAGTTTCTTGAAAGATATACTAGTAAAATGAAGGACTCACCTGCTCAAGGAGAAATGCATAACACGCTCTTGGAATTGTATTTATCCCATGACCTGGACTTCCCATTCATCTCGCTGACAAATACTGGTGAAAATGGTGCTGTGATTTCTAAAGGACATTCCAATGGGAGAACATTTATTAATCGACCAGATGTAAGTGAGGGAAAAGATCGTCGGGAAAGATTTCAAAAGGGTCTAAACTTGCTTAAGGGTGCATGGCCACCAGAACAAGATCAACCATTGTATGATGTTGGTCTGGCCATAATTTTGTGTGAAATGAATGCTTTTAAGAATGGGCTTTTGTTTCTTTACGAGAAGATGAAACTGTATAAAGAGGTGATTGCCTGTTACATGCAAGCACAAGACCATGAGGGTTTAATAGCATGCTGCAAAAGACTTGGGGATTTGGGGAAAGGTGGTGATCCTTCTCTTTGGGCAGATGTACTGAAATATTTTGGTGAACTTGGGGAAGACTGCTCCAAAGAAGTAAAAGAAGTGTTGACTTACATTGAGAGGGATGACATTCTGCCACCTATTGTTGTTCTTCAGACCCTTTCTAGGAATCCATGCCTCACTCTCTCTGTCATCAAGGATTATATAGCTCGCAAGCTGGACCATGAGTCAAAGCTCATTGAAGAAGATCGAAGAGCCATTGAGAAGTACCAGGTCTGTGTTCTTTATAAAGTATATACATTAGACAGCTTCTTTTTGTCACCAAAATCCTTTTGAGTGTGTGCCAATGGTTCTGAATCACCTTTGAGTAGGATAGATCGCTTTATGACTTCTAAGGGCTTGGACATGCAGCAAATTTGGTCTCTCTCTCTCTCTGAATTTGCAGATGGGTTAATGTTTTTAGATATCTAAACCAAACGTTAAGTTGTAGCATTCTGTAAGTTCTGGAAAGACTCATTTGTTGGATTGTGAGAACACGCTTTTGTGCAAACGTTTGAACTTTTACTTATGTAGTGTGTTTTATTTGATTTTAGATAAGGTAAATGAGTTGAGGTCATAAATATAACAATCATTTACTGCTTTTATAAAAATCTTAGTCTTAGTAAAGTGTGTGGCCTTGGGAATACGAGCAGGAGGGTGCTGGGACAAGGGAGGGGAAACATGGGAAATGTGGTGCCAATTTTGTTGAGGTTTGCAGTTGGGGATTGTGGGGTTCAGCAAAGCAGATCCAAAGATGAAAAGAAACTGAAAGGAAAAAGGCCCAAGGCTCTGGTTCTGTTTGGGTAACACAGGGTTTGGTGCTTATGCTCAAGCATTATAGTGTGCACTGACTCTAGAATGGAGAATTTGCTGAGGTTAAAGTGGATACCAGAAGAGTTGTCTATGCCAAACATTTAAATTATCTTCTAAACGCTTCTTGGTGATTATGTGACATAATCTTGGGCTGCCCATGTCAACCAATTTCAGTTTGTTAGCCTTGACGTTTTGCAGTTAGTTAACTTGGGGTCTTTTCATTTTTTTGTTTTGTTTTTTTGGAAAAAAAAGGGGGTTGGGGGGGGGGGGGTTGGTGTTCATATACAAGGTTTTCTTTTTGGAAGTACTAGGTTTTGCATTTTATGGACTCCTTTTGTAGTCTAGAAAAACAGTGCACAATTGTGTACCTCTCTTGCCACTTTTCCAATTTTTGGTCATGCATTAAATTTTGTTAATCACCCAAGTCCCAACCTATGATGGAAGAGGAAGAAAGGAGGTTCATGGGTAGGTGTTTTTGTGCTAAAATATATACACACAAGGAAGTCAGATATTACTTTCCTGACATTCAGTTTGCCTGTGTATGCCTTGCAAGCAGAGAAAGTAATTAGTATGCCGCATGTGCAGTCTGCTTCATTGTTACTGTTCATGGAAATAGTTTTCTTGTTTATGCAAGTCTAATTGTTTTCTTTTGAGCTGGAAATAGTTTCTTCATTCCTTAGGATGGGTTGCAAGCATATCCAGTCTGCTCCATCATTACTATTTACAGAAGTAGCTTTCTTTTTATGTAATTCTAACCGTTCTCTTTTAAGCTAAAATAGTGTTCTTCATTCCTTAGGGTGGGTTGCAAGCACCATGTGCCTTGTACCTTATTACGACATGCTCTTGCACCATAAAATTCTTTTCTGCTGGGTTATTAATGCAATTGAAATTTTATGACATCTCTCTTATTCTGCAGGAAGAAACATCAGCAATGAGAAGAGAAATTCAGGATCTCAGGACAAATGCAAGAATATTTCAGCTTAGCAAGTGTACTGCATGCACTTTTACACTTGATCTTCCTGCTGTGCATTTCATGTGTATGCATTCATTTCACCAGCGCTGCCTTGGTGACAATGAGAGAGAATGCCCTGAGTGTGCTCCAGAGTACAGATCTGTCTTGGAAACCAAGAGAAGCCTTGAGCAAAATTCCAATAACCAAGATCAGTTCTTCCAGCATGTTAGAAATTCGAAAGATGGGTTCTCTGTGATTGCTGAATACTTTGGGAAGGGGATTATTAGCAAAACTAGTACCAGACAGGCCGGTGCTTAGATGAAATGCGTTACTTTCAACCCAACTTCCATCTTATGTGTGCAAATCTTTGTTTCTCTTTATGGAAGTTCAACAGGAGAATGTAGCAATTAATAATGAGTATAGCCAAGTCTTGATTCATTGCTATAGTCATCAACAAAAGTATATGTCGCGAGAATGTGCGTCTAGAAGAACATCAAAACATATGCGGTCTTGCTGAATTTTGCCGTCTCTATCGAACTTCAAACCAAGTTTGCGAGTGTGTTATGTATGTTTCAAGTTCCACGTAATCCCCAAATCTCTTCATTTCAATTTGAATTTAAGCTACATGGTGTATTGTGCCTTTCTCCAACTTTGGGTTGTTCTAATGGCAGGTTTTTGTCTCTGACTTTTGGGTTGTTCAAACGGCAGGTTTTTGTGATACTTCATGTAATCATGGTTTATATTGAAATTCTTGATGGTTCAACGATTTTGTAAAAGATTCACAAAATATTGACTGAGAAGTATTTCTAACTGGGGCTCCATGCCCAGATGAGCTATTATTATAAGCTGTGCAGATGTTTTTTAATCTTGGACCAAATCTTTACTTCTGGAGAATTGGTGAGCAAGAAGGCTTCAAGTCGACCTTTTCGTAGGCTATTGGAACGCAGATTCAGATCCCATCAATTTGGGGTTCAACGGTGGAGTCTTAAAATCTTCCAACATTGAACATTCTTTTCTTTTTTCTTTTTTCGTTCCTTTTTAAACATCTGGAGAAGGGAGCTAGACAAGAAGCAAGTGTAAATTTCAATGCATGAAATTGAAAACCAAATACAAATGCTTGTCCGTTGCTAAAAGAGCATGGCGACTCTCATGATGAACTTAATGGACCATTATTTACATTGAAAAAAAATCGAAACAAAAAATCCAATAATCAGAATTGTAATACAGAAATCCATATTATGAAAAAAAAAATCCATATTGTAATCCAACCAATCTCGTATGCTTCGTTTAGACTGCTACGGATTCCATATTGCCTTTTCATCATCATCTTTTGGGCATCCCCCTTCACCCCATACTTGCAAAGGGCAATATCACAACAACATTGCCATGAGCAGCAGCAACATTTTTATGCCAAGATCCACATGAAGATTGTCGACCATACTGTCAGAGACAACACTGCAAACAGGTAAGTCCATAGGAGGAGGACAGAACATTCCTCTTGTGCCACATCAACGAGCTGTGTCATGGTGCCTGCATCAATATCACAACTTTCATCAATTTTGATTCTTGATTTGATTAGAGTCCAAGTAGCATAGTATCAAATGAACCAATGCATGGTAAAGAAAATTTCATTTTTGAATTTTTTGTTGAATGCTTAAAATCATCGTTTTAGGGATATTGTTGAGCAGGTCATGAAAGTTTTTGCATGCTCTGAAGACATGACCAAGTAGTTTAAAAGTCAAATAGGGAACATCCTGGAGAATATTGCAAATGTGATTGAGTTCCATACCAATATTCATGGCAGGCGGCAGAGTATATTGAATCAGCAGCACAAAATGGTAGAGAGGATCTGGTGGAAGGAAGCCGAAATGAGTGGCTGCTTTAACTACACCAATTCCAATACCAGGAAGCAGTATGTATCGCACGCAGATGACTGCAACGATGATCGGTGGCTTCAATCTTGCCTTGCGTAAGCCTATTCAATTAATAAAAATTGTTAGAAGAGTTTTGAATACGCCCACAAAATTGCTTATTGTATTAGAACCGGGGTTAAGATCTTCTCACCCTGTATCAAGTTCCCTCCGAGGATAAGAATAATGCAAGGTATGGTTCCATCGCTACAAAGTCAGCCAATTTAAAGTGAGTTTTGTGGAAAACCAAAACAAAAAAAAAAAAAAACACGCGAATCAATAACAGAAGCAGTGTTCAGGGTCAATGTTATTAACATCTAATATCATAGTGAAACTGTGGAATTACTGAGCAGCATTCAGTTCGATTACATACCCAAGTAATGCGATAGAGTCTTGAATGACATGGAGTGGGGCATTGTCACCAATTATGAGATTTCTCAGCCATGTAATTGCACCAAAGATTAAGCCTATTATCTGGAATACAATGGAACAGTTATTAAGCAATATAGCCTCAGAATGACAGAACTAAAATTGAGAACGATGCTAATACAAAAGAGTTGTGAGTTCTACCGCTGCAAGTGTTGCGGGTGTCATTAACTCCTCTAGTATCTGGTATACGATTCCAAATAATTTGGTCCAGAATGATGCATTTTGCTGTTTTGACTTGAAAGATGATCCTTGAGAAACAACCTACAGGAAACATGTAAACTTTGGGTAACTATAACGAGAGTAGTCAGAGAACCAAAGCTCATGGAGCAGGGGCCTCACATCTATTAATTTGCATCTCTTCTACATGAACTCACATTTTGGTATTCGACATCATCTTCGGTAGGTTCTGTTGAATCTACAGATACAGAGACATGCTCTTGAGCATTGGCCTCAAGAAGTTGAGACTTCTCATCTGCATCCAAATCTTTGTTGGGTTCTGCTAAGGTCTCCACCCAAGCAGCCTTTTCAGCTTCGTATTTGCGTGCGGAGTTTTTTATTAAATGGTAAGTGTAGGTCCATATGTAAATACCACCAAGCTGCAAAAATCAGTAATAAACAAGGACTCAGACGAAGAACATTCATAATTTTTTATTCAATGCCACCAATAATGTGAATCGAAAATATGACTATTTCCTAATTTCCTGTGAAATGAAGTCTTGGTGGAAATTCAGGCCCAGAGACATTATTCTTTCCAGTTAATACTTTGCGTCTGAGAATCTGTGATACATGATTTATCACATAGTTCAGTGCCCAAGAGATGATCTTACCGCCATAGAGAAGGAGGCGTATGAGAGTCCAATAGTAGAGCAAGTATTATGATCGCCAAATGGGCTGCCATCCTCTTTACAGATTGCTGGAACAATTATCAGCAGAAGGTTTCCCAAGTTTCCTGTATATTATTTTACTGTCATATTCTAGAAGCTGGAGACATTGAGAAGCCTAACACAAGAAATTATAAGGCTGACAAATTGGAAATACAGTTACCTGATGAACATGTAGCAATGACAAGACCCTCTAAATGGGGCCTTGGTTTCACTAGTTTGACAGCAATCCACCCAAGTATTCCTCCAAAGAGAAAGGTCAAGCCAATATTGACAGGCATAAACCACCTGTACAAACATAATTATGAAATTTTATGGTAAAATGGATCTTAGAAAGGTCAGCATTTATTGACCACATGTAAGTCATTCCCCTTTTTATCCTAGGAGCTTTCTTCAAGTTTATTTACACCACGTAAATTGATTGATAAGTGAATGCATAATGATGTACAGTAAAGAATGAATCATACCATGAGATAATGTCATCAAGGGTGACAGTCTTGGCCAAACTTGCAAACATCAGTGAGGGAGTAAACACCATAAACACAATCTGCAATGGTCCATTATAAAACTTTACCACCAAATCTCATTTTTTGTGAATGACCGTAACAAAAGAAAATGAACCCGTAAAGGAACACAAACAATGTAAGTCAGCATTACCTTGTTTAATGATTTTCGAGCATCAGCAGGCAGAAGATTTAGATGTTCAGTTGCCATGACAGCTCCCAATACACTTATGAGGAGCACCTGGATGATTGGCATGGAAGCCACCTCAAGCAAAGTCCAGAAGCCCATCTCTTTGTTTATTTTACTTCACAAAAGTCTCCGAAATCAAAGAATGTACAACAACTGAGATGGGTTCTGGCTCTTTTCTTGGCTGGCCTTTCAGTCAGCTGCTAAATATACGGCTGACTGATAAAGGCGGTACACCTCTAGTAGAAAAGAAGGAAGATCCTGTAAGCCACCTGCAAAATTAGTAAAGAAAAATGCCAATTTGATACATCAACCCCAAGAAACAAAAACAAAATATATATAAAGGATTCTACGACTTCATAACATTTCTCAAAGGGTGCATATGTATATGCAGCCATCATCTTGCTGGTTCATTTTGTATTTTTCTTATTCTCTTTCCTGCTGATTGAGAATGTGCTCAGTTAAGGAAACAGCCATGAAATTTACCAGTCCTGTCTGCACCTGGGTTTAGTGTTTGTAACTTTCTACTGTTTTCTTTTGCACTTATTGGCAAAAACCTGGTGAAATCTGTGTTCTGGAGGGCTGCATATATAGCCTTTTACAACCTTAATTTGTTTATTCAAACATCAATTTTTCAATTTCAATTTCTCTTTCATTCTCCAGCAAGGATGACACAACATAATGAATTGGGTGAAATTGAAATCGAAATTAATAAATCGAGTGAGAGATGCAGTGGGGCCTAACAGACATAGCCGACGTCATTTAATATTTGTCCACTCATAATTTGCGTCCAAACAAAATTCTTCAATATTTAACTAACAACCTAATCTGCAAAATGCCAATCCAATAGATTTATGTGGCCACAATTAGGAAGGCAGGGATGATTATAATCCAAAAGAACTTATAATAAACCAAATTAAAATATTGAACAACAGTGAATAAGAACAAAAGAGTTAACATTCCAGCCGCAATTCTACTTTCATGCAAATCCAATCAACACGTATCCTACATGGAACCAACCAGAAACAACCCCAAAAAAACCCAGAAAAATCAATGATCTTTAAACCAAATAAAACAAGAAAAAAAATTACTTCAAATGATGATGATAAGCATATGAGCTTCATGCTTCTTATGATTAGTGAGAGCTCAGATGCTTCAAAAAAAAAGGTGACAGAAACGAAGTTAAAAAAGAATGATTTGGACGTTGAAGTACCAAAATCTACGTGGGGTTTTAGCAAAGTTCAAGGTTATAAAGACAAGAAGAAATGCAAAACATCAAGACAAAGAAACGAACCTGGAATCAAATATGGGTTGAGAAAAATGACATGAAATGATATTACAGCCTAAGATAGAAGAAAGGTTGGAGGAGAAATGCAGAGGAGGATTTAAGGATGCACGCTCCTTCGCCATTGATCACCTAGGATTACGCTCAATATGCTTATATATACATGGCTGCACAATAATACGTCGACACCTACTGTTGGTTGTTTTGTCATTGTACAGGCATATCTGGTGCTGTAAGCACATACCTAAATATGTTGTCGTCCACTCCCCAGTTATATGGAGGACTCTAGAGGATTTTCTTTTCTTTTCTTTTTTTTTTTTTGGGTGGGAGGGAAAAATATAGGGAAGGAAAAAGCATGATTGGTTCGTGCTAAGATGAATGATTGGATAGGACCCGTTTACCATGTATTTGTGTGAGTGTGTATATACGTGGTTTTTTCATCATCAACTTTTGTTGTACAAAAGTAGAAATGGAAAGTATGAGCACAGCGGCCATGTTGTACAAATAGGAAGGTTCTCACCTTCCTGGCAAGAAGACAATTTGTTAGGGGACCATTCTTGAAAATTCTATCAAAATTGATGTTGTGCTGAAAAGGCAAATTAGATTGATAAACAACAAACTTTGACTCAATTTTGTCGGATTAAGGGAATTGTACCTGGATTTGAAGGAATAGTTGGACAATTTGATATGAGAAGGAACCGACGAGTGAAGATTTATTTGATCATATGAGTTGCCTTTTATCAACTTCCACGTTTCCATATAGATAGGTGGAGCTGGGAAACTTATTTGGAGGAGAAAACTTTACAATCACAAAGTGCTCGTACTATAATGTTCCAAGAATTTTGCGGGGACAAAATACGAATATTTTTCAAATGTTTAAGGGGTCAAAATAAAATTTCTTGTCTTATCAGGGTGGATTGGCATGTTCTTCAAGTACGGCTCCATAGCACGACTTTGAGCAGTTCTTCTCGAACACCTCTAGTTGGATTAGCGGAAAACTTTCCAATGGCATGCATCACAATTTTTATTTTTATTTTTATTTTTGGAGTATACGGCAAATTGATTACTAAGGTAGGATTTGGAAATAAAAAAAAATGCATGAGGAAGGTGATTGTTTATAATTCTTGTCTGTTGATAAGGGATTGGCACATGTTTTCTCTACAATTATTGTTGAAGGCTGGCAAGAATAGCAGAACAGTTTGCCTTTTAATTTCAGAACGTGTTTTTGATAGTAATATTTATGGACCAGCCGGGTCTTATGTGGGGGCGTGGGATACATCCCACATATGTTCAATTTGGAATTGTTAGAATATGATAATTACGTCTTTGATTGCCAACTCTTCATCTACTAAGCTTTAACTGTCCAATAAAAAGAACCCAGTCAGCAATTTCTGCAGTATGTGAATAGGAAGAAGAAGTATCCCAAATTGCATCTTACGCCAGCCACTTGTCATTTTCTATCCCACTTTAGTCTCAAGCCAAGCCAACCAGCTGTGCCTATTTGGTTCTTGCTCTCGTTATGATTTAGACTCATCTCAATTGGTATTACACTAAATCAACTCGTCTTGCAGAATTTGGCCACCAGATAAAATCATATGTTGCTTTTTTTTTTTTTCCCTGGTCTGGTGGAGGAGTATTCTGGAATCACCCAAACTAATCCCGCAAACTGCCCCAAAGATAAAATCATATGTTACTTACGGTTATAATAATATGCCGCTTGCTCTAAGATCTAGAGGGTGTCTATAATTTTTTTACCACTCTGATCTAAAAGTGGGTTTTAGAAGGAAAAGTGCAAATATTGCCGTGAAAGATTTTGAAGTCTCCGAAAACCTTCATCATGCTATGAAAAGTGACAGAATCAACAATTGCATACCATTCGGAATTATTGAGGCTTTTAAGTTGCTGGAAAGGGGTTTTGTGTGATTTTGTGACGAATGATTTTGAAGACACAGAAGATCTTAATCATCATGAAAGTCAAAGAAATACACTACTAATCTGTTATAATGATGGTTCACGTTGATTGATCATGGAATTCCTGCTACTGCCAAGTGCCAATACCGGATTTTCCGAAACATATAGAGAATATCTCCAAGAAACTTGGAAAATGATTCTTGGGGTAGCCACCGAATTTCGAGTGAAAGAATCAGCCAAATTAGCTAGGCACGTTCAAAGGCAGATTTCATGACAATTCCGGGTAAGGAAGCATGGTAAAAAAAATCAACCTGTCTTTTCTGGGATAAATTAAATTCGCAATAGGACGGTGCATCGTATATAGAGTATATATATATATATATTTTTTTTTTTTTTCATTTTTCAAAACACAAGCAAGCCAGGGCATGAAAATACATTCCTGTCTTTTCAGGGATAAATTAAATTCGCAATAGGACGGATGTGATCCTTAGTTGTCATGTCGGAGTTCGATTACGTCCTTTCATCAACTACAAGGAGGAGCCGCTGGCGCTTGAAGTTCCTATTGGTGATGAAATGGAATCCCCGTTCTGAATGATTTTATTCTTTTGACTATGATGTCGCTTCCACCTCTCTCTTTTTTTTTCCACAATTCAAACTTCTCAGCTTTGGAGAAAATGTGGAGAGCAAAGACGAGTGGCCCAATAGATTCTACAAAAAAGAGAAAATGTATGAACCACAGAAAAAGGTGGCAAAAAGAAAAGGTCTGCACTCTCAAGCATGATAAAAGAATTTAGGGCTTTTGGCAAAAAAGTATTTTTGAGATATTTGATGAACATCATTTCATAAAATTAAAAGTGGAGTTTTTGATGTTAAAAGTATTTTTAACAAAAGTTTAAATTTGATGTTTTTAGAATAATTTTTATATTTTAGAAAAAATTAAACATTAAATTTATTCATTTTATCCTATGTTGTGAACTAAATAAAAAGATAAATATATTTCAAAAAAAATTCAAATTACACATGATTCAATACACTAAGGGCCCATTTGAGACTGTCGTAACTTATTAAAAAATATTTCACCAATCGAGCTTTTAATAAAAATATTTATTAAGTGTGTAAGTGCCTTTAAATATATTGTTTGGATATATAATTCAATAATTACTTATTGTATTAGACAATGTGTAATTCGAAAGTTTTTAAATGTATTTATCTCTTTATTTAATTTATAATATAGGATAAAATAATTAAATTTAATATTTTATTTTTTTAAATCACAAAATCTATTTTAAAAGCACCAAATTTTATGAGTTGATCCTCGTCAAACGCCTCAAAATACTTTTAGCTTTGGCCCTTGGACCGCAAAAGTTGTACTAGCCTTGCCCCTTGGGTTCATTAAAGCGATACATTTTGCCTCTGAGATTCAGAATTACGAAATTACCACAGGAGACTCACCCGGAAGCCTTAAGCACAACCATCTAAAGTCTAAACTATGAAGAGGAAACCCGGTTTGGAATAAAGCTTGCAGTTGCTTTGTGCTTTTTCAATGGTTAATATTATTATTATATCCATACTCATTTTAATTTTTTTTTTACATTTTCTACTGTATATGCTTTTGAATTGACTTAAAAATTATTAAAATAAAGTTTAAAAAAAAAGGAAAAAAAAACTAAGGTTCATAGTGCCATTATCATCATCACCATAGTTATTAGCACTTCTCTGTTTGCTGAGAATTCTGCGCTAACTCAGTTATATTTTCACATGCTACAAGCAAAGAATTAGCAAGCTTGCCTCCGACAATCATGTGTTGTCATTCTTTAATTTATCTGTAAATGAAAAGTAGTACTCAAAAATTATTTTCTGTAAAAAGAAAACTTATTATATTTTCTGTGAACACATTTTTAATTACTTTTTTTTGTCTCATATACATCAATTCATTACGGCACATTTATTACAAAAAGCCTTAAAAATAGCAATTGTGGAATCAAATAATAAAATACCCACTCCCCCTCCCCCAAAAAACACAAAAAAAAAAAAAAAAAATGTAGGCTAGACCTCTTCCTTTTTCTGACCCTGAGTGTAGTTAATATGCACATGGAGAACTGTTGTATCATGATCTCCCAAAATCATTGCCGACCAAAACTTGATGTGATTCATCCTAAGTATTATTTAGAGGAGCTCCAATCATCAGTGACTCACTCGATTATCATGATTTGTGTGGCCAATTAAGGGAAAACCATTGTGGCTTCTTTTTTCCTCGTCAACCTTCCAACTTGGTTTGTAATTCGATACACTGAATACTAGGGGTCAATTGCTTGATCAAGCCATTTAGGAATCCAAATTCAATCAGCATTACAACATGTTTCACGTTCATATCATCGTTTTGAATCCGTCCATAATTTATCAAGGAGACTTTAATCTAATGATGATTAAGATCGAGATTTCAAAATTTAAAAGTTTTGGATACAAATCACTTTTACCCCTCTCCACGTCGTGATCCTCTATTTGATGCGTGCATCCACCTAAGATTTACTGAATTTCTTTTATTCCGGTCAAATCACCTATTATGCGTCTTTTTCAATCATTTTTAAAAAAAAAAACTTTTTTCACGGCCTATCTTCTATTACTGCTTTGTTATGTTACCCAATAATTAATTAATTAAGGCCGTAGTTTTCTTTCTCTTCTGTCCTTTTTGGCTAAATAATTTGGAAGGTAGTTTAACTTGAGGAAGGCTTTAGCGACGCAAGTTGAGAAATCATGCGGGCGACGTCAGTTGCGTAGAACCAAGACCACTAGGCCCCACACCCACAGCTTCGTATATGCCAATGTCGTATTTGCAACTTGCAATCAGCTTGCGTGCGCAGACTCGCCGCTGCACCATTTTACTACAACTAATAAAAAAACTCAGTCAAGTTGAAGCACATCCAATCTTCTTCTCTCCTTCCTTTTTTTGGTATTTTTATTGACGAGTACCTGTTTGGAAAGTAATTTTTCAAAGAAAAATTATTACATTTTTTAATAAATATATTTTTAATTATTTTTTTACATAACATATATCAAATTGTTACAGTAATTTTTTTTATAAAAAATTTAAAAAAATGTAATCCAATACAAGATCCTTTTTTGCTGCTGTTGTTTTAAATTGGGTGGGAACCTTTCTTTTTTTTTTTTAGCTTAACGGCACATCTAGTCTAGCTTAGCCTACTCCTACTCCTAAGGGGAGGGGAAGCCTACTCTATGGGGTGGCCCAACTAAGCCGGGGGGAATCTGATGGGGACTGAACCACCATCAGGCCAGACGGATGCACCACACACCCATATGAATTTAGAACAAACCTCATTTTGAGGGACATTGATGGGAGGCAAGGTTTGAACCCTTGACCTCCGGGTGGAAACCTTTAAGGCAATAAAATTGGTTCGCATGCAACAGTCACAATAATTGGCTATGCATTGAAGAACGAGCTCGCCGGTGTTATTGCAAATTTGTATACCGCAGAAATTTTTTTTTGTTAAAATATTAAAATTATCATCCTAGGGTCAAATCAAACATCATTTATTGCAAATTGACTTGAGCGGAATAGATCGTCACCATGTTTTGTTTTGTTGTTCCATTATATTTAGCAAACAAATTAGTCACTTTTCAAAAGTCACACAACACAACTATTAATAATCACCTTTCTCAATCACTGCAGTTGCGTTTTTTGGGGTATTTTAGAATTTTTTAAAATTATTTTTGGTGTGTTTTTAGACATTTCTGGGGTATATTAGGATATTTTTAGCATTTTTCTTATACATACATATATATATTACTATGTATTCCAAAAGGATAATCATTTGAATTACATAACAAGATGTATTACCTTGTACGATGTCCCATTTGGATTGGTTATTTTTTTAAAAATAAGTTTTTTAAATATAATGTTACAGTAATACACGAATAAAAATAGCTCAAAAAACATCTCATTCATACAATATATCAAAATTTTTAAAAAAATATTTAGAATAAAAGTTTTTCATATACACTGCTACAGTATTTTTTTTCAAAAATAGCTAATCCAAACGGAGTGTGAAAAACAGCTGATTTTTCTGTCTCTTCATTTCGTACCAATGCTCGTTCCAAAAATGTGTTCTGTTAAGATGTTCCGTTACCTCCCCATGAATGATGTAGTCTGCTGCTCATAATAGTCAACAGAAACATATAATCTAGCCTTCGGTGGTCTTTTGTGGACCGTTACATTACTCCTCCGTTTGCTTTCAAGTCCGGACCCAGAAACTTCATTCGAGTTGGTTTGGTTAAGCCCTTTGATTGGAAAGAACTAATTCAATGCCGTTCAGCCAAGCAACTGTAGTGTTGGTGTTATCAACCGAGCCACACATGACAGTGGCATCTATCTGCAGATGTATAGTATTGTCATTGGTCACGAAAGGAATAAAAAAAAAAAAAAGAGGAAATTTTGGCACCACAATTTTAGCTTTTAAAAATATACGATTCTGAGTTTTTTTTTTATTTTTATTTTTGAAATCCTATTCTATTACATGGGACATGATTATTAGAGTCTCTGGCGGATTAATCACGATACCAACAAAAACGCGTTCATTTCAGATCCACGTCTTGTGATGTATACACATTTCAGTATTTCAATTTTCAACCTTACATCATCAAACTCGCCCATAACCTAAGGTTCCCTTTCCCGGAATACTGATAATTAATTGTCACTAGTCTGGCTTAACTTGGTAGGCTGGCCAACTTTGGCGTGGGGTGGCTTCGTCTAGGGGAGTTTTAATGTGAACCATACAGGGAAGAAAAAGAAAAGTTTTCTATTGCGTTTGACGCGTCAAATTTGAAAAGAATTTGAATTGAGCTGTTTTTGAAGAATATCCGATTTAAATTAGACCTGCAATTTCAAGCATATATCTCTTGAATTGGCTAAGATGGTAAAATTGATGTCATACCTTCCTATCAATCCGAGTACAAACTTCTCCTAGGACATCCGTCCGTCGCATAGGGCTTGTTTAGTGAATCTTACCCTTTGTATGGTTGGCAGACTATTGTACAGGATAGGATTTATTCAGTGCGTATTCTCAAATAGCGGTTGCGAGTTTTCTTATCAATAAGCAAAAAAATAAAGTATGAATACATATCTCTTAATCTCAAATTGAATTTGAATTTGAATTTTTTTTACGTATGTGACATATATTCATACCTCTTATTTTATTTATTATTAGTGTGTATAAGATCAATTTTATTATATCTTTACTTGAATAGTTTTTTTTTCTGGGGTTCCCCTAAGGTTTGTACATTTTGAAGCCACAAAAAAAAAAAAAGAAAAAAAGAAACGTCCCACTGAAAAGTGGAAGTGGGCCTTAAGGACATGGGACATGACGTATCAAGAAATACATGCGAACTGGTTATAATTGAGATGTGTCGTTTTCAAAAGAGGAAAACTTCAGATTGGGCTAGTTTTGAACTTGCATACACATGGTTGGATTTATGTCATTGATGGTTCCAGTTGCCAAGCATCCGCAACGAAACACTGTCCACGTTGTCCAAAAACATTGGCCCATGAAGGTGATATGTTGCGAACCCATCGTCACATTTACTTCCCGTATAATAAAGAGTGATTAGGCCCATAGCATTGATTTTCCTGATAGCCCATCGACACGTCCCATTGTACTTGCCGCATGATACGTTAGTGATTAGGCCATGGAAACAAGCGTTTGGGTTCTTCATGACCTTGCAGTTCCAGCTCCACACTTGGATACCAACCCTTCAGCCTGCTGGTCGCCGTCAAGCGTTTAAGTCTTGATAGCGTTGGGTGCCTCCCATCAAATTGTCACTATGTGTAACTGTCTTCAGTGGATATGAAATTTCTACTCCCATCGGCTCCTCTTCCCCTTAGATTAACATAGATTAAGTTATAAGAATGTTACCATTGCGACAAAAAAAGAAAAAGGAAAAAAGAAAAAAGCTCCAGACTTGGACAACTAGCACGTAAATGCATCTCTTAATCCATTTTCACGATTCTTATGCCATAATACCACTTCTCCCCAAATCATATGGCTTGAGCCGTTGTCCCGTTGGCTCAGCCACAAACAGTTTTTTAGCCCTTTGATCATCGAGTTCTAATGATCGTCTATTTGAAAGCCAATTCTCAATCTTGGGGGGAATGCTTGAGAAGGCTTTTGTCGCTAGATCAACCCATGTTTACAACATCATTGTAAAACAAACCAACAAATTGTCATGAACAATATCATTTTTGCAAAATCATGAACAGTCTTGACTATAGAATAGCAAGAAATGTTCCTGTGTGCTAATGAATGGTCATCATTTTAGACGAAGCAAATTATCAAGTATAATCCACATCCATTTAGATTCTTTGTAATGTCTTGGAATATCTTTCTTTGACAGGAAACATCTTGTTGGCCACAGCAACATCCAACAATATCCAATTCGATAGTTAGAACACAAATGCGAGTAACAGAAAGCTATAGATAATGCAAAGTGATGCTAGCGAGTAGCATATGTCAAATGCATAGTATCATCATATGGAAGCTTCGAGTTCGTCTGGGGTTACTGCAGCTCCATTTGGGGCATCATCAGCACGGAGTTGAGAAGAAACTTCATCTATTGCAGAGTTCAATTGTGCAATTTTCTCCGTCAGTACTTTGCGTGTTTTCTGTCCTCATCAAGGCAAAAACAGTGAAAATATCAGAGATCATAACACAAGTAATTAAAACAAAAAGGAATCAACCAAGAGTACGGATACTCATGTTGAACAAAGCAATGTTTTTTTCCTTTTCTTTTCTTTTTTATGATCCTTTTTCTATTCCTGAAAACATTGGACGGTCAATTTCAGTTCTAAAACCACAATTCATAGAACAAAAATAATGACCAACAGGTTCAAATGAGTTTAACTATTGATGAATGAATGTTCTCCCAGATGCAATGAAGGTCGGTAATGATGGTAAAGGTTGCTAAAAACCAGTCTCTTTTCCCTCACAAAATTGTTAAAAACCCGTCACTAGAATGATGTTAAAGGTTGGTAATACCAAATAATTCAATCCAACAAGTTATAGTAAGCCAAAATATATAGAATGAGATATAAGCTTCTAAAACCATGTTTAACTTCCACAATTTTGACAGCATAAACAAGCAAATGTGCAAAAGCAGAGACTGCTGCAGATGCAAAAGTTAGACGACCTAATAGAGCTACTCAATTTCACATAGCAGATGGCAGCTTTATGACACTCATATCTCGATTTAGGGGAGATAGAGAATGGAGAGAAAGGATGCATCAAGAGGGCATATCATATGGCAGGATTCGATGGATAGCTTTCAGTATATAACCCAATTCACCCCTGCATAACCACAACCCTCATCACATACAAAATGGCAGCCAAAGATCCTATGAGTCACCAGAAAAGTTAGTTATGAATTACATCAAAGAACAAATCCCTACCTCCAGAGCTTTCTCCTCATCATATATGAACTTTGGAAGCTTTCTCATTAGATCTTTCCTGTCAGCTCCTGCAAGTGCCTTGCTTATCTAGAAGATGACTACAATGTTAAATGTTATCAAAACGAACATGGTGCCGCAAATGACAACCTATAAATAATAGCAGACAGATTACTCTTGCTAATAGGACGTCTGAACAGTATGCTTACAGCTTTAACGTTTAAACAGCTACGAAATAATTGATTTTATTCTGCCAAACACTGATATACTGGATCCCTTGCCTCCAGAAACAGATGAAGAATCTTCTTGGTATTTTCTTTTCTTCCCATACTGCAATTTTATTTTTTTGAGGGCGGGGGGTAAGGAAGGGGGGAGAGGGGTGGAGTTGGTTGTTAAGTAGGGATCTTCATGGAAATTTACTAAAACTCCTACTCTTTGGGACTTCTGAACTTAAAGATTTTGGATGGGCTAAGGATTATGTTGCATTTTCTTAAGATCTCAGAGCAATCCAGTATACAAGACAGAAGACTTCAAAAGAAGTATCAGTGCTCTAAATTCTGAGCCAACCTTAATTGACATGTAAGTAAGTTGTCTTCCATCATTACCTGAGGTGCATAAATGCATCCTAATGCCCCAACAACTATTCCTCCCAAAACAAAACCACCGACAAAGATACTGGCACTACCTGGCCTTCCACCATCTCCACTGCATAGTAAGAATGGGTATTTTACAGAGGGAATAAAATTTGGTCAAGCAAAGAAAAATCATAAAGGAAAAAAATCCATTTTCATATAGTTAGATCATGGATGCTAACATATCATACTTATAAACTCGCTTTGTATTCTTGACTCATCTCTCTATCTGTGCAATCTACCCTAACAGCTTCTCTTTTTCAAGTCTTTGGACATCAGAAGAGGTACTGATACGTACTAGGTACTGATGTGTACGATAGACTTACATTTATAGGCTTACTCTGCAGATCACAGTAAATTACATCTCTCCCTAGATGCATATTTAGTTCCTTTTACATTTTTACTCAGCAGAATAGGATCCACATATTTCACTTAATTCCAATATCATCAAATCATATATCAAAAAGCCACCTTAGAATTAACTTTGTTTCATCAGTTATCAGAGTACCACATACCAGTATGTGCAGCAGAAATTTTCATCTATAATACCTTCAGCAAATAAAGAATTCAAGGTCAATCTTTATGTCGACAGGAAGGAAAATTTTGATACCCCAAGTTGCATTTCTCTATTGAATGTAAATGCCGAATAAGCCACATCAGGTTACTCTACTCCCCACCATGAGCATTAGTACCCCAGATTTTCTCCCAAACAGCAGAATCCCAGAGATATTTGGAGCAAACACAAGCAGTACAAGGCAGAACATGGACTACCAAAAAAGACAATGGACATCAATACCTAGCTTGCACTGTCAGTGACCTCCTGCATTTCAATGGTTTCAGATTGCTTTGTGAAGCAGGGATGCAGAGCACATTATTGGAACTCAGAAAATGGTCCGTTTGCAAAGAAGTCCCTAGCACCATAGACACAATTAGACATAGTTTTCAAGCAAACTAAATTACCTCCAGCTATTTAAAAGACTATTGATTTCCAGTACACCAACATCAGTTAATTTTTTTTATGTAATTGACTATCTGTAGGCAACTTTATGCTGTAAGCCTTGTTATTGAGTCAGAAGCTTGCTAAAGTAACATGCTAAAAATAATAAAATTCATAGGGCCAAGTTAACTCCTTGTACAATGGGAAGAGTTATAAAATTTTGTAGTCATAGCTTGTTGTACAAGTAATGTAGACCTCTTCTGCCAAAATAATAAGTGGTTTCCTTCAAACAGCTCAGCATTCGAATGACATCGAGACTAAATAGAGAGCAAATGTATGGACACTAAAGCATGATATCTCTGTGATAATAACCTGGAAAGCTCTAAGCCCTGAAAGTTCTTAGCACTCGTGTTCACATTTCATCTACAGCATGTTTTGATTGTGTTCCTAATCCACCTTCAGAATTAACATTATCCTTGATCATCTTTCTGAATAAACAACAACATTTTGTTTTTCTTGAATACTTAAATCCACATCACTGTAAACATCACAGACATCATCTTATTTCCTAAATACCTTCTTGAGTTACAATCGTCAATAGACGAGTAAGGTAAATAATGTCTAAATTGAAAAACAATGTAAGAGCTAGTTTAAGTATGATCCCTGATCTACAGGATATTGAGTTTTGATGAGGGACAAGAGGGTTATACTTATAGCCTCTAATTACTCGGCCTAGCTGGATTTGAACCAGCACAGACCTACGACAAAGAATTTTACAGTCGGTTCCCACTACCGCTGCCTTTTCAAAGTTCAAACTACTGTATCATATATTAAGTAATTCAAGCTCCTTTTCCGATGCGGGACTACAAGAAATTGGATAACTATATTCACAAAATTCAGGAGATATACCTTTAAATATGGTAGTTACCTAGGAATGACCCTTTCTACAGCAAAACACAAATCCCAAAGTTAAATCAGAAGTTAGGCTCAAAAAACTCAATATTCAGAGTGGAACTAAAATAAATTCCGACAGGAACATAAAAACATTATCATACACACATATATTAAGCTAGAAAGAATCTATCTTCAGAAGCTTATAGACGTGAATCAACATGCAAGATGTAAACAAGCTAAGACTAACATTACATAATTCAAAAAAGATGGACGCCATAAAATCTTGAATGAAAACCGATAAATTGGAGAGAGTTTTTACCAGTTAAGAAATGGGTCCGAGGGTGTTTGACAGAAACTATCGAGTTTGCGAGGGAATTCATTTTTCAGAATTTTTAGGTAGGGAAAATCGGAGCTATTTTTAGCTGATGAGTGAGTGAAAACTGGAAAGGGTGGTCTACTTTGGTCGGAGATATTCCAGTACTAATACTTCAGAAGTTATCGAACTAATATTTTATCTTTTTTCTTTGATTGTTAAGATTATTTCTTGTCGATGAAATTGGAGTACGTAAGCACCACGTGGTAGCATATCGAATTAAGAGACCAGTGGACGAAAATAAAAATTTTATATGGGCTGATAATTAGGTCAGGAAGGGTATTCTAGGTACATGCAACATGGGCTTTTATAGCCATCTTGTATATGGATTTTTTCCGATTTTCTGCATCAGATGAGCCCAAAATAAAATTTCCAACCAATACACGAATTAAATTGTAAACCACCGGATTTCGGCGGGAGTGCCAATTAGGCTTTCTGAGTTGGATTTTAACAAGTTCAAATTCGGCTCATTAATTATATGATTTTTAAGCTAAAAAGTTCAAGTTTAACTCACATTATTATATGAGTTTTAGATTCAAATCGGGATTGACCAAATCTCATAATTATTTTTTTTTTATAGTGTTAGCCGAAGGATTTGAATTCGGAACCTCTCACTTGCATTCCTTTTCTCCAAACCATCAAGTCCATCCTCCAACATAATTATATATAACATATATATTTTTATAATTATGAATTACTATAAATTCATATATAAATTAATTTTACATTATAGATATTATAATATATATTATATATATAATTATACTCATATAGGCGTTGGGTCTAAATTGGACCTATCTTAACATGACTCAAGTTCAACTCACATTTAGTTTGGGCTTAATATATGAGTCGAACTCGAGTTGATCCGACCTTATTGACAGCCCTAGGTTTAGGCTTAGGCTTCATGATTAAAGTTAACTTTCCTCCTTCAGTTTTGCATTTGTTCCATATAGCTATCTCAATTGTCAATTGCTACAATTGCCCCTTTAGATGACTATCTAATTAGGGCAACTAAGCTATAATTAAAGCAAGTTAGGGCATAGAGTTGATCTAGATGGGATTAAATAGATGATTGCACCAAAAAAATGTACTCAAGATAGATTACAAATTTAGTGTCATTTTATTTTTGATAAGTAACATAAGAACTTTGAACAGATATGGCTGATATAGGGCAGTAGAGGTATGCTTTTGTTTGGTATTTTGATTCTTTGTAGAGGAACTGATGTAATTCTTTGTAGAAATTTGGAGGGTACTTGCAGGAGGCCTAACCTTCAATCGGCAGCATAAATTAGCAACAAATGACTACAAGTCATTGACTGAAGTTCTGTGCAGTTGGATTTTATATCATAGACTGAAAACAAAAGAATAAACTCGTTTGTTTGATTCCAACTATTATTGGTTAATAACTTGATACTAGCTAGTACTTTGAGAGGGACCGAATTAATATAAATCATGGCAGGGACAGAACGAGAAGCAACAAGCTACATCAATTTGGACCAAGTAATCAAATTAGGTAGTATAAGAAGACAAAAATAACGCGTTCATGAAGCAAAGACCATGCACTAACTAAACTCACCCTTTGAATTTAATTACTGTTAAACTTGCTCGGACACATAATTAAGTCATTGATTTGGTCAATCCTGTCAAGCATCACAGAGATCAGTGTATCTAAAATCCTGCTGCAGTTTGTCGTTTGGAACTCCAGTCTTAGAAATTTATCAGGCAAGGACAAAATCAGAATTATACTTACACTAGAATAAAATTAAAGATTTCCTTCATTTCGAATAATTATTAGTAATTTTCCATCACTACTGCACCAGTGATGCATGTTTGGTTCTCCTAGCATTTACTCTCTAGTGAGTTGTCAGGTCTTGGCAGATTAATTTACATGCATTTTTAGCTAATTGAGGAGGTCCGACCACATATCATTTTAAACTGTTGGTGTAATCGGCCGGCAGCTTGAAAATGCATGATTAAGTCAATTTGACGTCTCTTGATAATATGGCGATAAAATTGGACTTGACCATTAATTTCTTGCTCAGTATTAACACAGCAAGAATTCTCCTGCCAGACAAATTGGTTCAAGTAGAGCTGGTCTGTTGTAGCAATGGCTGGTGGCGCTGGTGACAGGTCATTGAAGGAGACTCCCACTTGGGCAGTTGCTGCTGTTTGTGCTGTTTTTGTTATCATTTCGGTTCTTATTGAGCACGGAATTCATTCTCTTGCAAAGGTAATAATTAATCACCTTTGATTAGTCCAGGCACATTTCCCTCTACTGCAACATTGTGTCTTGGAGTTCAGTTAACAACTTTGATTGATTTTATGTACAACTTTCAGTGGTTTCAGAAAAGCCAGAAAAAGGCGCTGCTCGAGGCACTGGAGAAAATTAAAGCCGGTAGCTTTATCCTTGATCACCTTTGTTTTGTCATAATCAGAAGATTTGATAACGGAGTTTTTTCTTTGCGCTAATTGATGTTTTTTTGTTTATTAATTTTGCTTGCATATGGGGTGCAAATTTATAGAGTTGATGCTCCTGGGATTCATATCCCTGCTGATCACTGTTGGCCAGAAACCAATCAGCAAAATATGCATTTCTAAAGGAGCTGGAGACACTATGCTTCCATGTAAGAAAGTATTGGACGAAGAGGCTGCTGACACTGGAAAGGATAAAAATGACAGCGATCGGAGAAAGTTGCTTTGGCATGCTGGAGATGCACTGGCACGCCGAGTTCTTGCTGCAGCAGATGGAGATGATACCGATCATTGTTCTAAATATGTAAGTCGGCTAAGATACTTTATCGACAAAATGTTTATCAGTCAGAATTTACTTAATGAACCATGTATCTTGGGGATGCCAGAAGAAAGTTCCGTTGATATCTCAATCAGGGATTCATCAATTACACATCTTCATATTTGTGCTCGCGGTTTTTCATGTTCTCTATAGTGTCCTCACAATTGTTCTAGCACGAGCAAAAGTAAGTCCTGAAATCTCAGATTCTGATAATTAGTGGTTTTTCCTTGACTTTGGAAGGAGGGCTATCGATTGACAGAACTGCATTGACTATACAGGTGAAGAAATGGAAATCGTGGGAACAAGAAACAGCTTCCTTGAACTATCAGTTGACAAATGGTACATTACACTCTCTACTAGACTCCTGTCTTTCGGTATGAAAAATTACTGACCGTAATGTTCTTGTTTCAGATCCTTCCAGATTCAGATTCGTGCATCAAACATCTTTCATTCGCCAATATAGTGGATTCTCCACAAAGCCTGGCATTCGATGGATTGTAAGTTCTAATATGTCATAGAAGTGCATCACATGCACCAAAAACTCTGGCCAAAAACATTTCCTTTTGCTTCAACAAATCCCCCCCTCCCCCCCCCCCCCCCCGGGCGGGGGGGAAGCTAAAATCTCAATAAGAGAATCGAAAAGTATTCCTTCATTCTCTGATCATATTCTGTATACTTAGCTAAATGATGATTAACACTTTCTCACCACATTCTTGTCTATTTTAACTGTTGGAGGAAATTTTTATATTCCAGGCAGCTTTTTTCAGACAATTCTTTTGTTCCGTGACAAAGACAGACTACTTGACCTTGAGACATGGTTTTATAAATGTACGTGCATAATTTCACTTAATCAGCACCCTTTTGATTCTGATGATTAGGCAAGTGATTGAGTTCTTATCCGTAAGTGGGGAGATTTTGGTTGTTGGTGATACAAAACTAACAACAAGGCGCACTACTTAGGAAGAAAGAACTCAACATTCAAAGCCAACAATCTCTAATCCCCTTCATTGGATTGCAGGCACATTTTGCTGCAAACAGTAAATTTGACTTCCACAGGTACATTAAAAGATCAATGGAAGATGATTTCAAGGTAGTAGTTGGTATTAGGTATGTGTACATGTCCATGTTTTCATGAAGATACATAACTCAATGTTTGTTTCAAGCCCGCTCGAAGGCACGCAAGCTTGTTTTGTCTGTCTGGAGTTTTGGGATGTTTATTATGGACTGACTAGCAAATAATCAATTCTTGACAGCATACCTCTCTGGACATTTGCGATCCTTTTCCTAGCATTAAATGTCTATAGTAAGTGTATATCGTATTCTGGATCTTGATTATGATTTCCTTGTATTGTTAATGAACCATCAATCTGTTGACCAATTCCAAATTTACCATGCAGGATGGTACTCTCTCTTTGCCATATCACTGGTGCCGCCAATTGTAAGCATCCATCTACGATCTCAAGTATTTCTTAGTTTTAATTAGTCGTATAGATTCTTCGAACAAAAATTGCAAGAACAAAAGTAACAAGGATTTGATGTATCATATGCTACACTCGGAACAGATGCTCGTCATCATCGGTGCAAAGCTTCAAATAATAATCATGGACATGGCTCTACACATTCAAGATAGAACAACAGTGGTAACAGGAGTTCCAATTGTGGAGCCTAGTAACAAGTATTTCTGGTTCAATCGACCTCACTTCATTCTTGGATTGATTCATTTTACCTCATTCGAGGTACTACTTACGACCTAGCAATAATCTTGTGAAAATATCGTAGAGGGTGGTGAAAAGTTCAGTAACAAAAAACCTCGCTTTGTCAAATTTTGCAGAATGCATTCCAAATGGCTTACTTTCTGTGGACATGGGTAAATCAATGCTACTCTTGTGGTTACCATTCGATTGTAATATATTCATATTCATTAGCTTTTCTTTCAAATAATTAACAATCTGATCTTGAATGCAGTATGAATTTGGGCTAACTTCATGCTTCCACGAAAATTTGCCAGTAATACTAGCCAAAGTCTTTCTTGGTGTGGCAGTCCAAGTCTTAGGTAGCTATATCACCTTTCCTCTCTATGCCTTGGTAACTCAAGTAAGTTCCCCTCAGCTATAACTCCAAACCCTGTTGTCAATTTTCGATATCATATCCATAATCACCGCGCTTCAGTTCGAAATCATGCCTTTGATGGACATTTCTGAAACTAATTACTAAAACATATTTGAAAGCTTAAATGCTTGTACTTGTGCTCAATTCACAGATGGGATCTCATATGAAGAAGGCAATCTTTGAAGAGCAGACTGCGAAGGCACTAATGAAATGGCAGAAGGCCGCAAAAGAAAGAAGGAAGTTGAGAAAAGCAGAAGGAGATATGTCGCCAGATCTTATGAGTGGGAATACTACTCCATCCAGAGGTTCATCACCCATACATCTGCTTCATAAATACAAAACGAACTCTGATATTGAAAGCAGTATCAACAACCCAACTCCTAGACCTTATCATTCAGATGCTGACTATTCAGAGACTGAAGGACCTGCATTGAACTCCAGCGATGATCAGAATTCAAGGAATCATAACTCACCAAAGAAAGAAATTGTAGGAAAAGAACCAGAAACTTACAACTGGGATTTTTCCTTTTCCAAGTCATAGGCAGATAAATGATCCAGCCAAGCCTCTAAATTTGTCAAACACCTCTTCCTTAGCTTTGAATTATGCAGTGGGGATTATAGTATAAATGGTACTCCTGAAGTTTAAGACTTTAGCCAAAGCCTAGAGAATCCCTAATGGTGGACAGGTTTTTTTCGGTTTCTTTTTCACTTCCCTCATCAATGTAAACTTCATTACATAAACTCATTTCCCTGATCAAATCTGAAATCTAATCATTTAAAGTGAACATTATGAAATTAAATCTCACATGAATCGTTTGTTGAGATTGTCCACGTATTGGCTATACCAGGACCATGATCACCAGTTGCTATACTCCCCCTATTCATATGGCATATTTTGGTAATGACAATTAAGTTAATCTTTGTGGATGGTGTTAGAGGTCAAATTGGAATTTCACATACACGGGTTAATAAGATGATACAAAAATAGTAAATTGCTTAGTGCAATTGGTCTTTCACAAAAAACCGGATACTGAATGATCATCCCCTCATCTTTATTTCATTTTTGACAAGAATGAAAAAGCAACTACAAGATTTTGAGAACATTAATGTGTCAATTTTAGATTCTTGAACAGATCAAAATGGTAGACATGGTGGGTCGGAGAGCACCTTCAAAGCTACTAAGATTTCATATGCAAGACTACAAAAGAAACTCCAAAACTTTGCGGAGTTTTACTTTGGATTTGACTAATGGGAGAAATTTGGGCAATTTCATAAGCAAATTTGAGCTCTCTATTATTTTAATGACCGAGTGGGGTTTAAGTGGGAAGATAATCAAGCATGCATACAAATTAGCAAAAAGTAGAGCAAATGACCAAAATAGTCCCTGAACTTTACTCTTAGTCACTTTGGTCCTTCAACTATTTTTACGTGGCTAATTTGGTCCCTATTTGGCTGAATCACCTAATTTATTAACTTTCTGCACTGATGATGGGAAAGGGCAAAATAGGATATATATAACCACAACCCTTGTTAAAATAATAAAAAAAAAACAGATGCTTGTCAAGAACTCAGGAATGAAATTAAATCATATATCGAGCAAAAAAGTTGGCTTTCTTCAGTGAACCCTAATGACAAACAAATTACTATAAACTACAAACTAAATTTATTCAATGAAAATTTTATATAAATTTTATTCGTGTAGAAAATAAATTTATATAAAATTAAGTTATTTTAATTATTTTTAAATGGTAAATATATTAGGTGTGTCCTTAACACTAATTTATGTGTATACATATACACTATGGCATGACAATTTGCATCCCATGAGGCCTTTATTAAGCCACTGTTCTAATAGTAGTATTATTAAACATTTTGGTAGTACTAGTCCTACAAAATTGGCATCAATCATCAAAATGACGAATGGGTTTACCCTAAGAGTATAAGAAGAAATGTTCCATTACTATGAAATGTTCAAGCCTTGATTGTCAATCTACGCCGGTTGCTTTAGAGCCGAATCACTTTGGTTGGAGTGCTGACTTTTGTGTTTTGGACCTTGATAAAATCATACATTTTGAGACCAAAAAAAATGCACCTGTGTCAACTAAAACCCAACTAGATTTCTAGTTTGGCCCGTGCAACCGGCTACTAGAATGTGTTTCACATTTTGCTGACTTGGGTTCTTACCTTGTCAAAATAGAAACCCAACCTAGCTTGTATCGGGCCCAGTCGAAACAAGTTTCTTAAGGGGGTGCTTACGATATTCATTAAGGCCCATTTGATAACTCAATTCAACACTTAAATTTAATGGATTCAGATTTTAACATATTCAAACAGTTTGATAATCAAAAATTGAACATCTGAATTAATTAAGTGGCACTGAATTGTCTAGACAAAACTTGCTCCTAAAATTAAGTAATAAACTATTCACTTATCACTGAATGTGACATGCACTTAAATGTATAAGATTTAATACTTAGTAATTTAATATCTTAGTGGATTCAGATTTCACACTTCAGTTTTATCAAAGGCACCCTAAGTTTTTGGGCTTGCATCAACAAATTATGTTCATTATATGGAAAATAAAGGATGCAAATGTAATTATATTTATATTAGAGGGCATTCTAAAATCACCAGAAGGTTTTGAAATTATTCCATTACACTAATAAACTTGGGCGTCAAATGGTGGGCTACAGCATCTAACCATCCTGTAAAGTTCGTTTAAAGTTCTGGTGGGTAAAGTTCGTTTAAAGTTGATTTAACGAGATTGTAATCCTGTCATATGTTATCCTTTCAATAAACTCTTTCACACGTCCGCCGACGTTTTAGCTTATTTCTGATCGTTTCAACTCGCATAGAATTTTCCTTGCGTGGGGATTGCAACGAAGATGTTCCAGTATGAAAATGTATTCGAAGTCGTGATTAGCATAAAGATGATTTGGAAGATGCCTTCATCAGGTTCATGACTGACTGCATGTTCTTGAAGCCTTATCTTAAAATCACGTCTTTTTGCAGTCCACGTCCATTAATGATTCCTTTGGAAACCCTCGAGTCTTCCAATCATCTTTTACTGTAGCGGCACCCTGAATTGGAAAATCTGACTCGCAATTCCACCCAACTGAAATCGACAATATGGCAGATGTTGGTGGAGGATTGTTAAACAATACAACGGTTTCAGTACGAAAATGTCCAAACAACAGACTTTGGAGGCCTGTAGGCTGTAATAGGTTAAAAGTTAGGCAAATTCCATGAAATGAAAGAGAATTGAGTAGTTATATATTTCACAAGAAATGCACTCGTCGGGATTAATACGCTCGGGGGGTCTCACTACGATAGAAAACAAACAAACAAACAGATTCGTTCGCCGCCCATGCAGCAGTGCAAAAGGCATAATGAACAAAGAAGAGAAATATCTCAAAGTCATTATTGTTAATCGAAATTTTCACGCACGTTGGAAGTTGTCAAAAAAGAAACATTTTGGAATGGAGGAAATGGCATTTGATAGTTGATGCATCAAGGAAGGGAGGGAGAAAGAAATATCTGGACGGGATAGAGACGGGAGGTGTGAAAGATTGAAAGAAGAAGACGTGGTGGCGTGGGTGGAGGGTTCCACACTTCCACTTGTATCAGAGGCGCACATGTTTTGGTGGGGCCGATGGGTTAAAAGCTCAGAGAAGTAAGCGACGACACCAAGTTGTCCATTTAAGCAATTTTACCATTTTGGTCCAATGTCCTCCTATAATTTCTTCTTAAGTTAAAGAGACGCACCCATTTTTCACAAGTATATAGCCTATAATATATACTACATAGATCATTAGTCTTTTTTTTTCCCGACAATGATGACAATTGTATAATCTATTCTATTCTAATCTACAGGAGAGGAGAGTCTAAAGAGGCGTGTACTAAGAGTTAACAGGTATACAAATCTGACTAGATCAAAGAAATATTTTAACACCACTTTTGAATTTTTTTTATTATAGATGAGATTTGATCCCCTACCTACAACCAAAGAGCGACTTAATCATTAGTTAATCTTTGATGGCCTAAATCATTAGTCAATTTCTGTGATAATAAGGTTGTTGCATAATATTACAAAACAGCAAGGATTGTCAAATCAAAGGATGCCAGCACGGGATTAATTGGAAAAAAACAAACTGTATGCGCCCGCCGTTGTATTCGTATTCAAGTTTTGTTCTTATTTTCTTCTTCTAAGTTCTATCTATCTAGAATAGAAAAGAAAGAAAAAAAAAAAAGAGCGCTATAGATAGAAGCTGACTTTATAAGAATAAGATTGCTCTTTAAATTATTAAAATTTCTAAATCTATCAGTTTCCTATCAGTTGTGGATATTTTCATCCCTGATTTGTAAATACTTTCTTTCGCGAGTATTTAACATCCCAAATGGTACGACTAATAATGAATGAGGGATATTTCCAACTATCAAACTTACAGCGTTTCTGATACTATTAGAATCCCAAAAAAAAAGGTAAAGAATTTTTTTCCCTTGGGGTAGAAATAGGTGGAGATGTGACGAGCCATGTTACACTTCTTTTATTTTTTTATTTTTCGAAAACGATAACTATTGTATAATTTATCTATTTTAGATTACATGAGAGAAGGAGGTTAAAGAGACTTTGTGTTAGGAACTAGTAGGTACACATAACTTACCAGACGAACCATGTTACACAATTGAGGATAATATACAACTCACGATGAGAATGAATTTCATGTCGATGAGTGATTGTTTTTAGGATTTTCTTTCTAAATTTTACTATAACACTATATTAATAATAATAATAATATAAAATTAATTTTTCTTACACTGATAGCATATACACTATTAACGTTGGATAAAATAACACTTATATAAAATTTAAATTTAAAATTTAATTTTTACACATATATCAAAGATCCAATAATGATAATACTCTGTGGATTTATATAAAATTTACTCTAATATATAACGAATAAAAAAGTAAAACGCAGCCAAGGTTCATCTTTCTTTTCTTTTTGGGTTTTGAGAGTTTATCCTTAAAATCCAGTTGGGTATGTGAGCGTCCGCCCGAGTCAACAGGGAGTCGCACCCAGTGCCGACCATTTTTCTGCTTTTTCTCTCAAACTCCGTCTTACAAATATCCCGTATTACCCACCGCCCACTCCCAGTCCACCATCAGCACCACTTTATACAACACAACATGAACATAGTCCGTGCATAAATAAATACTCCATCGGTCCATCCTTAAAAGCACCTGGCCTGACCAGTCCAACTATCCATCTTCAATTTTCCCTTCTATTTTTCCCCCTCACAACTTCTCCAAATATTTAGCCCAAAAGAAAAGAAGGAAAAAGAAAAAGGTCAAAAATTATTCAATGAGCGATGACTCGTTCACTCAGAATTCTGTTATCCACCGTCACAACTGCCAATTCGACAGCAACGACGTCGTCCCCTCCAGCTAAACACTCGTCACCAGCGGCCGAGCCACCTCAGTCCGTCGCCGTCGAGTCCGACTTCGTCGTAATCCTCGCAGCTTTACTCTGCGCTCTAATCTGCGTGGTAGGCCTCATCGCCGTAGCTCGCTGCGCCTGGCTCCGCCGTGGAACCTCCGGTAATGGCCGCGTTCCCGGGCAACGTTCCCCTAACAAAGGACTGAAGAAGAAGATAGTCCAGTCGCTGCCGAAATACACTTACGACTCCTCCAGTTCCACCACCGGCGCCGGAAATGGTATTGGCGCTGTCACGGGTGATTGTGCTATCTGCTTGGCGGAGTACGCCGACGGCGACGAGATCCGAGTGCTGCCACAGTGCGGCCATGGATTCCACGTTCAGTGCATTGACACGTGGCTAGGTTCGCATTCGTCGTGCCCGTCGTGCCGGCAGATCCTCGTCGTTGCTCGTTGCCAGAAGTGTGGCGAGTTCCCGGCGATGAACGTTTCCGGCGCAGCTCAGGTTCCGACGCCAGCGGAGACTCAAGTCAAGCAAACCAGATCAGACCGTAGAGCAGCAGCTGCAGCAGTTCCCAGCTCGAGCTATTTTTTACCCTAAAAGGGTAAATATAGGTAAAATAAAAATGAAAGAAGAAAAAGAAAAGTGGAAAGCTGTAACGGTGAAAACTGCTTATCTTGTCTGGTTCGGATGCATACAAATGTACAGAGATTCGGATTAGAAAGTACAGTGGAAAAAGTTTGAAACCCGTGACGGAAAGGGCGATCTGCACGTGACCTTTTTTGGACGCAAAGTCGCAAACAAAGGGAAGAGCTAGAAAGTGAGAAGCGCAGGTGAACCGGTACCACGTGTTGTATGGCTGAAGAGGAAAATGGACACATTGGCTGAAGCCCTATGTCCCTCCCATGTCATTCTCTACCTAATCAATTTGTGGAAGCTATTAATTCTTTCTTCCAATTTTTTTTTTTTTTTTTTTTTAGGGTATTGCCACATTACTCCTTGTATCGTTGTTAGCTTACTAGTTTAGCCGCCTTAACTTCTCTTTGTGGCCATCGATCTATCTAAGTGTCTTTTACTGTATTTAAACATGTAATTAAATAATATATATATCCACTTATCCAGAGCAAAGATTGGCCGAGTGATCTAAGCTACAATTTGTCCCCTAATATTATCAGCAATGGTAACACCGTTTCCTCTTTTTTTTTTTTTTTGTCAGAAAAAAGGACTTGGTCTCACTTCAGATCCCAACCCTTATTTGGGTTGTTGGGTTATTCCGCATTTTTGTTACAAGGGTCGAATTCTGGTGGATGCCCTAACTAGGGACTATACCACCAGGTCAGCTACTTTGGAGGGACTAACACCGTTTCCTCCTTGCCGATTGATAAAACAATCCTACCACAATATATCCAAATACTATCCAAATTCTCTAAAATTAGAAAAAAATAAATAAAAAGGAAAAGACAAAAGTGCAGCATGTAACCGCATTTGGCGGATCGATTGGATTAGTGCTTATTAATAAAGTAACTCCATTTTGACAAAAAAAGATAGTAGTATTACAAGTGTAGTATTGCCAGCGTATGAATTGGTGGTGAAGTTCTTTCTAGTGGCTATTACACTGACGCATGTAGTTCTTTTGGAATGGTGCTTTTTGCTTGGATCATAGGAGGAAAATTTGTGAAATGAATCTTTCAATTAATTAAGAAAGAAAAGGATGAGCATCATCCTCAACCGACACTAGCCAAGTCTGGGCGTGAGAATTGAAGGAAAAAAGCCGTTTCAGGTCCTCCCTAAAGGCTGCCTGCAAAGCTCTACATCAGAATGGATAAGGGATATGCCTCATTGCATTCCGATTCTCAGTTGAAAGATTTGCTTTTATTAGTAAAAAATTAGTCACTCCCTAAAGAAACTGCCAAACTCTTGAGATTTTTTGTCACTGTAATGCGTACAGTCCAGAAACGTACGATGTAATTTTCGGCTCAGATAATTGGACCACTCAGACCAGAAATCGACGGAACTTTCTGGAAATGAATAAACAAGAAAAATTAGCATTTACAAACCTAACTAGATTGTTCTTACCATTATTACTGTTCCTGTAGAATGTCGCTTTGGAAAACAGGGCCTTGTTTGGCAAGCAAGTTTTTTGCCAAGTTTATTTGCTACAAGTTTTTTAACAACTTTAACTGCACTAATTTCAAAAAATTTCTCAAAGTTTTTAAACCATACAATTCAAAATATTTAAAAATTTGCACACTTCAAAAAAATTTTCTACGACTTCTACAGTAAGTTATAGTAAAGTTTTAAACAAAAACCCAAAAAACTCATTTATCAAAAAGGGCCCAAATTAGTATGCTGCACAGGTTTGATATAATACTGTTATATTTGGCATTAAAACAAAATCTAGGCAATTTTCAATTGTTGGTGGAGAGAAGTATGACTAAAGAATCCAAAAACTTTCTTTCTTGTTATCACATCATAAAAAAACTAAAAAAAAAAAAAACTATTAAGATTTCACCCTGTGTGCTTGCTTGATCATTTACTCGCTCTTGTTTTAAGGCCGTTTTCAAGTTAAGATTAGGGGGAAAAAATTGGGTTAAGAAACTCAAATAGTAATAGGTTATCTTTAAAAAAAAAAAAAAAAGTAATAATAGGTTATTACTTATGAGTTATGACTGAGGGACGAGAACATGCAGTATTTATATCCAAGTGGGTAAACGGAATTGGGGCACTGCAATTTGCCTATGCATATTACCATTTATAAACAAAAGCAACTTTAAAGAGAGTTTTTGAGTAATGATTCCACAAAATTTACACGAAATTACCAAGAAATAATACAAAATCATTCGAGAAAGATAAATTTTGTTAATGTCTGTTTGGTCACTGTCAAGCCAGAAAGAATTTAATGTTCGGTCCAATATTCCATCAGAACAACAGTCGTCTTGCTGCTAATAGTTCTATTCTTGATAAAAACCAAGGAATCATCAAAGGCATATATTTTTAGCACGAATTTCACCCCAATAATTTTCCTTATGAAATTGATGATGATTGAAGGGATCTTATCATAAGCTCCCCCACAATCAGAACCAATTTTGGTACATTAGAAATCACAAATTCTTGGATTTGTGACAGAGCGCGAGCTAATTGTCTTAATCATGGATGAGGACATTTATGTGACGATTATCATGTCAAGATATACGATAAGTCAATTAGTTTTGCATAACTTCTTTTTGGGTTTTCTAGTTTTGTGAATATCAATATGCATTTGTATAGCATACTCTTTTCCTTAGTCTTCACGCAGCATCCGTAGACCATAATTGCATATTATTTTTCACTGCCTATTTTTTTTATTTTTTTTTACTTATTCTTTTTTATCAACAACTAGTGTTCAAGACACACACCAACGTGTGTGCAACTAATAAGAAAATATATTGTTAAAATTTTGAGTGAATTTGTATCATTTTCAGAAGAATTGGTTTCATATTTTTGTCATTAGCTATTAAAAATATTCGCAAAAATAAAGTGGATAAATAGATAGTTATTTAGAAATAATTCATAACCATAATTGGCAGTTGATTATATTAGGTGGTTAGTAAGGGTGGCAACAGGACGGGTGCCCACGGGGATAGAAATGGGGCAACATACACCTGCCCCATCTCCCACCCCGTCCCTCACATACCGAAAAAAATTATATATATGTATTTAAATTTATAGATGTATATACAATACATATATATACATAATATGATAATTTAGTTATAATCCAATTCTTTATATTTAATAATATAATTAATAACATAATTGTGAATACACAATTGTGAATTGGTCCCATTACATTTCAGTCTGATGATTTAATGTCATGTTCATGGCATTGACAGGTTGCTAATTTTCTTTAGTTATTAGTATTTGTAACTCGTTGAATGGTCTAAAATTGAGTACTTGAATATTTTTTTATTGAATATTTTGCGATAGAATAAATGATAAAATTGTCCTGTAGATGAGCAGATTGTTAATATATGGTAAGTTGATTTCTTCCCTCGCGGGAGAAAGGGGGTGGGGGATCCATTGCCACCCTTACACAGTTAGTGAGGGTAGTTTATAAAAGACATAAAGTGACAAAAATTTGTTTAAACCAAAAGCCCCTCCCCGTTTATATCATATATAGTAGAGATATCTTATAAATTAAAATTCAGTAAATTCCTGAGTTGCTGAATCTGCTTACTAGATCCATGCCCTTATGAAACTAAAAAAAGTCTGCCAAGAGAATACAGGAAAGTAGGAACCTTTGCAGAGCACAAGCACTTTTCCAAAGTTATGCATCATTATCAGTCATGACTAAACAAAGAGCACCCTAACAAAAGAGGTTCCTTTCCTTTACCTACAGTTTCTTGAAAGAGATGAATAATTAGGTACGAGGTACATTTGATATATCTTCTCCCTTGTTTTGACAGCGTAAATCTCAAGATTTCCACTACTAGTGCCCGCAGCTGCGTTAGTGGCATTTCATCCCCCTGCATCATTGTACGATGCATCAACTAAAGAAATTTGCTTTGATCTTTCATTTCTTGAAAGGAGAACGAGAGGAAAGGGCTCAGTCTGTCCGTCTCGGCCCGCATATCCTATATGCTCCATTGGCAGATGAGGAGAAAATCATCCAACCAAGGTCGTCCATCCAAAATGGGTATAAAATATCTTCCACTAAGCCGGGGTTGTCAAGGAAAAAAAATATATATATACTTTAACAAATGTTTCGGTAACAGGAAAAGTGCAATTACTAGATATTTTGGTTTTGACAGAGTCAAGAAAGTAAATTATGAGTTCGTCCTTCTAGATGATTTAAAATGAGAAATTTACCAATATATTTTTCTTTACCGGTTTTTACTTTCTTCTTCGTTTGTCATTAACGTAATTACACAAGCACTTGCCATCATTATTCAAGCAATTTCAATAATAAATTATGCCACAAAAAACACTGCATTATGACAGGGATGTTTTAGTCATTATCGACTGGTATCTTTAACATTTTTTTATTATTAATTATTTCAAGTTAATGTTACCATTGGTCGAACTCTTTCAAATATTACACCAGAAAAAAAAACACGTAGTACAAAAATAAATATAAATAAAATAAAAGTATTGAAAGAGGGACGCCACTACTCTTAAGTAAATTTCTAAATGAGTATATGAAAACTAAATTGCCCAAGTTTACTAGGAAAAAAGCAGAAATACTTGCAAAATGAGGCCCATTGTTGTAACAATAATGTGATTGGATAAGTTGCACAGACATGAATCAAGAAAATACAAAGAAGGATTCATGTAAATCTTAATTAAAACTGTATCGCCCACTGGCCAACTTACACCTTATAATAACAATTAACGTTGTTTTCGTAGCTTATTTTGGCACTAGGTAATGGCCAGTTGTAAAATGCAATCATGTCGGTTAGGCCGAACCATAATTCCACTGCCCCAATATATTTTACCTACCGGAATTGAAATCCTCGATGACTGATTGAACAACTCCCCCGACGAGCAAAGTTTTGAACCCCACGAAAGAGAAAGAAAGAAAAAAAATAAAAATCCCAACTCCACAAGCAACAACTTCGGTCTTACTTTCTTGAACCACTTTTTGAGTTTTGCCAAGGAAGATGGTCAAGAATCACGGCAATGCACTTCACCTCCCCAACTGCTCCTTTTTTGTCCCACTAGGCGGAGGGCCGTCAAACAGAGAGACATTGGTACTGGAACAAATTGAAATCGCAACAAGAGGAGTCAACAATTAAAACAGGGAACACTTACATTTTGCTAGCCAATCCATAATAGCTCTAATCTTCTGGTATTAACTTCATCAAATGCGGCTTCTATAAGCCAAATCATACTTCTGAATAAGAACAGGAATTGGCAAAATAGTCATCACAATTTCAATTTGAGCCTTTGACAGTTGATCAGAAGAAAAGTACATATTGGTTGAATCATGAAAATGTGCATAAACTATCTTTAGACATACCCAACCTGTCACTCGCTTAACGGATCATACGAATAATTAAGCCATATTAGAGTCAGTAAGGTCCAATTATTGATACATCCTGTAGATCCAAATTTTGTCGCAGTCCTTAACAACTGCTTCATTAGCTGTACAGTGAGCAGATACACGTCGTTTTACTCTCCGAGTTTCACGTCATTTCGCTGAATCCACCAAACCCAACGAGCGACAATTCCAATGCAGAATAGCATACAGAAAAAAGGGTAGCAAAAGCTTCCCAAGCATACTTGAGCAGGAGAATTAATGATTGTACTCTTGTTCTGAGAAGAGAAACATTTTTGGACTTCCAATTCCTGTTTACCCAGCTGAAGAAGAATGTCGTCTGAATCTTGTAACAGGCAAAATTAATGTAACCCATCAGTTCAATCCTTCTTCATCTTCACTAGAATCACCAAACATCGCAGCCATTTTCATTGCCAGCTTGGCAGCCATCTCCCTCCTCTGGAAATCAGGCAGCAACCTTAAGCTGTTGCGCATGTTTCCAATCTCGGACATCAACTGATCCAGATCCTCAAAATCATATGTAGTACCCTCATCAGGCTCTGAGGCTGTGCCAGCCGCATGGAACTTCATCGCTTCTTCCTCATTAGTTTTGCCATGCATTGACGTTAAAGGCTCTGGCTGGCCTTCAACTGACCTGTTTTGGCTCTTTTGGTCGCAATCTCGTGAATCAAAGTTCTGCTCAATCGCTCCACTAGTCCCTGAAGTTGTGGCATCACCTTTTGCAGATACCCATCCCACCTCTGTGTCATCCCATGGATCAGCTGAACCAGCGGATAAGATTTCATATTCAAGTTCAAAGTCTGATTCTTCTTCTGACAACTCTGAGAATGAACAAATTAAATAAGGAGTTCGTAAGCACACCTCCAACATGAAACAAAACTGAAAGAGGGAAAAATATTAACTTTTGTGTCAGTGGGGGGACTTTGAAGGAATCAAGAAACCAAGGATTAGTGTAAGAACCTTCTTGTTCTGGTAATGAGGGTTCATGTATCTTATCACCAGATTTTAAGACCATTCCAGGCCACATATGAGCAGAGAGAGCCCCATAAAGACGTTGCACACCCTGCAAATCACCATCCACGGATAAACCTGCCATGAAACTAAAAGCTCAAAAAATTTGAAACGTGAAACTACATCCACGACCGGATAGCTAGACAGTGACCAGCATTTCAAGTTCAATTTGAGAAAATTGAGGGGATGGAGACTCTGTTGCATTAACTTAATAGAAGGAGAATCTAGCACAAACTAATAGAGAGGAATGCAAATTAGATCAAAGGATGAGAGAACAGCTGTTTCATGAACTCTGCAATATTTGGTCCTGGCAAAATTCCCCTTATTGAGCACTAAACTTGCTAACTTTACTCCTGCCGAGTTTACCATATTTAGAGGCCTAATAAATCAGGAAAAAATGTTGATAAAATCTCATTTCAAACAAATCATACTAAGCCCACATGACATAATATGGGATTAGTAGAGAGAGAAATCAACTAGTCGGCATGTACCCCTGTAGGTCTGCCTAGAGGTGAAGTGCATTGTTAAATGAAACTAAATCTTACTGTTTATAACACCCACCCAAGCATTTTATACCGAGGGCAAAGGAAAAAAAAATTGGAACACATCCATCCAACTCCTTTCTTGTTAGAATCTAGCTATATCTGTGATGCAAATATCAAGGCAGTGAACTTGTGTGGGGCAAAATCTTTGAAATTAACTTGCAATCAATGATAAAAAAGCCTTACATTTGTCAAAATCTGCATTCGTTGCACAAGCTTCGATGTACTCAATATTGTGTTCAATACACCAGTCCATACAAGACCTTTTCATCTCCCATGATGGTTCATCATCTCCCAATAAGCTACTACCTTCAGTTTCAGAAATCCCATAATCCAACTCTAGACTAAAATCACCAGAAGATTCACCAGATTTCAGCAAACATCTCCTGTACTCAACATGAGCTGGGTGACCAGGAAGGAGATCTACTTTATTACCAATGCACAGCAGTATGTCAAACTTTTGAATATCATTTTGGGCCACCCAATCTTTTAGTGCACTGAAAGACGAGAGCTGCAGAAAAACACAAGAGCAACACATTTGCCACATTAACGTTGTAACTTAATGAACCTACTGTGACTTAGAGATTACATCAAAGTAAAGATCAAGGAAAAAGGATAGTGACTAACATCATTCATATCGAAGACCATAACCAAGGCAGCCAACTGGTCATATCCTGGCAAATTCTGAATAGCAAATTCATCATTAAGATGAGCCATCCAAAGAGAAACATCAGCTACATAGTACTTGGTGTTGATTGTCCAGCTGGTTGTTAAACCAAATTGCAAAATTAACAATTCATACATAATTTAAATTGTTGGAAACCACGAAAATGGACTTTCCTCGGAGACAAATAAACATAGGATAGAGTAGTATTATTAACTCACCCGTATGCAAAAGTATCAGATGATGATGAAGAATCCGAGGCAGTTTCAAAATCCAGAGAAAGTAATCCTACAATTAGAACATTTTCAAAGAAAAATGCATGCAAGAATTAGCTTAGAAAACCACAAAATTTTCTAATTCCCGATATAATTAAAAAAAAAAAACAAATTTGACCAAAATTTAACTGCTAAAACACAGAATATGAAATCACAGCATACAAAGTTAATTCATTTTTGTAGATTTTAGGGTTAAATTTACAAAGCAATGAATTTAAATGTACAGATATACTAAAACTTACGGGAGAGAAGAGTCCGTTTTCCGACGGTGGGAGATCCGATCATGAGAATCCCCGGCCTTTTCTCTAGCGACTCCCGATTAAGTACTTCATCTTTCTGCTGCTGCTGTTGATTTTGATCCATTTGGATTTCGATTTTAACTTCTATGATTGATTGATTGAACCTATAAGACCAAATTCCAGGATCCAAGAATCAATTGGGCACTACTGATGCGACTTGAGGAGGATTTAGCAAAGATGGAAGCTTTGAAATTTTTAGAAGGGGAATATTCTATAAACCCTAATCCAAACAGGGAATTAAGGAGGTTGCAACGACGCCGTCTGCGTAATTGCACCAAGAAATTTGATAACTCGCGCTTCAAAAGGCGCTTTCTTTCGGAGTACGACTTCCCACAACGACGCATGCAAATTTTATCTTGCCCTTTCCCGTATACTTTCCTACCAAGTTCACGCTTGCCAAGCAAGGGTACAAACAAAACGAGTTTAATCGAGCAATTCACGAGTTTTTTCTATCAAAAATTTAAAACTCAATCAGGCTCGTGTTGACTATGTTCGAACTTGAGTTCGAGCAGTTTGAATTATTTGATCAGTTAATTCAAATTTAAAATATAAATTTTAAAACATCGCCGACTTTAATCAAATTCAATCTAATTTCACATATATTGTCAAGTCTGATTGTTCAAAACTTTTACGGTTAATTTTCTTCCTTCAACCAATTCGGAGGTTTGATAAGCAAAAACTAACCAATGTTTATTGCCTTTTTATTTTTGTTTTGCCGACATTATTAAGAAAGTTGAAGAAAAGGCAGGAGGAAGAAATGGGCTCAAAAGTGGCTGTCTCAGCTTTTACCACATTAATTTTGGGAAATGAATAGTTAAACCAGCCTCCATAGAATCATGGATTAGCTAATGTTTTGCTGAGATTTATTTGTGTAACAAAAAAGATGATGTAAAATATTGGGACTCAGTTCGAATAAGTGTTCGTGTTCTAGCAATGCAGCATCTCGAAAGTAGGTCTAGAAAATGGAGCCTCTGATGACTGGGAACATCCCAAGTTTCACTATTTTAATGGCTTGAAAACAACGTCAGCCCTCCATTCAAACACTACTGTCCCCTGCTTTTTCTCAATCACACCCTCCCATTCTTTCACAAGTTTTACTATTACAATTCTCACCTGTTTGGAGTAAAGGAACCGGAGAGAGAGCAAGTTGATCGAAGACTTCTAAGAAAAACAAGTTTAGTTCAGTTGCCCCTGCTTAGGAAGTAGAGGAGGAGAAAAAAGCAGGATATAAGTCCTGTTTAAATCGACGCTTGCACTTTTCCTAATTCAGGAGAACATCAAAGGAGAAACTTCTTTGAATAGATCATCTCCATTCCTTCATTGCTCATCATCACAACTGTAGCAGGGAATCTTCTCTTCTTTATTCAACCTTCATAATGTTTTATCTGTGAACTATTCTTTTGTGCAGGCTGAATCACTATGACACTAATCTACATTAATAAACTGGTTAAATATGGATTAACATGGGCTGTATACAGGTTCTTGCTCAGTTCTGTGCCATAGGATACAGATATATTGAAAGTTTCGGTTTGAATATCTGCTTGTGGTATCGTATGATCTAGACAAGCTCGAGTCTTGATCATTACTGTGGTAGAAAACCTCCCATCAGTTGGATGCTGACTAGTCCATTTGTTTGCTTTTGCTCTGAGTGTTGTGTTGTTCATCCTACTACATGTTGTGCCGCTGCAGTAGACGAATTTGAGTACCTTATCTCATAGGCTCCGTCTATTAACTATATACTTCACAAACTATACAAAAAAGATTACAAATGCGATAGAAAGTAGTCCGTCCAACAGCCGGCCGAAAAGGATCTCGAATAGAAATCCTACATCAATAAATAAAATCCCCATAAAAATACCCCTTGTTCTTTTAGATGTGCGTATCAAGTTTATGTTTGCGGAGTCTTATTGCCAATCAAAAGATTCACATTCAATTGGCTTAGTTGAGGTGTACTAGGCCAAGCGATACCGTTTGGATTGCTATTTTCTAGAATTTTTATGTTAAAATGCACTGTAACAACTTAATGTATGTGAAGTAAAAAATGTGATTGAGAAATGTGTTCACGGAAAACTTAATTTTTTTTTTTTTTAGAGAAATTTAGCAATCCAAACAAGGGCCTGACACATTTGATGATGAGACAGAGAGCAATCAACAGTAACATGATTACACAAGCAGAAAGCATTTAACAATAAGATAAAGTGCAACAGTGCGCTCTAATCATTGGCCTCAAGCTTTTTGTGAATATTTCCCAACTAGTTTAGAAAACCAAAACGAACAAATAAAGGGGGTGTGAAATGTCTATTAACTCCTATCAATGTAGGATATCTCGGCATTCTGAATTTAACTCGAAAAAGTAGCGGGTATACCTAAGAATATGCAAATGAACGAGGCAACGGCTAAAGAAATTTGTCATATCTGGATCTCAATCTTGCCTGTGATCATCTCTTTTCTCCTGCAGACTGTCACCAACATTCTCAGGTACTGGCCTGGAGAACTATCCAACAATGTCATAACTCTTAGCTCACATTCTAAGCACCTTATATTCCAAAAAATGATAACCACATGAACCTTCAAAGCCCTTGGTATCCATCCTATTGTTCTTTTGCTGCAACTTGCTTTGCACCAACAGCAAAAAACTCAGTAATGACTTCAAGGGGCATGCCCTTTGTTTCAGGAACCTTTAAGAAGACGAAAACCCATGATATGGCACAGACAACAGCATAGATGCCAAAAACACCAGCAAGGCCGATGGAGGAGAGCATTACAGGTAGACTGTAGGTGACAATAATGTCGCAAATCCAAAATACAAGAGCACATATAGCTATGCAAAGGCCACGGGTTCGGGTAGGAAAGATCTCTGCACAGAGGATGTTTGGAACTGGACCAAAGCCCATGACAAAGCAGCAGAAATAAACCACAACACTGATCGTGGAGACAACAGCATGGGCAGTATTTCCCAAGTTAATAACATTGCCTAGGACTAGAATGACCAGAGACAATAACAAGAAGGGCAATGTACTCAGCAGAAGCAACCTGAAAAGGAAAATACTCAGTCAAATGTCCAGTTAAATCAAGTTGAACTTCTATGCTTCTACAAGTAAAAATGAGAGAACATTCCCATTCCAATTCTTTCATCTCCAATCTACATTAGAGTGTGTTGGTGCGCTTGCTTTCGTATTCAAATTGTTGAAAGAAATCAATGAAAAGGCCTACCATTGCGCAGGCTAGACGTAGATAATGAGATATCTTCTAAAACATAAAAACGTGCAGTTCTGGGTTCATGGCCTACAATTTTTAAGAACTTCAGAAAAAATTCAAACAGATACAATACTGGTGAATCTAGGTTTCATCAGTAGTGCTATTACCTCCTGCCTGCAACATCCATCAACTTCATAGCAACGCCTATGCTTGGAAGCATCAACAAGGTTGTAACACCACTTATAAGGAAAGATGAAGAATCTGAACCAATGCCCATGTTTGATAGAAGAACTCCTACACCCGCTTGTTCAAGAATTTGTGGAGTATAGTAGAGTACCCCATTTATGCCTGAAAACTGTAAAGGTACAGAAAAACCACAAATGTTCAAGGATGGAATAACAAATAATTTCATTCATTTACGCTGTTTAGAAGTTTTCAAGATATATTTGTTCAGCTCACTTGACAAATGTAATTTTGCTGAAGATCTATCAGTGCAGTTCAGAGCTTAAATTTAAACTAAGAAATCCTTTCAGTTCGGACAAGGTCATGAAACAATAGTCCAGATAAATGCAAACAAGAATGCAGCTAGGGGGATGCAAATAGGAAATGATTGTAGGTTTATTTAGAGAAGTAAGATTGGTAAGCGAGGTTCAGAAACTTCTACTGAGGGGGAAAAAGTCATGCAGTTCAAGGAAAAAGCTCTGCAGTTTATGATTCAAGAAGCATCAACTAGTTAATGCTTTCCTATGCTTCCTCCAAATCTTTTTTGAGCAGGAGAGCTTGTGTACATCATACAGCAGGAGAACAAAAACATGCAAGATGGTACCTTCAGATTTTTTGTCAGGAATTCTCTGAGGGAACTGAATTCCTAGCCCCATCATAGAGAGACAAAGCAAAAGCGTACGAGGACCAGATAGGAAGCAAATTTCTTGGGAATAAAAGATTTTCTGTGTATACATGTCATGTAGCATAGCTAAATCTTTGTAACAAACAGTAGAAATTACAGCCTTTTTGCTAAAGCAGATAGCAATATTGCCCACATGACTTAAATAAGAAGACAACTCTCCCTTAGGTCACAGCTATCAATCTACACTCTGATGAATAACCAATAAAGGCCATCTATGAATGAGAAGTTCCTTAAATTTCACTGTAGTTTTGCAAGATACTACATAAGAAAAACTTAGTACTGACAATGAAATTGTACGTATTGGCCTACGAAGCCAATTCTTAATAAGTTCACAGACAAATTCAACTTGTGAGCTGAATACAACACCTAAGGCATCAGTATTGCAAAAAAATAGGCGAGTCAATGCAACATCAATTTCCAAAACACGTATACAAGAGAGCATTAAGTAAGGTTTCCTTTATTTATGCACTGTAAACTGTTTCAAATCTGTTTAGAAACTAGCAAGCATTAAAATGGTTTCCCCATTACTTTCGAAGTCCTTGAATCTTGTGATTAACTTTATTCGAGACAACAATTATATAGACAATTCTATGGTAGCAGATACTTCTTCAATTCATGCTAAATTTAGGATGCCACTCTACTGGTATACATTCAACACACAAGGAAGAAGACCAATTCTAATTTATAAGAGAACAACATTTATTTTGCATTCCTTCTCCTCGAGGAATGCAGCAGAATCACAGGACAAAACCAAAGAAGAGAATTAGACATGTCAGAATGTTATTTATGTGTTCAACTCATGCCATGCCACTTAATCAATTTACCTGCTGAAGTATTTGAATTAGTATTCCGACAATGAGTGCGTGTTTGACTCCTGGTTCAAGAAGATCCCTCCAACTAGGCCCCTTAACAGCAGACTCAGATGGTTTATCCACTGCTTCTATGATGGAGCTTTGACCGCTGACATCCTCTAAGCGGAGAACAGATTGGCTCACAAGAGCAGCAGCATGTATACATTCACCATCTACAGGAACATCTGCACCTGGTAATGATAAAATGGACCCACGTTGTGATCCAGGGACACCCTCCTCACGTAAATAGATTCTCTTGAGTCCTCCTCCAGCTTTCTCATCTTTCCTATATGCAAGCTGCCAACCACCACCAATACCCATGCTACCAACTTCTTCACCAGCATGTCCGTGCATGAAGCTCGCATTGGCTCCACGTGAGACTGCATCCTTGTCTGTATTTGTACCCTGTCTTGAGAGCAATGGACTCCTTAAGTTGTCATCAGATTCAGCACCAGAAGCATCAGATATATGATGTTCACCATAGTCTTGTGCCTCCTCATCCCAATTTTCATTTTTACCCGGATGCTCTGCCACACTTAACATGCTGCCAAAGTTGGAAAACAGCATGCTTCGCATACTGCCTGTTTCTGGCAGCTTTTCATGAACACTGCCAAATAGAGTGACCATGGGATCCATAAGAGGCACATTCTGATTTGCCAAACTCCCATGACGGGAAAGACCAAGAGTACTCTGTCCCCTGACAGGTTTTGCAATCCAGGAAAGACCCTCTTGAGCTCCATACAACTTGATTTGGTCCTTCTCAACTTCATGGTCCTGGTTGTCGTTAAGTTCATTGTCAGGACCAATTATATATTCCTCAATGGATGTTTCACCTCCAACTCCCAGGCCTTCAACCAATAAAGCCATTTCACCTGTGGACAGGAGGAACCTAGCATTACCAACATGTTAATGGGCTTTTTGATTATAAGTTTCAATCTCAAAATCTTGTATGACATCAGAATTTTACAGCAAAACTTGTTATTTTGTTTCATTGATTTTCTACCACATAATGTGAATCTGAAAATGCATGACTGAAAAGCATGTACTAAAGACCTTCATCTCAACTGCTTAGGTACCAGAAACCGGCATCAATACAGAAATATATCACTAGATACAATAGAATGCACAGAGAAGTTCAAGTTAAGTAAATTGTATCAGAAGATCCTTTTCAAATTTTATCAGCTATTGCACTACATATCCCTCACTATATGGTAAGAGCACATCTATACACACAAACACACAAACACACACACACACACACACACACACAAGGAATAAGAAGTGATAGACTTAGCCATTATCAGCTACAGGAAATCGAGAAATAAACATTAGAATTGAGAATGTCAATCTTGGATCTGCAAAAGAAAATATGTGTTGACATTTCAAAAGTATGCATGCAATGAAAGTGCTCTGAGCTTGAAGTAAGAAAAGAATGCCAAGCTAAAAAGAAGCTCAAACGAATTGCTAAATTGTCTACCAGCTTGAGGCAAGGAATAGTATCAATCAAAACAAACCTGTCACGTCCTCCCTGCCACGTAGTCTCTGTAACACTTTTTTCGCCTCCTGCATCTGCCCTTTACTGACAAGCCACCTTGGAGATTCAGGCAAGAAAAAAACAGCCAATGCAAAATATGCTAGAGAAGGGATTGAAAGAATCCCAAGCATTAGCCTCCAACTGGGAGAATCTTGCAATGACATTCCAAAGACCATGCAGTATGACAAAAACATTCCTGCAGAACCAGCAAACTGTGGAAGAGTGTTCAATAGCCCTCTTATTTCTGTTGGGGCTGTCTCAGAAATATAAAGAGGAACAAGTGTAACTGCGAGGCCAACTCCAAATCCATCCAATAGCCTTCCTAAAAGCAGGACATATACATTTGGAGCCCACAACATCACCAACCCGCCAAGGAAATACAGGACAGATGAAATTACTAGCATTGGACGCCGTCCTAGCCAATCTGCCACAGACCCAGAGAATGTTGTTATAACTGTGGCTCCAATAAGTGACATAGCAACAATTAGCCCCTCCACCGTTGGCTGAGTTTGAAGATTAAATTCCCTTTTGATGTAAAGAACAGAACCTGAAATATAAAAGATGTAATTCTTTCAGGAATTAGCGGTTGTGATCGCAGCCATGAGTTTGGAGTTCAGAATATAATTCCCTCAAATACATGTAAGCTCAAGTCACAATTAAGAGCGAAAAAGATAGACTGCATTAGATCATTGTTCAGAGTGGAAGTCGAAGCTTGAAGACTGAAGCAAAACCTCAACTAAAACCACCTTGAATAATTATACACACCTGCTATTGTTGCATTATCCCATCCCTGTACAAAGTTCCCAACTACGGCAGCAATTGCTACCAGTACAGCTCCCCTCATTTTTAACGAATTCCACCCTTTGTCCAACTGTTGAACCTTTTTTGCAGATTCAATTATCTTGAACTCCAAATATTTTCAGCTTTTACTTGAACCTATAACCACAACAATAAAAGCTTCAGAATATGCATCTGACATTAACAGAATTGCAGAAAATTGTAATCAGGAGAATTCCCCAGTGGCAACATATAAGAGCGCTTGAAGCATGAAAGTACAAGAATCAGAAAGAATCATTCAAATAAAATTCATCAGAACAGATGCAAGATCAATCAAATCTTCACATACAATCAGTTTACTAAGATTAAAAAGGAAAAAAAATCTAAACTTGATTTCAGTTAACCTTGCCATTGCCAACCTATCTATTAGCAAATGGAAAAATCAGCTCAGAAACTCAGGAAACTAAACACAATCATAAAATACAATTCAAACCAACGTATCAAAAAAGTCTTGAAACACAAGAATATGCTATGTAGGTACCTTAGGCTCAAGAACAGCGAATTGTAAAGGTACTGATGGTAATGTTGATTTTGTATTATACTACATGCAGAGATCTACCAATGCTGAAAAGGGAATACTGTATATAAAAAGATGGGCTCTTTTTTCTTAATCTTTTGGTGGGGTTATGTTTGTTTAAATACAGAACCTGGTGGCAAAAGAATCCAAAAGCCAAAACAAAACAGAGCTGTACTTTCTTGATTGGTGAAAAGGCCAGCGACCCAATACACAAAATCAATAAGGATTTAAGACGGTCCCTGTCAAAGGTGCCTTTGGACGTGTAAAGGAGAAGGGCTGCTGTAAAAGAAGGGAAATGTGAGAGAGGAGGAGAGAGGTGCAATTTTCTGTGGTATCGCAAAACCAGTTCAAAGGGGATGATTTGCGGGATGGCAACAGAGGTAGGAACGTGCTTCGCTGATCTGTTGTGTTTCCTTCCTTTTTTTTTTTCTCTCTTTGATTAAGGGACAAACTAATTGTTTTAAAAAATGTGCAATCCTCGGAGAGATTGATGATTCATCGGAGAACTTAATTTTATTTTTATTTTTGTTGGTGACTTCGGAGAGTTTACGAAACTGATTGTGTCAGAAAGAAAGACTAGATTCAAGATCCATAACATAATTATTCTTTTTCCCATTTGGCTTTTGGACGAACATACGCCATTATTTTGTTGGTACGTGAAATCACTTTTGGACAAACATACCAGATTTTAAGGTTTTTTTTTTATTATTATTTACACTATGGTTTAGAAGAAATGAATAGAGAAGTGAGAATGGAATAAAGATTTTTAGTGATTGCACTATATTCAATTCTAGAGTGTAGGGATAGCAATACTTGGAAATTTCAATTTGAAAAGGAAACGCCATTTATCATGCATTAACAAAGAATTTAAATGCATTAACCAAATATTTTTTCTAACAGTTGCCTAATGAATATTGGTTATACACTTCATTTTCACATTATTTAATATTTAAGAATACACACTTAAATTTATAATGCATAACTTATTTGATTTGACTTCACTTCATAACTTGAAAACATTTTGATTTGACTTCACTATCTCATAAAGCTAAACCTAAAAAAAAACTTGAGTTTTTAAGGCTTAATTTAATTGATAGAAACATGAATTAGGTCATTATGAGTTCGAATTTCAAGCCCTTCCCTTTCCTCTTCTCCTCCGTTGTAAGGTTTTGAATCTCTTCATAAGTTGCATTTTCACATCGATTAACTATAGCTATTGTAGTGTTTTGAAGCTATTTGTTATTGTAATATTTTGCATGGGGATATTTTGATCTTAGTTTCTTTGTTGCATAATTAAAATTATTACTTTTTTGAATACAAAGATCTAAACGAGAAGGGTACAAGTTTTTTAAATGGCAATCAAAATTCTTAAGTATAAACTAATCTCATCACAACTTACATAGTAATCATTCTTACAAAAGCTAACTAGTGGCATGTTAGTCCAATTAGTTTCACTTTAGGGAACTAGTCCTAGAACCAGGGAAAATTATTTTTAGTTTTTTTTCCCTTTGCCGAGGTAAGATTCTATTCAATAATATTCAATTAAATACTCGTTCCACGTCATCTTGACGTAGCCCTCATCTCATTTCCGTTTGTTTCTGCTCTTCCCCATATTTTCCTTCCATACAGTCCTTTTCTAGTTCTGTCTGGCATTCTTCTGCTAGCTGCTGCATCCGTATGATCATGTCTGCAAAAGCTCGAATTCATCACACTTTTATGATCATTAGCTGTAAATTTCAAATATTTGAGAAATGCTTGGATGCACACTGCCCAGATCTTTCTTGTTTATTACTACCACTTATACAAGCAACCTTCTTTCTTATTTGGTTGAATAATTATCTCATAAAGCTAAATAGTTACGTAATTCGATTAATCTTCTATGCATTGACAATGCATATATATTGTCAATCTATCTTAAATAAATGAAAACTATGCAAAATCATGCAAAATTTAAATTTTATACTTATGTCAAGGATTCAACAATGATAATTTATACGCTGTCAGTGTATATAAGAATTACTCCTTAAAGATTAATCTTTCCTATAATGATGGTGTATACATTGTCTATATATGTGATTTGCTCAAAACTTAATTGCAGAATTTATTGCCTGATACACTCGTCTAGCAATTGCAAATTCATAATTTCAGTTAAAGCCATCCTATACTATTGCACCTGTTAAATATACATGGTCTGACTCATGCCTCCGTCAAGCATACATGGGATGCTGAGGTCAATGTCACAATCAAATATCAAGTTTTTTACAGCATAAAGAAGACAAATAATTTGTAGCAAATGCAAGTAAGTTGCACTGCACAAATTTCCAACTTCTCGACTCGATTGTCGATTTTTTTTTCTGCATCGGACTATTGGTAATCTATAGGCCAAAAGTAAATCCACCCCACATGTGGAAGATTACATATAAATCCAACTTGTGAAAACAAGAACTATAAACTTTGCCGAAGATAATTAAGAGACTGATTGGGCACGTAAAACAATGCACAAATCTTCTATACGTCTTCCTAATTTGCCGACAAATGTCCAACTTGGAATGCACATGCATGACAGTTTCATATAACGTGAGCTCCTAAAACAATTAACGAAGAAGAAGACCATGAATGGTTTACATTCGATTTGCAGAACCAATCCACGACCTCACAGCACCAATACAAGTATATATAGGCTTAGACATCCGGGGGTGGTAGATGCAGCAAGAACATATTTAGCAAATGGAACAATCTTGATCTCCAACTCTGATTCTGCACCAAATATTGACAACTTTTGATTTATGGACTTTGTGGTATAGTTTTTTTGTTGATCACATCAGGTTAATGTAGAAATGCTCAAGCATGACTAGCTATATGACTCTCCACAGCTAATTTGATTTGCTTTGCGTGGAGATGAAAATAGAACCCGTGAAATCTTTAATTTACATTGTTGCAGAAACAAAAAGAAGGGGAAATTCAGGGTGAGGTGATAAGAAAATGTTTATGGCATGGTGCAAGGATGGATTAATAGCATCGCCCTTCTTTGCTTTTGAGGGGTTGCATCGACAAAATTGTAAGGTAGGTAGCTCCACTAAATGAAAAGGACACTACCTTAAAAGAAGGCTGAGGGATCACTTTCAATCACACTGAAAACTTACTGCATTTGCTTGAACAAGAAAAATTGGTATAACATAACCAATAACCATTCTTGTCATTTCTCATGGTCAATTTTGTCTTCAAACGCGTTTAGTGATAGGAACAAAACACTTGAAAGAGTATTAACAAGCACTTAATTAGGAGATTATTCTGAAATTCCAACCTTCAGCCAGTGAGGAGGTTGATCCCTGAGGTCAGGGAGGGACCTTTAAAACAACATTCTTGGCAAAGTGGTTGCGTTTCTCTATTATTAGTATGGCAAATGCTCATTAATTCCAAAATATCGATATGTCTCTATTCAATCATCAATTCAGCATCGAATGCACTAATACAATGCCAAGTTGCCTTAAAACATATATAGTTTACGTGATGAAACGTTGTATGAATCCATCTTAGCTAATTCATGCTATACCAACCTTGTTGAAATTTAGATTGTCGAATGCACTTAATTCGCATCAAATTCATTATGTGAGCGTGAGAACGCTCACATCTGTTATTCTTTTTCATTTAAACACTTTCTGAAATAAATCTCAATGGTTGAAAAAATTAGTCTTTCGTAACTCTCTTAACGAGTATTTTATTGCGTACTGATTAGATAAACCTAACCTTCAAGAATTGCGAAAACATCCTACAAATTAAGGTAGCAAAACATGTTAAAAAAAAAAAACATTTGTTGTCGTCAAGCAAATGGTTTGATAATTATACGAACATTCTACCAAAAAGAATTTTTTTTTTTTAAAAAATGTTGTATATGAGCGTTTTGATTTCTCGCAATACACCTCATTGATGAGACGCGCTTTCTTAAACAAGGTCGTATAAATGTTTCCCATATTTTCTTAATTTATGTTGAAATAAATATTAAACTTCATTAATTGTGCTTTAGTGATGTTTACTTTGGACTTCCTCTTCATAATTATGCTTTCTCCAACGTAATTGTGCCCGAGACTATATGTTTACCCCTAATCCACGAGAAAACTATTGTTTCAAACTACATTTTCCTCTAAGGAATATGTATACGTGTTTATGCATATGTAATTTGTATGTACTTAAAAAATCAATTTTGGCTTCAATTTGAAGTTTTGTTTGGTGAGAATGGAGTTATCAAATCTCTCTTGCTACCCCTTTAATGAAGATGCAATATTGTCCTTCACTTGTTCACCAGTACGATCAAAGGATTCGGAATGGACTTTTGAGGAAGAGAAACTTTTTGAAAATGCCCTTGCTGTCTATGACCTTAATTCTTGGGATTTGTTTGAGAAGATTGCTATCAAGGTCCCCGGAAAGACAATTGAACAAATTAAACAGCATTTTCAATTGCTAGTTGAAGATGTTAATTTCATTGAAACATGGAGTGGTCCACTGCCCAATTGCAGAACAACCAACAATGTAGAGCCTGAATCAACTCCAAATAGCACTTTAACTTCTGTTGAAAATCGGCAGAAAAAGAAAGGAACTCGTTGGACTAAGGAAGAACACGAGTATGTTTCATAAACCCTTTTGTTTTTGTTGTTGAATCGATCTTCTCATCTGTTAATATAAATACATAAGCCTCAAATTTAACAGGCTTATATGTGATTCTGTGCTAAACAATACCGGAGTGAAATAAACAAGCTAATTTCTCGTAAAAGAAACTCTGCTTATTTGCCAATTTTCTCCGCTCTTGATTCTCCTTTTCTTGTCTTTTCTTTTTCAATTCTGGAATGTACGGTTTTGAGATAATCGGTTATTTCACACTATTGTTTACACGGAAATTTTGTGAATGCTGCTCAGAATATATATGTGTTTTCTTTTTCTTCTTGATCAAATTAAAGTTTAGCTCGATTTTCATGTTCCTAGCTATTTCTGGGAGATAATTCAAGATTACTTTCACTTTATTTGTTCAGTGGAGGCCCTTGGTTCATTAAATGGCGAATTATCACAGTACAAAATGAGCAAAAGACTAAGAAGTTTAAATTGTAATTACAAACCATTGTGCTGTTTGTGGAGTTTTCATTTATAGAACCATCTATTTTCAGAAGAAATTAACACCAGTTGCTTTGCATTTTTTTCTTTGGGGAGTCATGTGAGCTTTATCAAACAGTTATTAATCCATTTTCATCTTAGCACGTTAGCATCTCTCGTTCAATCTTTAAGTTGATTATTTCTCTTGTTTTATGTTTTGATGCAGGAACTTTCTACTTGGTTTGAAAAAGTATGGCAAAGGAGATTGGAGAAGTATTTCAAGGAATAGTGTATTGACAAAGACACCAACTCAAGTTGCAAGTCATGCCCAAAAGTACTTCATTCGCCTCGCGAAGTTATCAACCACCTCAAATCCTCTATCCTCAGCTGCTTCTCAAGGCAAATCTAAGATTAAAATGACTCCTCCATCTCAACGCGTTGCTGCTTATAGTAGTGCCTCTATATTCTACCAGTCACCTACTACAGCTACATCTATCATTAAAAGGACATAATTAAGATGATCTCCTAATTTTGACAGTGAAAACGAAGTGCAACTTTGTTTGTAAGACACTTCGGTTACGAGTTCGAAATCTTGAAAGATAGGTAAAACTCCAGTTTTGATTGTGTTAAAAATAAAAATTAACTCGAGACTAAGACAAAAATTTACTTTTATACTTGTCTCCCTTCCCGTCCCCAGGGCAAAACGAGCCCTAGAGGCAGGTACTCAAATTTTAATGACAAGTGGAGTAATTATCACCAACACTTTATAGACATTGCTTTATTAATTTTGTTCTTTTTAATTTCGAAACCTCTCATTTAGACTCTTTTCTCCTTACCACCCAATCTATCGCTCTTGCTCTTGAGAGGGTACATAAATTAATAAGATCTTACTATTTCTATCAACGGGAGAAACGTTGACCTTTTCTGGGAATATTGGTTTTTAATTGGAATGAAGCACAAACGACTGATTCGATGTTAGATATGGATTAAGATTGTCAGCTGTATCGCTGCCAAATTCGTTTAGATTCGAAGGTACTGACTGACCTGTTTCTACTACGCCTCAGATTTGAAAAGTTGAATAAGTAACATAAAGTTGATTTAATAATAGCAGAAGGAGCTGATCAAGCCAACTTTCGTGTGCATGTACGAATTAAAATAAAATATTGTAGAGTCAAACTGGTTTCCCGGCCGGTATACAAATTTGTGCATTTGTGAATTGTTCTACGCATTTAACCATTAACTCTATTTTGTTTGATGCCATGTTAATTTGATTAACATCTGTCATTGTAGCAAAACTCGGGTCGGGTATCAAAGATGATTATTCATATGCCCAAACTTATGTACGTAGGATTAATTTCTCTTAAAAATCAACTCCATCAATTCACATATATATATATATATATAGCGTTACAGAACAGCCAAATTGTGATGAAAGGAAACAAGTATGACAATAACAAAGACACTTTGTACTAAATTGCTTCGAATTATATGTCAAAGGAAAAAACTCCGGGGAAAGGAATATTTGAATCATGGATACACGAGGAAAGTACATTAAATTGCTATATGATCATAAGAGAAAAGAAGCCAAAGATATACAGGATGCACTATTTGTGGTAATTTCTCGATCGAAAGGATGCACTATCAACAGGACTTCTAGCCTACGACGAGGGAAATGTAAGAAAAGGTCAAAATCCTAGCTTGGTTGAGAGCCATCACGTACTATTCAGCTTATTGAAGTAATGTAAACTATTCAGCTTATTGCTTGAGCTTCATCCTGAGCTACTGATCAGTTCAACTTTCGCTCCACCAAAGATTAATTGCATCCATCGAGAATAAAAATCACAAGTTCAAGAACTAACACAAGGTTAATATTTTTTGCGGATTAATAAGCTGCTGGTTTAGTTATTTTTCAAGGGCACGACATAATAGATTCCATACTTAATTATTTTACGTAGAAACTCATATTTCATGACCATGATGCTATTCAATTCACAAAACGCAATTTGTTTGGAGTACTTTCTACCAGCAGCACCGGGTGGTGGTGGTTTGTCCCGGCCAAAAGAAAAAGTCTTTTCGGTCAAGAAATTGAATGAAAATGAAGACTACGTACACTCCATAATTTGTTATATGTATAATCTATATTCTAATTTTTTTTTTTTTTAGCTTTTTCATGATGCTTGCATAGCAATTAGCATAGTAACTCTCTCTTTCACTCAATTAGTCAAGAAATCTAGTAATATATTTCGCACACAAGCAATCCGAGTGGTCACTTACCTGTTTGTAGTCTTTGAGCAGCCAATTAATAGACAGGATTATTGTCTCACAAATATCATATTAATTTCCAAAACATGCACCGACATTTTTGACACGTGTATGATTGACTATATGTAATCACATTACATACATCCACGTATACACAGTTACATTTTATTGGTTTTTTTTTTTGTTTTTTTTTACCGAAATTAAGGATGGAAATGGTCATTCACTTCTTGAGATAAATGTACAAATTAATTAATCTGCATTCTAGCAAAAGTAACTGTTTCTTTCTAAGCAAATAGATTAAGGTTTACAATCAAGAATCTAAGGAGACTAGCTAGCTCCATCCGGTGTTTGTTTCCTCAAATGAGACACATTTATTTCTTTCTAATTGTTGAAACCACTTTTATTTCTTCATTGTTGAAACACAATTTGACATTACTCCGTAACTTCTTTTATTTATGCATGCAGGATGTCCCTTTTTTTTGTGCGTTGTTGTGTGGCTGGAAAAACATATCAGAGCATTTATATTTGTGATTACAAAGACTCCAAGGCAAGTTGCAAGCCACGGCCAGAAGTACTTCAGAAACAATCCTACTCCATTTTACAAGCGTAGTTATAGCATTCATGACTAAGACCTTATTCTCTTCTAATTATGTTTTGAAGATTTGCTATGATATCGATCGGTTTCTGGGATTTTGCAGCACTCTTGGATGCAGTTGTATTTCTCAGTGGAATGGTTGCACGCATGTTTTTTGGATGAGCAGATCGTGGTGAGTATTGTTCTAACCTTTTAACGCTTAAAATTGAACTTTCATGCATCTTGGGGCCAATCCGCAAAAATAAACCAGATTAAATTTCACTGACAGACTAGTGACAAAGAAACCAAGTGCGACGAGTAACAGGCAGGCTGTCAAAGAAGACCAGCATACAGGAACGTAGTTTGATATGTCAATGATATTCACCTGATCACTTGGCTCGATCGATCTCGTGGTTGGAGAAGAAAGTGAGCTAATTGGAAAGGCCAGTTTCTTGATAATTAATATATGTCATCACTGCATTGAGATATCCGGAATTAAGGGTTTTCGTGTTTTTTTGGCTAAAATCAGAACTTTCATATTGATGCACCAAAGTAATTACAACCAAGAAAGGGGCGTACCCCTTTTGCACATACACATGCCAAGAAACAAAAATTGGATGGATGGATCTTGATTCTTAACCTAAACATCCCGAAGTTAGATATTAAAAGTAATATACAAACTCGAGTTAACAAAGCTAGAATACATTAATGGGCTCATATTTGTACTGTGTCCTCTTTGCCGCATTGAACCTGGTTTTATCCTTAAAAGGTCTGCTCGCATGGGAGAGATGAACTCCTATCATTAATCCCTCGTCTCGTATCACTAATCTTTCTTAATTATCAACTGTTGTAAAATTGAACCTTTAGTCCTTCGATTCACCAAAAGATTTCTTTCTAACAATGTATGTAATTTACCAAAAGATTCGCCAATATGGTGTCTCCCTCTTTCTTTTTCAGCATTCTTAACAAATTCAGTTGCGTAAATAAGGGGTTTTTTTTTTCTTCTAATTTTGGGTCTAAAAGTGAGTATATCGGATAATGAAAAAAGAAGGATTCTCAATTTGAGGACTACAACGGGGTTTGAACTAATTAACCTGGATGTACTCTTCAAATGTATGAAATTATTTACAGTTCCAAATATGTATTGGCCCCCAAGATTTAAGATACTTGAGCTAATATTGTGAAGACTGAATTTTACCACTCATTGAAAATCATACTTGTTTAACTAAAGTTGCAGATTCAAAACTAGTCTTGCAAAATCATTTCCTTGCTCGCCCTTGGAACAACATTTTTCTTCATTGAAGTTTAGTAATGACAAACTTTTTGTTGGCATATATTTTTGTATATCACAAAAAGAAGGCTTAAAGCATAACTACATGGGAGAAATCGATGATAAGTTGCACCCATGCAATCTGTTGACATGTAAGGATGGACTTCATCTGGATGATCCCATAGCAAAGTAACCCCCGGCCTGCTTCCAAGTCTCAGCGATCATCTTCGCCAAGACATCTCACAAAGGTTTATCAATTCCTCCAATAATAACTTAAGCAGCAATCGGTGGGCATCGTTTTCGAATTCACATTCTTTTATATATCATGTTTTTCATGTCATTATGATATAACTATATAGTTGTACACGTACATACATACTTACATATATATACATACATAGAATTAATCTTTTATAAACTGATAGTATATATACTTTTATCATTGAATGCATGATATATAATCTAAATTTAAATTTAAAATAAAAATTTTGCATATGTATCATGCATTCAACTGTGATAGTGTATACACTGTCAGTGTATATAAGATTAACTCATATATATATAATAGTATATACACTAAGTATATATATGATATATATTTGTATATCACTAAGTAACATGTTACATACGGTAATTGTATTGGTATTTATCATATAGAGTACAATTTTCAATTCTATTCTTAAGATAACATATTTGCGGCAGGGATAATTAGGTTTTAGTACGGTTGGTGCAATTCATGTACTTTTTTTCGTGATTTGATATGTGCTTACAAACAATATGGTTGTATTTATATATTGAGTTTGTGTACATGAACAAAAGTTGCTCGTACAACAAAATAATATTAGTGTACATTAAATTATGTAAAATATTCAATAATTGCACAATTGAACCAAAAACTCAATCATATGCACCAGCCCAAACCCAACACAAACAATCAATCAAGAATGTAATTGCCAGAATTGTACATCTGCCAATCTTGTCTTACCAATTCTTGCACGTTGGTCCCCAAAAACAGTTGCGTAAATGTATGCTTAATCACCCAGAGAAATAAAAATAATATAATGTCCGGGAAACTAGTTGAAAATCCAGAGGTTCAGTTGACTGTATTAAATAAAAAAAAAAAATCAAGAACCACAATTTCAAGAACTAACATATTATATACGTACTGCAAGATTAACATTTTTAATGAGTAATAAGCTGGTTTAGTTTTTTTTTAGGGTTTTTAGTAGATTCTATATTTATTTTACATAGAAAGTCATGTTTGGCGACCATGCTATTAAATTCACAAAAACAAAACACAATTTGTTTTGTTTATGATGATAAGTACATCTATGTATTACCAACTAGGCATTTAGCAATTATAATGCAAAAATATCAATGGTCATTGATGCATAAATTGGGTTTCAATTGAGAAATGATAGAATGTCAAAATACAGTACCCATCTATTTTTCTAGAATATTTTGGTATTTTTTTAAATCTTTCACTTTGTATAAGAACCAATATAAAGGCATGCTACCTAATCAATAGCTAGCTGTTCAATGAAAAATTCTAAGCCCTAAAAAGGATAAAGTGAAAAGGGGAGGACTTGAGAAGTAAATCCTAGATTGTTATTGCCACATGGCCAATACTACTGTCACTATATGCATTAATGGAATTGAAGGGTTGTATATAATCCCATTTTTACTACTGTCTTTCCCGTCAGAATCCCCGAGTTGTGCAAACAATGGAATGGTCTCCTGAAGACGACAAGCTACTCGAAAATGCTCTGGCCGAACTCGACAGTAGTTCACCAAATTCCTATGAAGATGGAGCTGACAAAATCCCATGGAAATCTGTGGATGAGTCAGAGGAGCTCTATCAGGATCATCAAGCCTTAGCTCGTGACACGAATTTGACAGAGGCTGATAATTACTATCCAATGCCGCTGCATACAAATGATGGTGTAGAGAATCCAGGTGCCCTCAAATCCGGGGAGGAGACAGGGTCTTCGTCAAGAAAGAAACAAGCAACCAAAAATGATCAGCGTCAAAAAACGATTCGCTGGACTGAAGAAGAGCATCTGTACTGTTTATCATTCTGAATAATTTGATTCAATCGATATGCTTTCTCTTTATTTGAATGCCAGACATCTCTAGCTACAACCTAGTGTCAAAATTTGTTTCTGTTCATTTTCTTGATCTTTCTTCAACTTTCAGGCCGGAATTCCAAAATCAATTTCACTTTACAATTCATTGAAGCACTTTCTAACAGCTATACCAGGTGGTGTGGTCTGTCCCCAAAAAAAAAAAATTTTTTTTTTTGAGTCGCGAAATTAAGTGAAAGTTAAGATTATACTCGATAATTTTTCTTCTTTTTTTTTTTGAGGAGATAATTTGTTTTATTCGAACTTGGTTCCTGCATAATCTAGATTTTAAGTATTATTAGTCAAGAAATTTTTCGCACACACTAGCCATCAGTTTTTGTTTTTTTATTTTTTTTAAATTACACTAGCTAGCCATCCGTTAATTAATCCAAGCTGTCAATACAGTCAACCACTTCATTATGGTGTTGGCGGTGGCTTATGTCTTTTTTGTAGTCTTTGAGCTGCCAAATAGACCTGGTCACTTTCCCACAAATCTCATTATTCACTTCCTAAACAAGCATTAACCTTTTAAAACGGTTACATCCACGTACATAGCTAAATTTTAATCTTAATTTTTTGTTTAATCGAAAGCCTAAATATGGTCATTTACATCTTAGGAAAAAAAATGTACAAGTTAATTGGCATTCTAGCAAAAGCAATTATTCCTTTCTAAACGAATACTTTAGATTTTATTTTTATTTTTTTTTTACATCAAGAATGATATATAGATTAGCTCCAGTTATAATGTTTGCTTCCTCAAAAATCACAATGAGATAATTTATTTCTGCTTAAATGTTAAAATTAATCAATCAATTTTTTTGGCCTTATGAACTGTTTCTCCACAACTTTTTTTTTTCTTCTTTTTATTTATGCATGCAGGATGTTTCTGGTTGGACTGAAACGATTTGGAAGAGGAGACTGGAAGAACATATCAAAGCATTGTGTGACTACAAGGAAACCAAGCCAAGTTGCCAGCCACGGCCAGAAGTACTTCAGGCGCCAAAAAAGTTCTACTCCAGAAGACAAGCGCCGTTCTAGCATTAATGACATCATTGCAATTGACCCAGACTTTGTTGTGCCTCATTACACTTTCCCAAGCCTTGAACGAGAAATTCCCAGTTATTCTACTTCTACTGGCCAGCCTGAAATTGCCTTGCCTTCAGAACCCGACCGAAGCTACGATGTTGAAGAGTTACTCAATTCAACAGAAGCTAGCACATTCCAACTTGAAGAATTCCCTCCTGTGGATGAAGCTTTCTTTGAAGACCCTTCATTTTACTTTCTTCCACCAGATGCAGCTTATCCAGGAGCAACAATCAACAAGGAAAATCATGGGCAAGGACCCAAGAACTAGTAGTTTAATGCTACTAGCTAAACAGGAATCTCAGAGGGGTTAAAGGAACAAGCTTTAAAACATGCTAGGGGTCTTTCTTTAATTTGCATGTGATTGAAAAGGACTAGGATCTTATTCTCCTCTTATGTTTTGAATATTTGCTATGACATCGATTTCTGGGATTTTGTCTTTGATGAAGAATTGATTCTCGATGTGGTACTTCGCATTGGAATGATTGCATGCTTTTGTGATGGGCAATTGGGAAGTATCTCTCTTAATCTTGAACACTGTACTTGATTTATCATCTTGCTTGCAATGTCCAAGTCAGTGTTCGGCCCAGTCGGCAAAGAGAAACTAGGGCAAATTAGCTTTCATAGACAAAGTGACAATTTAATTAAGCTGACTGTCGTAATAGGACTAGCATATAGGAACATAGTCTGATATGTCAATGAAATTCACCAGACTAGCTTTCTTGGTTGGAGAAGAAATTGAACCAATTAGAAACATGGTTCATCATCGCAAGTCGCAGTCGCATCGCGGCCTCAGTTGTTCCACATCTGTAGCGACATATGAGTTGAATATCGGGTAATATGCACATTATAACACATAGTCTGATATGTCAATGAAACTCACTTTCTTGGTTGCAGGAGAAACTGAACCAATTAGAAAGGCCAGTTACTTGACAATATCTCATGACTGCATTTCTATGTTGCCCTGACGATCTTTTATGGCTTTCAAGCAGAAATCAGGGATTTTATTGATGCACCAAAGTATTTACAATCTAGAAAGGGGCATACCCCTTAATTATCACGTCCGGAATCTAGCTAATGATTATGCTACTAATATATACAACTTCAATTCTCAAAGCGCAGGTGAATCCCTAATTTACTTGCTAGACTCTTCCTAGCTAACTATCATTCATCAAGGATCTTTAGTCCTTTACCTCTCACATCACAAATCTTGTTGAGTTGGAACTATATGTGATCAAATTGGAAATATCTTGTGGCCTGCCTTCATCATTGGAAAAAACATAAGCAACCTTTCATGAGCTGATTATCGCGAACTTTCGTGCCCTCTTCTAGTATTGATGCCCGCAAGGATTCTAAAACATTCACCACCTCTGCCATCTCCGGTCTTCTTTTAGGGTCTGCGTCCCAACAACGTTCCATCAACCTGGATAGATTCCTTGGACAATGCTGAGGTATTATCGGCCTAAAGCTGGTAGAGAAATCCGGTTTGTCACAACAATATATCTCCCACAAGCAGATCCCAAAGCTGAAGACATCACACTTGTGATCATAAGGACTTCCTACTAGAACCTCAGGAGCCATGTAACCCACAGTCCCTTGGGCCGATGTCATCTGACCAGGATTCAGATCCTCAAATCTTGAAACCCCAAAGTCAATGATCTTCGCTCTTCGTCCTTCTTTATCAAGAAGTATATTCTCCGGCTTCACATCCCTATGAACAATCTTCTGGGAATGAAGGTAAGACAGCCCTTTTGCAACTTCTAAAGCAAGCCAAATAACAGTATCGAGAGGCAATTTTCTACACCTTTTCCTTCTGAGGAAGGATCTCAAAGTACCACCATGAACATATTCAGCCACCATGCAACAAGCCATTCTTGGCATGCAAGATTTACCTCGTCCTTGTTTATTTATGGTCAGGTTTGCTGCCTTTTTGGTTGCTCCGATGAATCTTGCTATGTTAGGATGATCCAACTTGTTCCAAATCAATACCTCCTGAATAAAAGCATTCCAAACCCTAGCTTTGTAGTCGCCCACCATGTCAAGAACTTTGACGGCCACTTGTTTACCATCGTAAACACCTTTGTAAACTGAACCAAAACTACCACTGGCTATATGATTCTTTATGATGAGTTTATTGGAATCGGCCTCCAGAACATGATTCAAGTCCGATGCTTGGTGACTTGAGCCTTCTTGCTTAGCCCTAGTCTCTTCCATCTCTTTGTCGATCTTCGTACGCTGGCGAATGGCTGAATAATCTCTTTTTCGTGTGTTTTAGTTTTATATATAGGAATTAATAGCGACGAAAATATCTGCATTATGGAAATTCATCATATTTCCTAGTAGGTTTCGGAAACGCATAGAATTATGTTATAGGAACCGACCAAGTTGGTCTTCTGGCTCTCCTGTCCAATCCAAATCTAACAAATTAGCTTAGATATATCACCGTTATATGGCATAACACTCTTGTTCATTAAATTCAATTAAAAATTAATTATTGTATAGTTAATTAAATGTATGAGAAAAAAATCCCGTTCAGGTTTAATTTATCAATGTGATCTTATAGCTCAGTGCAAAAAAAAAAAAAAAAAAAAATTAGGGCTCGAAGACAAAAATTAAATTACTTTCTTTAACCTCTGAACCTCATATCCAAAAAGATTGCAATTAGAGCTGGAAGACAAAATTCAAGTTACTTATCTTTAAATTGAGCTCCTCATGTTAGGATTGATTTATAAATCTAGTCAAACGAAACTTTCTGCTCATTAATTTTTAAGCTCAACCAATTATACACATAAATTTAAGAAATTTGTATAAATACACCAAACAACTTGACATCTACATTCTGATGTATCAAGCAACTTCCTTTGTCATGATCTCATGCCTTCCATTGATTTTATGTGCTACATTCGGTTTTGTCATCAGACTTTGTATAAAAGCTAAACTTTTTTAACTCTTTTCGACTTCTTAAATTCCACCCCTCTCCTCTCCTGATAGAAGAAAACAAAAAAGAAAAAAAAATTGCTAAACTTTCTTTGTACCCTACGTGGTTAAACAAAATTTATCATCTTTTCATCTTCAAACTTACCAGATCAGCATAAATTTCTCCTTATTTGGTTTGCGAAAAATTTCTTTCTAACAATAATGTAATATATCAAAAGATCTCCTAATACGATGTCTACCTCTCTTTTTTTTCTATTTTCTCTCTTTTTTATTATCAAATCATGCTTAACAAATCCCACCAAACCAAAATTAAAGAAAATAACTAGAAACAATTTTGAATCTATAGGCTCACCTAGAGTTTGGGAAAAACAAATTTTGTTGTTGCTTCAAGCAATATCTTATTCAATTCTTATTCTTCATCGCTATTCATCTAAAATTGAGTGTGTCAAATAATGAAAGAATAAATATCTTGATTTGGGGCACAGCAATACAGTTTAAATTAACTGTAATATATTCTTCAAATGCATGAAAAAGAATTTGCAGTTTTGAATATGTTTTGCTGCATCCATTTAGAATTCTTGTGTTGACATTTTCCATACTAATGCACTTGGAGTTTCGAACCTCAAAGTTTATAGTATCGTATTGAAAAGTGTACTACTTTTTTAAATAAAGTCAAAGATTTAACACTTTTGTGGAGGAACATTTTTCTTCATTCAAATTCTTTTAATGAAAAAGTTTTTGGGCCGTACAAAAGTTTAGCTCCCTAAAAAATGTCAATTAGTTTTGAAGTTCAATCCCCCAAAATGTTAAAATCTGCGGCAAACGAACGAACAAGGATTAACACGTCGAATCAGCTAAATGGGCCCAGGAAAAGAAATCAAGGAAAGGCCCAAAAGGGGAAAAAGAAGTGCCGAAAATTAATTGCCAAAAACAAAGTCGTTAAATACGACACCGTTTCCAAGGCAAATTTAAGGCTGAGCTTTCACGAAAGCGAAAACCCCTTCACAGTGTCGGTTCCGAGAGTTGTGGAATTGTTGGGGTTTAAGCCTCCTTAAGACCAGAGAGATCCATCCACTTTCCTGAACCCAGCCGGGCAGAAACAGAAGAACCCGAAAATGGAAACCTTGTTAAAAATTTTGGTGCTTTTCTTGTGATGGGATGAAATAGAGGAATTAGTGTAGAATTTATTCTGTAGTGTAAAAATGAAGGGAGTGGGAGATGGAAAAAGAATCTGTGAAGAATTCTCAAATGGGTATTATGGGGTATGTGCAGTTGGTGGAATGCTCAGTGCTGGAACTACCCATGTTGCCATCACCCCTCTTGATGTCCTCAAAGTCAATATGCAGGTACGTCTGCATAAAAAGAACGACAAATAAGCACAAAAATTTCTTTTTTGTAATGTGTTTGTAGGAGAAACAAGAAAAAAAAAATTGTATTTTTGTGGGCTTCAAGGTTTTCTTTTTCAATTTCATTGGTCATTGTTGGAGATCGTAATGATGTTTGCTTTATGGGCCTTTTTTGGTGAAGCTTGCAGCTTGTAGTGGGTCTTTTGTATTTTTTGGTGGCTCTAATTGATTCTAGTGTGGCTATTTTGTTGAATGAGGACTAAGGAATGTGTTTTTGCTGTCCCTCCAAAAATATTAATCTGGCATAACTCTGCTTGCATTTTAGAAGCATGATGCTGATATTTGTGAGCTCTAGCATTTATACTTGGTGATGGCATGCTAAGTTGGTATTTCCAGTTAAGGGGGAGAAACTGGAAGAAAGGCACGGTAGACGGGCTTTGTGATTCGCTGTTGAGGCTGTTGCAATAAGCGAGACTAGGTTAACCCGATGATCAGGCAATGTATTATTGATTATCTAATGGATGTTTCCGCTCTAATGCTCTACCCAAGAGTTATCAGTATATATAAAAAAGTGTGACTATCTAATAAATTGCTGTTGGTGACATTACTGTTGTGAAATATCCAAGTGCATTGGCTTATATTAATACTAGGTATTCAGTGGAAGTTGGTTATTCACGTTATGAATTGCAAACCTGTATAAGTTATTATCTTACTAGTTTGCTCTTTTCTTTTTCTATTTTGATTCATGCAGCGATTTTTATCTTTATATATACATCTGTCTTTAGCAGTCCTAAAGTTTTTACCAGTTATACAGTGATCGGAGTTCATGATAGCCTTAGAGAATGTAAACTCGCTGCTGTTTTCTGTGGACATTATTCCAGCTTTCTTATTAATAGACAGCTGCTCTGTAGATCTGTCTGACCAAATTTGCTATATATCTTCTGTTTTGTTCTCTCAAAAATTCTCTAACCTGGAATACTCTTTTCTCCTGATCAGTGGAATCTTATGTCTTTGATTCCAATGATTTTTTTTTTTTGGTTGGTTTTCTTACTTTTATCCGAAGCTGTTGAAGTTGAACTAATGAAAAAACACAAATTGTACTTATTAGGTGTATCCTATTAAGTACCAAAGCATTTCAACATCTTTCACCACTCTACTAAGGGAGCAAGGCCCTTCAGCATTTTGGAGAGGCTGGGCTGGGAAATTCTTTGGTTATGGTATGCAAGGTGCTTGCAGATTTGGCCTGTATGAATACTTCAACAAGGTTTACTCAAATGTTCTGGTGGATCAGAACAAGGGCTTGATCTTTTTGCTCAGCAGCATGTCTGCTGAAGTAATTGCAAATGTGGCTCTCTGCCCTTTTGAGGCCATTAAAGTTCGGGTCCAAGCACAGCCTCATTATGCGAAGGGTTTGGCAGATGGTTTTCCAAAGCTGTACATGTCAGAAGGACTTCGTGGGTATAGACCTACAACATCATGAACTTGTTCATTCACATAAAATCCTATTTTTCTGTTTAATATTTACTGGAAGAATTACACCTTAGCTCTCCTTTGTTTCCATTTTCAGCTTATTCAGAGGACTTATTCCACTGTGGGGTCGTAATCTACCATGTAATTTCTAACTTCATTTATACTTTATTTTGTAATGTAATAGCGCTTGAACTTTTGAACTTCTTGTTCATGTTTGGTAAGTTACAAGGCTTCAAGTGGAGAAATATTAACATTTTACAATAGATAGTTTATATGTCCTTTTCATACATCTGAACCAGCACTCTGACATTGGAAGAGGATAATTATCAATGACATTGCACATTATTGAATATTGAATCACATTGCAGCTGTTGCTATTTCCCTCAAATGATACATCATTACATACAAAGACAGATTCAGGTAGAAACTGCTTCACACAAGTTGGGAATAATGGCGCACATAACTCCTTATAGTTGTAGATGTACGATGGAGAGTGGGGCTTACAAAAGAGTATGACAAATTATGTGTAGTTTATTCATTTCATCTCCAAATATTTGTGCAGTCTCAGTGGTCATGTTTTCGACATTTGAGCATTCGGTGGACTTTTTGTATCGAAAAGTAATGCAAATGAAAAAGGAAGATTGTACGAAAGCTCAACAGCTCGGAGTAACGTGCTTGGCTGGATATGCTGCTGGATCTGTTGGTAGCATTGTTTCCAATCCTGCTGACAACATTGTTGCCTCTCTTAACAACAAGAAAGCCAATAGCCTTAAGCAGGTGATCTCCACCTATGTTGTTTCTCTGTACAAAATCTAACCACTTATGCAGCTCTATGCTTAATATTGTCGTTTATGTTACCAGGCTGTGAAGAGAATTGGGTTTGTTAATCTATTTACAAGAAGTCTTCCAATTAGGATTATGCTGGTTGGGCCTGTTGTGACTTTGCAATGGTTTTTCTATGACACCATTAAAGTGTTGAATGGATTGTAAGTTATTCTTCATCTTTATATTTGACTCAATTTGTCTTTTACCAACCTTTTTGCTGCAGTTTTACCTTTTTCACAATCTTAAGTGGGTAAAATTTCCAGGGGTGTGGGAAAATAAGTTTGGATGTCTATCTGTTGCTAATTGTATGTACTCATTCTGAAAAAATTTTGAGCTGTTATTGTTTGTATGGCATAAATAGAAATGGATAAATTGCTGAAGAAGTCGTTAAAATCTTCTTGTTACGTGGACGGTTATAATAAATTGGCATTTTAAATCTTGTGTTAAAAGGGCTGATGACTATAACAAATAGTACCTGTATCTTTCTTTCTTCTTGCACTCGTGCCTTTATATTTTTTCATATATGTCGAAAACATATCCAACTGTTGTAGAAATTAATTTGCACTTGAACATTACAGGCCAACAAGTGGACATGTTAGAACAGAAGAAAGGAACACAGCAAAAACACATTTGAATGCTCCAGCTGAATAGTGGTGTACATTTTGTTTACCGGATTATATACTGATCTAGTTAGCACAGTTCTCAATTGTTTTGGTATGCTGCCTGCTCTTTTGTTGCCAGGGGTTACTATCCTCGAGCCCTGTGCAAGCAAAACATCTTTTGTTGAGATCCATGCTTCCAATTGCTCATAACTTTCTTACAGCCCATGTATATTCTGAGACAAAACTGTTGGCATATTCTATTGTAGTTGATGAACTGATACTGGAAATGGAAAATTTGACAACAGCTGAAGCGGATATGAAGACTGTTGACATGCTCTGGGTTTTAGTTTCAGGTGGCTGACTCGTTTGTAACTTGCATTTCAATGTTTTCATATTTAAATATGCAGTTTTACCTTGTTCCATACCTAAATCTGGAGATAGATATCAACTGTTACAATTGATCAATCTCCAGCTATTTTATGAGTTCTTCTATCACTCTATTATTGCATGATTTTCCTCATGCATGCACTGTTGTGTATGCACCTATTAGGCTATTACCTTGCACAGGGCGGTACACTTGCATGGTTAGTGCTGTAAAACAGAACAGAATGGCTATGTAGGTCATAGAAGGTACCACACACCATTATTGTTTGTGGAAGATTATCGTGCTGGGCTATACGCACATGAATTACAGGATAGAAATATGGGCTATCTGCACATGAATTGCAGGACTGAAATAGGAAAGAACACAGCATTCGCCAGGTTACTTCACAGACCCTCTGCATTTGATAAAGAGAGGATATGGGACATTTGTAGGTCGTGAAATCCACAAGCCATGTGCGGACGTGTTTAAGCTATAATGCCTATGTCCCGAATTGGCCACAAGTGGAATGACTTGTGTCGAAGAACTGCAAATTTTCAAGCATTAATCACTTTTTTTTTTAATCTTTTCCACCCTTCCCCCTCATTGATCCAGCTAAGAATCCAATCATGGATGAGTTGCTCCAAAACTCTCTCCCCCGTGTTCTTTTTTTTTTTTCCCTTTTTTCTAATCCATTTTAAGTTTGTCAAAATTAGACTGCTATGCTTTGTTAAGAACATTAACCACCACCAGCAGATCATTCCTTCCTAGCGCCATTTCCCGAAACACAGAAAAGGAACACCCACTGGTTGGACTTATATTGCATTAGGGAACAATCAGCCACAGGTAATTCAATTAACCAAGAGAAGCAACTTTCCCTATCGATGGCAAAAGCTCATACTTACATGCTTCAGTAGAAGCGGAAGCCCAAGAAGGGCCCAGGCAGAAAACATGTCAGTCAACAATTAAACGCACAAACCCAGAATGCTTAAACAATAAAGAAAACACACACACGCACAAACATGATGATTCACCAAGAGGAACAGAGTGGCCATCACTCAGGCCAAGTAAACAAATTCAAAATACAGAATTCCTTTTGCTTAAAATTGTAGTTGACTCGCGAACACAGTAATTTACCAGGGGAGCTATAATTCCTGTATAAGAGACACTCATTGATACACTCAACTTGGGCATGCAGCTCATACATAGCTGTCAATCAATGACTTCCTCATCTCATCAACAATGGCACTAGGTTGAGCTTCTCTTAACTTGAAAACGCTCTCTATAACAGACAATTCTGTTGCGGTAGTGTCAGATCCACAAAAGGCTGTCCAGTCATTAACTGTCAGGCCAGCAGCGATTACTTCACTACCACGATTCACTGTCCCTGCCACCAGTGGAACCTGTAGGAGCGTAGAGAGTTCATCTAGGTCCTCTATGGACGTATGAGGATGCACCTGAGCAACAACAGATTCAGTGAGAAACAGACACGTGCTCTTAACTCTAACTTCATATTTCATTAGCACAAATCACAGAATTAAGGAGTTTTATATCCGTTCAAATGTTCACTAAGTACAAGGTGCACTGCTTACCAGGCCACCCCTATTTGAAAATGCACAATAGCTGCCCACCAAAATATTTCCAGCAATTGTCTGTCTAAAAACTTCTACTCCAAGAACATCTGCAATCATCTCCTCAGTTTCCTATGAGAAGACACAGCACACCAAAATTACCAGCTTAATCAATGATTAAAATAAGCTCATTTTGATTTAGACAGTATATCATGCTCTACCCGTCCTGAAAAAAGTTATAACCAGACAGAGAAAAGCTGAATAATTAGCATAAAATTAATAAGGTAGATTCCAAGTGAAATATCAAATTGCCATTGAAGAAGCAAAATTTGAAACAAGTGCAGAAAGCATCCAGCTGAATATCACCACAACCTATTTGAGGCTTTTACCAAGAGGGAAATGCATGCATACAACAAGAACTGCTGTCAGCATTGAGAAGCATGCATAGACTTCAGATTTGTCACATGACAGGCATAGGATGTACAGGCATATAGATAAACATAGGGAGGAAGAGTCTAGATGACACATGCAAGTGTTTCAATCAGGTCAATTGCATTCCCAGACAATATAAGAATTGGAAAAGCACTGCTTTATTAGGTATAGCAAAATTGCCACTAACTTTTTCACATAAGATATATGGTATCCAAATCATTAAGCATGTTATTATCAAGGGAAAGGACAATATTACCCTGTCGAGATCGGTGTGTGTAAGTGCAACATGATCGTTGCAGGCAATGCAGTTTCCCAATGCAGAAAGTCTCTCATCAATGCGCTGAACAACAACTGAATCTGGTAGACTATTCCTCAAATGCTGAAGTTCTTTATCACATATAATGTAAATCAAAGTCAGAACCTTGAAAGTCCATAACACATCCACAAGCAAAGGTAGATAATTCTCATATGCACCACAACTTTTTTACGAACAAATAGTGATCTTATGATGACATCTAATACGTCATCAATTAAATCCAACAAAAACATGGTCAACCAACCCAAGAAGAAGACAAATGAAAAAGGAAAAGAACAAAGATTATACATTGCACAGTGTAGCTGAATATCAATACTTGAAAGGAAAATTATTTGCTTAAAAATTTTAAAGCTGTGAATCAAAAGATACACAATAACTGTACTAGCAACAAGTTCATGAAGTTGTTACCTTGATCGGTGGTAGTATGCGGTAAGAGAAGCCCATTCTTGTTTCCTAAATGAAAAAAGGGGGAAAGTTATCCTATCTAAACAGTCATTCCAATGGTACTCATGTCTCTACAAGCAAAATAACTCTAAGAGCCTTCTAAAGTCCTCACCAGCACAAAGTCTTCCAATGATCCTAGTGCCACCAATCGCGGTCTTCACTACCGGAATTACATCAGCCAATTCTGCCTCAAACGTACTACAATACACAATATATAGGTTACACACAAGAAAAAAGATTTGCTGAAGAAAAAGGGAAAATAAATTTTATCATGTTAGTAGAGTAGCTTGAAGCGAACCTGTAGAAGTTCTCAGAACCTCCAATGGCGACCAAGCAATAAGCATTGGTCAACTTAGAAAAAACTCCAACTTCGCATGAATTCTCAAATTGCAATCCTAAAATTAAAAGCAACGATAATAATTATGATATTAAACGAACAATTTTCACGCCATAAATCAGCTAAAATCAATTCTTTTTTTTAACTCAATGACTTATTTGAACTGGAATACTCACTGGTAGCCATGATTCCAAGGATATCAAACAAATATAAACACCTACTCGATATTAGATCTGAAAAGGGAAAAAATCCAAGAAGAAAGGTTTGAACATGGAAAGAAAGAATAAAAAGCAGGAACAAATAAGAATAATAATGAAATCAATTACGGAATTCTTACAATCAAGAAATCGAGGTTCTATTGAAAATTCGTAGATTACCTAAAAGGGATTTGCTGGGAGAATGATTTGAACGTTCAGCAGACGCTAATCAACGAGAACAGAAACCCTGATTTGTGTTTTAGGGTTAGGGTTTATAACCAAGTCAAAATAAAGAATCCAAACGGTGAGAGCTTTTTTGTTTTCCTGGCTTTCCCCCCTCTCTTTTATTTATTATTTTTTTTTGGCGATAATTTGCGGAGGATGTTTGGAGCCAGACGCTGAAAGGGCCTTATATGAAGGCCCCTTGTATGTCGCTGTTGGGGATTCAACTTCTGGACCAGTTTGGGCCAGATTTATTTATTCCCCTTTCGGCCCACGTGGAAACTTCACCCTTGTATCCCAAGAAAAAAAAAAAAATTTCTCATCTTTGAAATCAACATTGACAGTCAACATGTTAGACATCTCACGTCATTTCTTGTGAAGAACGTTGAAAACTTGATGATCAAGAAAAGTTGGGTGTGAGCAGGCACATATTTGTAGTATTGGTTTGTTGCATATAATTTCACATGAATTTTGAAATCTACCCTGATGGAGTTATTTTCTAACTACTTTGTTTTTGTACTTTGTATTTAAAGAAGGGTTAATTCCACTTTGTCCCCCCAAACTTTGGATGATTATCCACTTAAGTCCCTAAACTTCAAAATGGGACACTTAAGTCCCTAAACTTATAAATACCTCCCACTTAAGTCCCTAAACTTATAAAATGGGACACTTAAATCCCTAAATCCTTATAAAATGGGACACTTCGACCACCAATGGCATTCAAGATTTGTTAATAATTTTCCTTAAGTGGGAGGTATTTATAAGTTTAGGGACTTAAGTGTCCCATTTTGAAGTTTAGGGACTTAAGTGGGTAATCGTCCAAAGTTTGGGGGGACAAAGTGGAATTAACCCTTTAAAGAATCATACAAATACAGCCAATAAATAGATTGTCCATTAGCATAATTCAAAACTCATTTTGTATAATTTATGCCTTCAACTTCTTCAAAATCATGCTAATTGCCAGTCATTCTTTGCGACAAATTCAGAACATGTAATTAGGTAAACTCAGCGTATTTAACCAAATGCTATCTCTTCCTTTAAAATTGTCTTACCAAATATGCCAGGTCAAGTCTGAGCCTCAAAAGATTCAGGCACTATTTGGATTGAGGGAATGGGAGAGGAATCGAAGAAATTTGGTTTTTGTTGTTTGGATTGACTTTTAAGTAGGGAAAGGGTCTAATAATTTTGTCGAAATATGGTTTTCACTCAAAAATGGGCGGAAACGAGGGAAATGAAAATAAATTAATTTCAATAATTTTAAATTTTTTTTAAAAAGATCAATTTTTGTCTATATTTTCTGGTAATTAAATACTTGGTCTTTTACTTTCCTTTCTCTTCCTCTTCAATCCAAACAAAAAATTAGTATTTTCTTTCATTTCCTTCCATACTTAATCCAAACAAAATAGATGGACATCACTTTTCTCTACTCTCCTTTCTTTTCTTTTCCATTAGTATCCTTTTCTTTCCCTTCCTTTCCGTCAATCCAAACGGTGCCTTAGAAATTATGGGATTAATCGAATTCAGCCTTGGGCATGCAAGCAAAAAATACATCTCCGAGTTGTATTCATGTAGCCAAGTATACAACCTTTGGCCCTCGATTGACCAATCCAAGTCCAGCCTTTTATCCTTGAAGACCAAAAACAAATAGGAAAAAATTTTAAAGGAATAGGAATTCCTCCGTGCTCCAGTGCAATATTCTTATGAGAATTGAAAATGAGAGAGAGCTTGTATTCTATATGCGCATTATGTCGACATGATCATGCATGTTATTGTTGCAGTATCGTTGCTCAGCATCCTGAGAATGATGAAAATCTCACAAAACCCAATATTTACAACAAAAGAATAGCCACAGAACTTTTTTAAAAAAAAAAATTTAAACAAAAACAATGAAAACATAGAACAGGCCAGACTGATGATCGATCAAAATCACCCATTACTACATAAAATTCGAGAATTTAAAATCGTTCTGATGCCCGTATCTGCAAGTGAAAGATTGGCTTCGAAAGTATTCCACCTCCTCTTGTTGCCACTTTCCATCATCAAAGTTCTTAGAGCAGCTAAAGCTATCATATATAATTCAACAGCTCGTGTCTTTCGCTTTCCTTTGCACACGATGACTTCTTTAGAACTACCTACTCCTTCGGCTGTGGTGGCCTGGATTAGCCTCTCCAATAGATGTTTTATTGTACTCAGCCTTCCATTGGCTCCAAAGAAGTTACTGCCATGAACCATCTTTCTGGTTCATGCTAACTTGTTCAAGTGATTTCTTTTCCATCGCAAACAGAATTGTTTCACCAAAAGTTACTTATACCATGGTCCTGGAGGCAGTGAAATAAAAGAAGATTCCACATGTTTTTCCCTTATCACAATGCATTAGTGATTAGCCACCCACCCAGGACTATTCATCTCCCTAACCTGGAGTAAATAGCTTTTTGTAAAAAAGATGAACCCTAGAAATCTTCACCAACCACTACTTTCCATAATGCCAAATCCATATCTCCATACCAACCATTTTATATTTCATCTGCATTACTATTAACATCAAGGGGTTCATTCATACAACAGTTCCCAGAGTTAAGACTTAGGAATTGAGACAAATTTAGTACTGCACAAAATCACAAATTCACCTCTAGATATTCATAGCATCTAGCTTCATTTTAAAAGCAATAACTCGGCAGAATGCACAGAAATAAGCTTAAAATGCGAGCAAAAAAGTTAAGGTGGTGCTTATGTTATAAGAAAGGTACATGCCAAAAGCTACAGTGGCGGCGGAGACGGAGTCGCGTAATAGGCGGATGGGGACGGTGGTGGAGAGCTTGAATGCGCTCGCGGGATTATCGGAGCTCATAATCAAAGCCGCACCGGCTCCGCCTCCCGCGGCTGTGGCCGCCATCAACAGTTTCGCTCTGGTGCGCCACACCGCCATTTGTTGGCCTTCCTTTTTAATTTTTTTCCCCTTGTCCCCGCCTTTTGATTGGCTTCGGGTTTTTATTTAGAACTCCAAGAAAACGGGGTGGACAGAGGCGAAACTTCCTCTATTATCCACATATCTTCTGACAGCAGCTGAAGCGGATATGAAGACTGTTGACACGCTCTGGGTTTTAGTTTCGGGTGGCTGACTCGTTTGTAACTTGCATTTCAATGTTTTCATATTTAAATATGCAGTTTTACCTTGTTCCACACCTAAATCTGGAGATAGATATCAACTGTTACGATTGATCAATCTCCAGCTTTTTTATGAGTTCTTCTATCACTCTATCGTTTCATGATTTTCCTCGCGCATGCACTGTTGTGTATGCACCTATTAGGCTATTACCTTGCATGGTTAGTGCTGTAGAACAGAACAGAATGGCTATGTAGGTCATAGAAGGTACCACACACCATTATTGTTTGTGGAGGATTATCGTGCACATGAATTACAGGATAGAAATATGGGTTATCTGCACATGAATTGCAGGCAGGACTGAAATAGGAAAGAACACAGCCTTCGCCAGGTTACTTCACAGACCTCTGCATTTGATAAAGAGAGGATATGGGACATTTGTAGATCTTGAAATCCCCAAGCCTTGTGTGGACGTGTTTAAGTTATAATGCCTTTGTCCCGAATGAGCCACAAGCGGACATCGTGCTATAGAATGACTTGTGTCGAAGAACTGCAAATTTTCAAGCCTAAACCAAAATTTTTTTTTTCTTTTCAACTCCTCCCACTCATTGATCCAGCTAAGAATCCAATCATGGATAAGTCGATCCAAAGCTCTCTCCCACGTTCCCTTCTCTCTTTTTTTTTCCCTTTTTTCTAATCCATTTTAAGTTTGTCAAAATTAGACTGCTATGCTTTGTTAAGAACATCAACCACCAGCAGCAGATCATTCCTTCCTAGCGCCATTTCCAGAAACATAGAAAAGGAACACCCACTGGTTGGACTTATATTGCATTAGGGAACAATCAGCCACAGGTAATTCAATTAACCAAGAGAAGCAACTTTCCCTGTAGATGGCAAAAGCTCATACTGAAGTAGAAGCGGAAGCCCGAGAAGGCCCAAGGCAGACAACATGTCAGTCAACAATTAAACGTACAAACCCAGAATGCTTAAACAATAAAGAAAACACACACACACACAAACATGATGATTCACCAAGAGGAACAGAGTGGCCATCACTCAGGACAAGTAAACAATTTCAAAATACAGAATTCCTTTTGCTTAAAATTGTAGTTGACTCACGAATACAGTAATTTACCAGGGGAGACAGCATAATCATTAAAAAAAAAAGGAAAAAGAAGAGAGAAAGAAAAAACATACAATGTAAGTAAGAACAGGAGCTATAATTCCTGTATAAGAGACACTCATTGATACACTCAACTTGGGCATGCAGCTCATACATAGCTGTCAATCAATGACTTCCTCATCTCATCAACAATGGCACTAGGTTGAGCTTCTCTTAACTTGAAAACGCTCTCTATAACAGACAATTCTGTTGCGGTAGTGTCAGATCCACAAAAGGCTGTCCAGTCATTAACTGTCAGGCCAGCAGCGATTACTTCACTACCACGATTCACTGTCCCTGCCACCAGTGGAACCTGTAGGAGCGTAGAGAGTTCATCTAGGTCCTCTATGGACGTATGAGGATGCACCTGAGCAACAACAGATTCAGTGAGAAACAGACACGTGCTCTTAACTCTAACTTCATATTTCATTAGCACAAATCACAGAATTAAGGAGTTTTATATCCGTTCAAATGTTCACTAAGTACAAGGTGCACTGCTTACCAGGCCACCCCTATTTGAAAATGCACAATAGCTGCCCACCAAAATATTTCCAGCAATTGTCTGTCTAAAAACTTCTACTCCAAGAACATCTGCAATCATCTCCTCAGTTTCCTATGAGAAGACACAGCACACCAAAATTACCAGCTTAATCAATGATTAAAATAAGCTCATTTTGATTTAGACGGTATATCATGCCTTACCCTTCCTGAAAAAAGTTATAACCAGACACAGAAAAGCTGAATAATTAGCATAACATTAATAAGGTAGCTTCCAAGTGAAATATCAAATTGCCATTGAAGAAGCAAAATTTGAAACAAGTGCAGAAAGAATCCAGTTGAATATCACCGCAACCTATTTGAGGCTTTTACCAAGACGGAAATGCATGCATATGACAAGAACTGCAGTCAGCATTGAGAAGCTTCCATAGACTTCAGATTTGTCACATGACAGGCACAGGATGTGCACGGATATAGATAGACATAGGGAGGAAGAGTCTAGATGACACATGCAAGCGTTTCAATCAGGTCAATTGCATTCCCAGACGGTATAAGAATAGGAAAAGCACTGCTTTATTAGGTATAGCAAAATTGCCACTAACTTTTTCACGTAAAATATATGGTATCCATATCATTAAGCATGTTATTATCAAGGGAAAGGACAATCTTACCCTGTCGAGATCGGTGTGTGTAAGTGCAACATGATCATTGCAGGCAATGCAGTTTCCCAATGCAGAAAGTCTCTCCTCAATGCGCTGAACAACAACGGAATCTGGTAGACTATTCCTCAAATGCTGAAGTTCTTTATCACACATAATGTAAATCAAAGTCAGAACCTTGAAAGTCCATAACACATCCACAAGCAAAGGTAGATAATTCTCATACGCACCACAACTTTTTTACTAACAAATAGTGATCTTATGATGACATCTAATACATCATCAATTAAATCCAACAAAAACATGGTCAACCAACCCAAGAAGAAGACAAATGAAAAAGGAAAAGAACAAAGATTATACATTGCACAGTGTAGCTGAATATCAATACTTGAAAGGAAAATTTCTTGCTTAAAAATTTTAAAGTTAAGAATCAAAAGATACACAATAACTGTACTAGCAACAATTTCATAAAGTTGTTACCTTGATCGGTGGTAGTATGCGGTAAGAGAAGCCCATTCTTGTTTCCTAAATGAAAAAAGGGGGAAAGAAAAGGTTAGGTTATCCTACCTAAACAGTCATTCCAATGGTACTCGTGTCTCTACAAGCAAAATAACTCTAAGAGCCTTCTAAAGTTCTCACCAGCACAAAGTCTTCCAATGATCCTAGTGCCACCAATTGCGGTCTTCACTACCGGAATTACATCAGCCAATTCTGCCTCAAACGTACTACAATACACAGTATAAAGGTTACACACAAGAAAAAAGATTTGCTGAAGAAAAAGGGAAGATAAATTTTATCATGTTAGTAGCTTGAAGCGAACCTGTAGAAGTTCTCAGAACCTCCAATGGCGACCAAGCAATAAGCATTGGTCAGCTTAGAAAAAACTCCAACTTCACATGAATTCTCAAATTGCAATCCTAAAATTAAAAGCAACGATAATAATTATGATAATAAAGGAACAATTTTCACGCCATAAATCAGCTAAAATCAATTCTTTTTTTTAACTCAATGACTTATTTGAACTGGAATACTCACTGGTAGCCATGATTCCAAGGATATCAAACAAATATAAACACCTACTCGATATTAGATCTGAAAAAGGAACAAATCCAAGAAGAAAGGATTGAACATGGAAAGAAAGAATAAAAAGCAGGAACAAATAAGAATAATAATGAAATCAATTACGGAATTCTTACAATCAAGAAATCGAGGTTCTATTGAAAATTCGTAGATTACCTAAAAGGGATTTGCCGGGAGAATGATTTGAACGTTGAGCAGAGCAAATCAACGAGAACAGAACCCTGATTAGGGTTTTAGGGTTAGGGTTTAGGGTTAATTTCACATACCTCCCCTGAGATTTTTAATAATTACAAAAAGCTCCCCTCAAGTTTTAAAAATTACACTTACCTCCCCTATTTTCACTATTTAAATAACATTTTAGACCCAAAAGGCTATAGCTCTGTTTGGATCCCCTATTTTTGGAAGTGTTTTTTCAAATAATTTACTGTAGCAGTTTTTGAAATACAGTTGATGTCGTTTGGATATTTTGTTTTTCAAAAATTAGTTTTTGAAAAGCTTTTGCGTTTGGATTGATCTATATTTGAAAAACAACTAAAGTGCAATGGATTAAAAACATTCGCTGGTAAGCTACTTCCTCCCCTCTAATCATGGAAATGCCTTAAAACTGGGCAAATTTCATTTCAGGTGATTACAATCCGAGGCTTTAATGACCTACCATGCAATTCATTATACCCATGTTTGGCCTTTTCATGGTGACTATTGAGTAAAAGTTTGGTGATTGATGAGTTTTGTAGACAATCATTCAAAAAAATGGAAGTCCCCTGTAACGAGTTGTAATGTCTGTCATAAAAGCGAATTTTAAGGGACTAGTATTACTATTAAGGGTGGAGGAGATATGAAAAGTTTGTAATCGAGTACAATTCATTACTAATTGATACCTTACACAATAAATTTGCATGAATAACTCAAAAGAAATATAATCCATGAGCCTACTTAGCATGTTATTGTCTAGGTAGCTGACAATCTGGACCTAGGCCAGGGGCCAATTGCTAGTTTTGTCCAGTGACATACATGTGAGCTGCTATTGCCCGTCGATCTTCATTCCAGTTATCTATGCCCTATTACGACATATCGATTGGTTGGACCCCCTGGACTTGATTCCCTGCTACCTGTGCATCTGCAAAGTCTCCGAAGGTAGCTTCTTCGTTGAAGTATAGATCATTGGGTGAATGATCTTAAATGAAGTTGTGGAGAGTACAGCATGCAAGCACAATATTATTTTGAGTTGCTATTAGGTAGTTTTGTATTGAACCTCTGAGTGTTGGAAAACGCCTCTTTAGAACTCCAAAAGTACGTTCAATAATATTTCGAAATGAAGTATGTCGCCGGTTGAACAAAACTTTAGATGCTCGTTCATACTGCGTGCCCCGAGCGCCCCTAAACGGTGCCATAAACTCAGGCATGTTTGTGTAAGCAGCATCCACCCCATAGTATTTCCCTGGCAGCCAATGCATGGAATGATAGTTAGCATAGGTCCTCAATTTACAGAAAAAACAACCGAACTCGTGGCATCTATTAAATATTTGCTAATGCCATAACTAGTGAAAATATTTGTTGAGTTTCTGAACTTGGCAAGTAACATACCTAATTGTGGCATTGAAAATCCTGAATTTCGATCAAGCAAGGTGTTTTGGAGAATCCTACCATCGTGGACACTGCCTTCCCAACCAACTCGAGCATAAACAAATCGCATATCATAATTGCAAGTCACTAGCACATTTTGAGATAACCCACCGTGCCTATTTATGTACCTCTCTCTTATCTCTGTTGTGCACCAAGCGGAGACGTGGGTTCCTTCTAAGGCTCCAACACAATCCTACATATTTGGGGGTGATAGTTATAAATTACTAAAACAATTATTCATAATAATTAGTAGACAATAGATGATATGGTTATTTACCTTGAACCACAGCCAGAATTGTCCATTGTGCATGATTCTGGGGTATGTGTCATCGAAGTTTCTTGGCCTAACGAGATCATGGCCAAGTCGCACCAATCCTCATAGAACACGACGTACATGTCGATCAGTTGTCTCTATGGAATGCTAGAACCGCTCTACTAGAACTCAATGCCGCTCATCATGGCTCAGACACATTAGCGTTAAAACAACGGACTCATGAACGCCAACCCTCTGAGAAGGATATGCATGCCAGTAATCACGCTCAACCAATAGGTCGCACAAATGTAGGAAGAGGGGAACATCCATGCGCATGTTCTCGAAAATTCGATCTCGATGACCGTTTATCAACTCAAGCACATAATCCCTACCGGAGAGTGAACTATCTCGGACTCTTCTTCTTCTCGGAACAAGATTAATGAACGGGTCAAAGAAAATAAAGCCAAGTAGCACAACCGCCATAAGGATATTGTCCAGGTCAATATCGTCTCTCTCGTCGTCCAAGTATCCGCCCTGAATGTGCATGTGGTTATCCATGAAGTTGGCTCCACCTTGAGCTATAAAATCTAAGTGATACCCTGCACATTTATGTCCCAAAAAATAGAAAATAGTTGTCAAAACTGTCCAATCTATCAAGAAGAACCAATTTTATACATAACAAAACTGTCGTAAAACAACAAAAAAATTGAAATGTACATTTGCACAATTTTATAATTAACGATAACAACCTGTACTTTACTACATAAACCAGGCTATTTATTAAGCCCATACCATAATATATCAAATAGGATTAAAAAGTCGAAAGATGAGGCTGCAGATATAAAAAAAGATAAACTTAAATGCATTGACAAGTATTATATAGTTAGTCCATCCAGCGAAGGGTCAAACAAGCCATAGTTAAACTCTCTCCCTCAAAACAAAGCGACAGGAAGAGGTAGAAAAAAAATAGCGATTAGCAAACGTGGCAACATCCTTTCATTTGACAACCAGGAAAAAATTAAGAAAGCTAAATCCAAACTGTCAACTCCAATACAGTGGTACAACCACGCTTCACATGACAAACTCAAACTCAAATATATGCTAAGGCATCACTCATAGTCACGTCGGAAAAATGAACACAAATAATGAGCACTCTCATAAGGAAAAAAAATTATAAAATGGAAACCGTGAACGTCTACGGTGGGGGTAGAAACCCTCGGTGTCTAACAAACGCAAGATGGTCAACATCTGTCCTACAAGCGAACCAAATGGCCCGTTCCAAAGGGTCCTTTAAGACATCAACAACCTTCAGGTGCACATTAATGTCCAGGTTCAGGGCGTTGAGCTCTGCCAAGGCAGTTTTTATCTCGGCATCAGCATCGAAGGGAGGATATGCAGTCTTCGATGGCCCTTCGATGGTGAAGAGACTGAACCACTCATACTACTACTCTTTTTGCAACTCAAATGGGTCTTAAGGCTGTCTAGGACACGGATGTACTAATGGAATTGGGGGGATGAACCTGAGAAGAACGACTCGGTCGACATGTCGCTCGATTTGTGCTTTTCTTTGCCCTTCTTCATTTTTTCTTTCCCTTTCCTAGTTGCCGACACAGGTTCTTCTTCCTCCAATAGATCGATATCTACAACGTTCTTTCCCCTACCACGTCTAACAGCATTTTTCATTTTCAACTCGTCTTGTGAGTTGGGAGGTAATACTCCATGTTCGGCGCTGAAGTTCCCAGTAGTCCCCTGATTCATGAAAACTTCTTCAAGTAAATGGAAGACAAGGCATGATCTGTCATAAAATCTTTCGTAGCCCTTGTTCACCTACATCAAATGGAAGTATTTTAAATAATAAAGCATAAAACAGTCAAGTCGAAACGCGAGGAATAATGAAATGATATTGAGTAGGAAAAATTGGAGAAAATTATGGTACCCGAAGTAGATAACTCCAACGGTCATCGTCTATCATGAAAGTATACTTGGCGGAGTCCCAACCCATACCAGTGCCACGTCTCTTAAATGAAATATACAGTCGGGTCAAGGACTGAAGTGCATAGTATTTCGACCGAATAGTGTTAGTGGGAAATGAAGTGTCGAACGTGTCATTAAGCATGCTAGCAATCCCTAGGACGACACGATTCCCGATGTTATGAGCGGATATTTCTCCGTTCCTATGCATATGGACAAGATATTTGACGAATGCAATTTCATGTTCCGGGGTAAAAGTGTTACGTTTTGTATACTTTGCGCTCGGTCGACTCATCTTTTTTTTCTTTAAGATGCCCAAACCAAAAACGGTGGGAAAAAAAACTTAGGATGAAGTCACATTGATATATATAATGATCTAAGGCAATCGAACAACCCAATTAAGTACAGGATATTCCGTCTAAGTCACCTTGAAGTAGTTAGTGAGACAAAATTGCAAATCGTTTTCTCTCTAAGCGGACTTCAAAGGACAAGTGCTAAATTCCCTACTTCTTTGGAAAGTTGTGAATAAGTCATCAAACTTATCACCAATTATAGCATACTAATACTACGAAAAAATTAGACAAGAGACAACAGTCCATACCCTTCCAAGCACGCTGAGTCACAGGGGGCATGTAATTGCACTAGGGTTCCTCCAAAGGATCACCTAAATTGACGACCTCAAAGTGAAGTCGGACACCGAAGTTATAAAGATATAGGGGGAACAACCCGGAACGTCAAACAGTATTTCCCAAAAAAATTTAGAGCAAATTGGAGTATTCTTGAGCTTGTATCATCCAAAAATAAGCACAGATTACAAAAAACTAGTATGCATTTGCATCCCATATTTTGATCTCTCAACTTGTCAGCAACTACAACTCTACTGATGACTATTGTAACGCAGGGAAAACTACCATGCAATATCCTTAATAAATCACAATTCTTTCAGCATATAATTACAACCCAATTCTAGCAGCAGGTTTGTTAAACCAACTTCGCACAAAAGGCAGCTTTAACAACTAGAATTTCCTCCTCAAATACACAGAGGAGGAAAACGAATTGCAGACCAAACAGCAATTCGTTGTCCAGTTTCAGAAATTGCAATTCCCTGGTACCTAGTTTTAGGCCAAACAGCAATTCGTGTCTAAGCAAACAACAATTTAGCCTACATCAGATAATTTCGCAAAATACAGTCACACTTTTTCTGTAGAACTTCAACATCCAAATACGTAATCCAAACTATAGGAATACAAATTGAATAAATTAACTGCAGTTCTTAGGCACAATAATTAAATAATTAACTGAAACTTTCAATTAACATTAACTTCATACGAAGATAAGCAAAAAACATTCACTGGTAGTTGCTGGCCAGCAAACACATGAGAAATCCCGGAATGTTTAGTCAGCATTTGACTTGAATAACTGATGAGAAAGTAGGAATATCCATGCTAGACTACTGGAACGAGACAACAGACACACAATATGAACTAAAATAACAAACTCAGAAACAAAATACCGATCGAAGGTTTTCGAACAGAAGCAGTAGAAGAACGAGTATTGAAGTTGTTATATGAACATGCTACTGTCCATCATTTCTCGTACTAAACTAATGAATAATGACTCTAGCTGATTAGTCAAAAATTTTGAGAGAAACAGCTATAATGGTGCCCCAAATTAAGAAGCCCTAATTCATACAGAAACAGGGAATTGAATTACCTCCTACGGATTGAAATGGAGGATTACACAAGCCTGAGGTGCACTGAGCAAGGTACGATAACAGCCGTGTTATGCTACACGTGAAGAAGCAGGCGCCGTTCTTTGAACCACCTCCTCTCCAGCCGAACTCTATTGCTGCAAGAAAAATCATGGAACAGCTCACGATTCACTCTGTTGCTATTAACTAATTTTTGGGGGCAGTCAGCAATTAATCCAATGCTGCTGCATCACGGGAGAGCTGACAAGTTGCTGGAACTTGGCATGCACTTTCATCGACGGAGATTTCACCAACTAAGCTCGCGGCCGCAGTAATAGCAATGAAAAAGAAGAAGGAAATGGAGTTGTAGCTTCTACCAAAGGTTTAACAAAACTACACTTGTTTTAATCACAAAAGGAGAAAACGACGTTGTATGTCTACAGAGGGAACTGTAGACTTTCAACTACAAGATGTTGATTAAGTTGAAGTTTGTTGACAACAAAAACTGGTATTTCAAAAAACGGTGGATCCAAACACACCCTATACTTTTTTCCAAAATTTCTATAATACCTTTGAATTATAATTCATAACAAAAATGTAAAGAAAAAAAATGGTTTACAATCTTTATTTCATTTATCTTTATTTCCTACTAAGGATGGCAATGGGGCGGGGTTGGAGAGGGGGACCCCTCCCCCATCCCCCACCCCGCTGCCTACAAACTCCCCCCGCCTCGCCTCGCTTCCCCCGCGGATGTCCCCGCAGGGTTAATAAAAATTTGTTATATAATTTTATTATGATTAAATTTTAACAAATAATCAAATACTAAAATATCAACACATTATCAAATTATTATTCATTGTAATTTTACAATTGAAACTTATAAAAATAATCAAACAAAAATTATTTGAATACAATCCAACATGATGAAATAAATATAACTAAAATAGTCAAGTTTTCGCTTTTGGCACAAATACAATTGCTAATTCATTATTGTGCTTGTGCTTTTTTTAAGAAAAAAATGCTATTGTATTAAATGTAATTAGGGATTTAGTATAAATGTATTAGTAAATTTAGTATAACCAATTAATAATTTGTATTAGTACACATATATAATTATTAGTATAATTAATAATATCAATTATATTATATATACTAATAGACATTATATAATACATATAACTAATAATATCATTATCATAAGTTTGTAACTAATTAAATTTTATATTATATATAATTATATACATATATTTATTTTTTTAAAGCGGGTGGGGGGTTCCCCCGCCCCCCGCCTCCGCCCCAACCCCCTCCCCATTAGCCCCCCGCGGAAACCCGCCCCATTTGCCATCCCTATTTCCTACCACTATTACCTGCTTATTAACATCCAAATTACAATTAAATAAATACTTATCTTTGTTCTAATGTTTCTCTTTTACCTAAAAATTTTCGATACAAATCATTGTATCAACTATAAACGCTATATTATATACCAAAAAACTTATCTACAATTTCATAACAATATCAGATTTTACTTAATATACTATAATATTCCTAAATTTCAATCCATGACTGCCACTTTTTAAATACAAAATAATCTAAACCATTACTAATATCAATATCCAATATATTCCATTGGCACAGAGTTCAAAATCAATCAAATTTTCTCTATAGGAATAATATCAATAATTGTATATCAAAAATAGAAACACAATGCAGTTATAAATATATATCAAGAACACTTTTTTTCATGATAACCATAATAGTATAATTTATAAAGGGCATTATTGTCTTTTTATCACAACAAGGGAGGTCTCTATAATTATGTAAACCTCAAGGGAGTCGAATGAAATTGTCAAAAATCTCAGGGAGGTTTCTAAAATTGTTCCTAGGGTTTATAAGCAATATCAAAGTAAAGAATCCAAATGGTGAGAGCTTTGTGGTTTTCCTGGCTTTCCCCTTTTTTTTACTTATTTATTTATTTTTTTGGAGATAATTTGCAGGGGATATTTTGAACCAAACGCTGAAAGGGCCTTATATAAAGGCCCCTTTTATGTCGCTGCTAAGGAATCAACTTCTTGGCCAATTTGGACCAGATTTATTTATTCCCCTTTCGGCCCACGTGGAAACTTCAACCTTGTATCCCAAGAAAAAAAAAATTTCTTTTGTCATCTTTGAAATCAAAACATTCATTTGAACGTTGATTAGACACTAATCAACGAGAACAGGAAACTCTGATTAGGGTTTTAGGGTTAGGGCTTATAACCAAAAATTAGGCCTGTCAATCGAGCCTAATGAGCCGAACTTTCATAAGTTCAAGTTCAATTCATTTAATTTGGAACATTTTTGTTTCGGGTTATGAGTTACGGGTTCATAAATATGAAACTCATATTCAGCGCACATAATATTCGGATTGTGAACCTTAATCAAGTTTAGCCCAAATTCACTTATTATTTCTTAATTTTCTTAATATAATTACTATAACTATCAAGTTGTAAAACTAATTTAACATTTACAAGACTATAATATTAAAACTAAACATGAACAAATAATAGTTCTTAAAAAGTATATAAACCAAAAGGTTTTCAACAATATTTAGATTTAATTCGTTCAAAATACATGAAAAATAGTAATAAAACATGCGATCATAAGCCAATACATCTTTAAAAGTTGAAACTTTTTTTTTATAATCCTGTGATTTGAATCTAAACATGTTTGATGATTTGTGTTTGTAGATCAAAAAGAAATCAACCAATATTATGCCAATACAAAAATTTAACCAACCAATAAGAAAAGTTAGAGATTCAGTTTTGTATTACTAATATTGACTCCCAAGAAAGCTCATGGAAGAGTCTTTATATGTATTTTTATATTTTATAAATTATATATATTTAGTATTTAGTAATAATATATTTAGATATATAATTATACATAATATCAAAATATAAATATTATATATATAGGTATTTAAAGGGTCGGACTTATATCGGGTTCGAGCCTAATAAGGCCCTGTAATAAATCACACTAAACTCGACTCATATTTAATTCGAATCTAATTTTTAGGATGAATTTCAGACCGACTCACTAAAAGATCCGGCTCATCGAGCTTTTTGTCTGGCCGAACGAGCCAAGTTTGTCAGCCCCATTGACAGTCCTACCAAAAGTCAAATTAAAGAATCCAAACGGTGAGAGCTTTTTTGTTTTCCTGGCTTTCCCCTCTCTCTTTTATTTGTTATTTATTATTATTATTTTTTGGCGATAATTTGCAAGGGATGTTTTAAGCCAGACGCTGAAAAGGGCCTTATATGAAGGCCCCTTGTATGTCTGTTAAGGATTCAACTTCTCGGCCAGTTTGGGCCAAATTTATTTATTTCCCTTTCGGCCCACATGGAAACTTCAACCTTGTATCCCAAGAAAATTTTTTTTTTCTTTTCTCATCTTTGAAAGCAACATTTACAGCCAACATATTAGACATCTCACATCATTTCTTGTGAAGAACGTTGAAAACTTGATGATCAAGAAAAGTTGGATGTGATCAGGCACATATTTGTAGTATTGGTTTGTTGTTTATAATTTCACATGGGTTTTGAAATCTACCCTGATGGAGTTATTTTCTAACTGCTTTCTTTTTGTACTTTGTATTTAAAAGAATCATACAAATACAACCAATAAATAGATCGCCCATTAGCATAATTCAAAACTCAGTTTGTATATTTTATGCCTCCAACTTCTTCAAAATTATGTTAGTTGCAAGTCATTCTTTGCGACACATTCAGAACATGTAATTAGGTAAACTCAGCATATTTAACCAAATCCTATCTCTTCCTTAAAATTGTCTAACCAAACATGCCAAGTCAAATATGAGTCTTAAAAGATTTAGGCACCATTTGGATTGAGGAAATGGGAGAGTAATCCGAGAGATTTGTTTTTTATTGTTTGGATTGACTTTTAAGGAGGGAAAGGATCTAATCATTTTGTCGAATTTATGGTTTTCACCCAGAAATGGGTGGAAACGAGGGAAACGAAAACAAATTAATTTCAATATTAAAATTTTTTTTTTAAAGATCATTTTTTGTCTATCTTTTCTGGTAATTAAATACTTGGTCTTGTGCTTTCCTTTCTCTTCCTCTTCAATCCAAACAAAAAATTAGTATTTTCTTTCATTTCCTTCCATACTTAATCCCAACAACAAGATAGATGGAGTCCAGCCTTTTATCCTTGAAGACCAAAAACAAATAGGAAAAAATTTTAAAGGTCTAGGAATTCCTACGTGCTCCACTGCAATATTCTTATTAGAATTGAAAATGAGAGAGAGCTTGTATTCTATATAAAAAAAAATGTAAACAAAAACAATGAAAACATAGAACAGGCCAGACTGATGATCGATCAAAATCACCTATTGCTACATAAAATTCAAGAATTTAAAATTGTTCTGCTGCCCGTATCTACAAGTGAAAGATCGGCTTCAAAAGTATTCCACCTCCTCTTGTTGCCACTTTCCATGTTATGGTACAGAAGCCAGAGTGCAGAAAATGTAAAAGAAAACAAAATTGATTGTAATGATTCAGTGAATAATCAATGAAACAGTGATTGTAATGAGCTCAACTTTCATTAATGAATCTGGAAAACAAATTACAAGAACAGAGGTAATGAATTCAGCTAAGAAGGTGGAAGATCTTAAGGAAATTTGAGAGGGAAAAAATGAGGATTGCTCCTCAGGTTACTACAACCAATTCCGAATGGAATAATTCAAAAATCTCTAATTACAATGAAGCAGACATGTCTGCTTATAAAGCTATCAATTTCTAACAAACTCCTAACTACACCAATAAGAATTAAACACGTGGCTCCCAATACAATCTAAACACGTGACCTTCTTTTACTCACCTCACTCCATGACAAAGCCTCCCCTTTAAACAATCCTTGTCCTCAAGGATGTCGAACAAAGTTTCAGGCTTCCAAACAAAGTCTTCAGATTGATATTTGGCAATTCACAGCAAGCAAGTAGTATAAGAAAATGGCAAAGCTTGCTGATTCTTCTAAGTTTGATAAGTTTGGTGGTCAGCCAGGCCTTGTGGCTTCAAAATGTTTCCAACCTTTAAAGTTCTAAATTGCCCATCACTCCCAAAGTCAGGTCCTGGAATTAGTTTTAGCTGAGCAACAAGAGTTGAAATTCTAGAAATAGCACCACCAACCATAAATAATATTTTAAGAGCATCTTGATCCGGATAATGCAAACCAAGGGATTTCTCTACTGCCTTCAAAAGGTCTTGCAGGTTAGCATCAACACAACCAAGCAAGGTTAAAAGCCCTGCTGTTACTCCTGGATTTGAAACAGATAGGAGAATTCCTATGTAGCCATTACAGGCCAAGCTAGCCAGAAATTGCAGACCAAAGTACCTATTGGTTCCCTCTTTTAATTCTAAGAAATTAGCAAGTACTGATATAGCTTTCACTGGTGCATGTACCTATATGATATCCCTATCTTGAAACACTATTGTTGGTAATATGTCGTAAACCAATGTGTTATTATCCTTACTAAAGTCAATTTGACTACACCATAACAAAGATTGGGAAGATTTCTCATTAAGAAGTTCACTTTCCCCAACCTCCATAATCACAATTTTACTTTTGTGACCACATATAGCAGAGTAGAAAGTTGCCAAATGGAAATGCGGACACTATAGATAACTGTTGTACACTTCTCTACTTCTCCTTTCTGTGGACATCTTCTTTCAAGCAATTTGAAGCTGCACTCCTGTACATATTTCAATTGTCCATTGCTGAAGTTTTCAAGCAAGATAACCTCACCGGGGTTGAACACGAAAATGAATGCATTTGCATCTTTTTTCACCCCAAGTGCAGTGTTTTTCACTATCCAAAATGAAGACAGAGAGCAGTACTCATCCACAACAACATTAGGATTGCAGTCCTTACTTAATTTAGGCCACCCTTTGATCAAGCAAACAAGGTGTTCAACTATTGCTATGTAAAATATACCTTGCATCGAAACCGCACCAATTTTAGAGTCATTACAATCTTTGTTCATTGCTATTTTAGTACTACCCCCAGGATCAAATATCAAGTCATCAAGTGGTCTATTTTGTTGTGAAGGAACAATATTGACAGCACCATTATACTTTTGTTCATCATTATCCATTTTCACAAGTTTAGATGATAACATAGATTTTAGATATGAAGAACAGTTTCCAAACTGATAACCACTACAGGATAACTGATTCCAATTGATTTTCACCTCAGTGAACTTTTGCTTTACCTTGCTGCTGACCGAAGACCAATTTCTGGGACAATGGAGCAGTGAAGCAGAGTTAAATATTTCCTTGTCTATAGAGCCTTGTTGCTATAGAGCCTTGTTGTCAAGCTAGCTCCCCTATAAACAATTCATAGCTAAGCCCTTGAGAGATAACATAATCATTGTGAGCTAATCTATCAAACACTTGGTTTATAGTTTTTTCTTCTTGATAGTCCCTTGCTGATGTTTTGTGTTGGTTCTCCTCTAAAAAATCCATTAGAGTCCTTTGGCACAATTCATCAAACATGTGGCTGACTATACTTTCATCCTTCAAGTTAGTGATTATATCATTGTGTTCAGCCTCTATAACCTCATTTTCTTTCATAAGCTGCTCTTCTTTTGGTAAATCAAGAGCAGAATCATGCTTCTCCATTATGGCTTCCTCGATTTTTGCTCGGAAATATGCTTCATACAAGATCTTGGGTGGGTTCCTAAATCCCTTTAGCTTCATCTGGATATTCCAATCAAGCCCAAAGTTAAAACCATCAATAAAGTATTCCTTACTGATTTCTGGTTTCAAAGCCAACATCTCGTTTCTCCACTCTTCAAATTCCTCATAGTACTCTACTACGTTAGTTGTTTGTTTAGGCTTCTTATGCTCCACCAGGAAGTAATTCAGCATTTTAGAGATTTCTTCAAGGGTCTCCATATATATATATATATATATATATGTATATATATATATATTTTGGTTGGTCGGAAAAGAGATGAAGATGGATAGGGAAGAAGGTGAATTAGAAGTGAAGGAAAAAATTATGAGGAAAGATTTCTAATCAAGCAGCCAAACCCAGACGGATCGTAGCTGCTCTGATACCACTGTTATCGTACAGAAGCCAGAGTGCAGAAAATGTAAAAGAAAACAAACTTGATTGTAATGATTCAGTGAATAATCAATGAAACAGTGATTGTAATGAGCTCAACTTTCATTAATGAATCTGGAAAACAAATTACAAGAACAGAGGTTATGAATTCAGCTAAGAAGGTGGAAGATCTGAAGGAAATTTGGGAGGGAAAAAATGAGGATTGCTCCTCAGGTTACTACAACCAATTCCGGATGGAATAATTCAAAAATCTCTAATTACAATGAAGCAGACATGTCTGCTTATAAAGCTATCAATTTCTAACAAACTCCTAACTACACCAATAAGAATTAAACACGTGGCTCCCAATACAATCTAAACACGTGGCCTTCTTTTACTCAGCTCACTCCATGACATTCCATCATCAAAGTTCTTAGAGCAGCTAAAGCTATCATATATAATTCAACAGCTCGTGTCTTTCGCTTTCCTTTGCACTTGATGGCTTCTTTAGAACTACCTACTTACTCCTTCAAGCTGGACTATCGCCTCTCCAATAGATGTTTTATACTTTTATTGGACTCAGCCTTCCATTGGCTCCAAAGAAGTTACTGCCATGAACCATCTTTAGATGGTTCATATGATTAAGCAAAGCTACTAAAGCAACAGACAAAAAGTAACCAACCAACCACATTTGATAAAAAACTTGTGCTTCAGGAAGGATCTTGTGTAGTTTGTCAAAAATGTCTCGATAACAAGAAGCCCAAAAAAGATTCTGAAACCATGTCAGCATATATATGAACAAGGATCTTTTTGACTTGTAGGGTCGCATTAACCATTGGCTATGGTCCAATAACATTAGATTGATCAGTACTGTATAATGGTGACTAGGAAAAAACTCTTAGAATTCTTCTTCTCACTGCTAGATTGAGAGATTCTTGATTCTGACTCTCAAATTTTCTCTCCTATATATCTAAAGTTTGTAGTTTCCCCGTTGAACTAACTTCTCCCGAAACAACTCTCCCGCTTAAGAGTTAAGAACAGTAATTATGGTTAACTGCAGATGACAGCATTGTACTCAAATTTCCAACATCGGACATTTGCAGAACAAAGGAATCTAATCTGTCACATCTCATTTGCCCAAAAAATCTACTGGTATCATATCTCGTATTCCAGCCGTATCGCACTTCTCATGTTTTTTATCTTCAACTTTTCAAACATATAATTATTCAAAAAAGAAAGAAAAAAAAAAAACTTTTCAAACAGACAAAGGTGGCAAGTAATAATAGAAAAATGCAGTACACTACTTCCCAAAGTAATAAACTAACCAGACAGGTAATGATTAACTAGTTAGGTTAGGTTACAACCTTTCCCAGTTAAATCGTCAGTCAAAAGTTGCTCGACTAATCCTGCTCCTATCTTCAAGCAGAAAAGGGGGCAATAAACATACTACTGTATTAATCAAGGGATAACGACAATTTATCTTGCCAGCCTGCAAATCACAATCGGCATCAAAGCATTCATTTGACATCTGCTAAACACAGTAAGTGCCCATTATGGAAATTAAAGTTGAATAACTCAATCTCATCTCATGAATCACGACTCCCTCAGAAAGTTGCTCATTTGGCAGTTGCATCGATCTTAAGTACGTTGCTTACTGGTAAAGTCGTCAATAAATTATCTGCCGACGAGACTCACTTGTGGTATTTGTTTTAGCCTATGTTTTTATAGTCCGAGGGATCAATCTCAATCCTTTTTCCCCTCTCTAAAGTGTCTAGTCATGCTCCACTGTCCAGTGATTTTGCCTTCTTGCAGAAGAAATTTAGTTTGACCACTGAAGATTATCATGATTTGGTTAACCTTACAAAAAAAAAAAAAAGAAAGAGCAATTGGCTTTTTCACATTTCTATTAAAAGTGAGTGTTTATCAAGGAATTATTGATGCAACTATATTGTTTTTTATCTTTGCTTCCTTCATGTTGTCTTCTTTATTTGGAAGTGCAGTCTTAAGACAATCGCCCAGATTTTAATATGACTACTGAAAAAATCATTTGATAGAGAACTTGTACCCAATTCCACTTTTTCAAATTTTAATTGCATTTTGGGCAAAATTTGCAGCTATTGGACCTGTAAATTTTAATAAATATTTTCTTCCCCACAATTTCACAAATAAGGGGAATTTTACCTTCAGGACAGAAGATGCCGAATTACTGAACCAAGAAGATTGCACTAGTGTTCTATTCTACTAAGTAAAGTTTATGATGAAAAGTGTGGAATTTTAGGGAAATGCTATCTACACTTCATTTCTTATTATTTGCACTCCCACCATTTATATTATCATATAGTCTAACAAATAAAAAATTATTTGATCAAATGATAGTAAGAGTGTGATTAAAAAAAAAAGGAGTTTAAATAACGTTTCCCAAATTTTATTTCCACATTGGTTCCTGTCAAATTAATTATTGGTGAATTAATCATAGACCATAGTTACTAAAACACGAGACGAGTATAATAAGAGATATTATATGTACGCATGTTGTACGGAATTTTTTTCAAAAGTACAATAAAAATAATTTCGGCATAAAAATACATGTTCAAAAAAACGTATGCATATAAATTTGTACATGAATAGTACGGACATATTTAAAAGTTATGAAATTAAAAATACATATAAATTTGAAAACTATGCTGCATGTATACCAATTGCAAACTTATTTTTATGTATGAGATGTTAAATTTATCAAAATTTTATCACTCTATTACTTAAATATATATATAAATCTACAGTTGTTATCATACATATTGCTCTTATTTTGTATATAATTTTAAAAGCACGTCATTATCCTTAAATTTTAAAACTTTTTGAAAAATTGAAGCATAATCTGTGAAATATAATACTTTAAAAGTTTATTACGTTTTATATATGATTAATTGAAAGGTACAAATAGTTTTTAAATATACGAAATGTGAAATTTTTTTTAAATGATACGCACAAATATGTATTATACGGATATAATACAGCTATGTCATAACTATGTCATAGACGACTCCTCTCCTCAGGTCGAAGCCTCGTTAGGAAACTGTGGGCGGCTGGGTCCCACGGTACCATTTGACCACTAAACCGCCTGACGAAGAATTAGGTTAGTCACACAAACACAAACCTCCGCAATCCAAGAAGCCGCCTTTCAAATTATAACCCAAAGCCGACACCCGAATTTCTCTGCTGTTGGCTACCCTTGATCCACAAAGGACTAGTCGCCAGAAATGCTTAGGGTCAGAAAGCTACTATTCTGTGAGGGAAAATTAATTTTTTTAAAATAAAATAAAAAAAGTCAACTACTTATAAACACGATCCTATCCAGTTTGAAGTTCAGAAGGAAGAAAAGCTCAGGACCATGTTTATGAGTTGACTCAAGCAAAACTCTTAATCCAAAGTAACCAAGATCCATCCGGATTAGATGTACCAATTAGCAAAAGGTCCAATTATCCTAATCAAGGTTGATGTTTTGACCAAATTTATAAAATAAAAAAAATGCCCGGAGATAAATTACATACACGTATGTTTCAGCCGGAAATGAAAGAAATAAACATGTAAACCTCATACTGCATTAATTTTAATTTTGGGGAAGCTGAATACTTCTTTCTCCCCATTTTTGCCGGTAGATTGTACATCTCGCTTTTGGTCAGGAATGTAAAAAGTTACAAGTAAATGAGAGAGGAAACAAGTAACAAAGAATTTAGAAAGAGGGTGAAAAAAAAAAAATCGTGGATCAAGGATCAAGCCATATCTGAAGACAGGATGATTTTGTTTAGTAGAATTATGGAAAACCAGCCATCATGTCACAACCCAATCACAGCTTGATTGACCTGTATAACAAACAACAATAGCATGTGAGGCTTCCCCCTCAGCACCCAACATTTATATATAGTTGTTAATGCAGCCAACATGTTTTGATACTCATGCTCCACATAGCATCAACTTCTTATCTTCTTTCCCCTCATTCTACATTTTATCAAACAGATTTTCAAGGAATCATGTTCAATCACCAAAAAATTGCTCCTAAATTTGATATCTAAGGTGCCCGGAAATTTTTTTTTTCTTTAAAAAATCCAGGCTGGGAGCTACTGCATGGAATCTAATATCAGCAACATTTTCCTTTTTTAAAGGAGATTCAGAGGTAAAATAATTGTGATGAAGGAGATTACCATACCAAGACAGATCATGCTGCTGCGCATTAGGCTTTTACATAATCCATACCGTTGCGCTTGCGTTTGTTGGACCTTGAAAAGAAACATATCCGAGCCCAAGATTTCTTCTGCTTGACTGGTTGCGGCTTAGCATCCCTCTTCGCAACAAGGTCAACCATGTACTGAACAACAGCCTAGACAGAATAAAATCCAGGTTAGTCACATTACAAACTGCAGAGAGTACAACAGAAGTGAAAACTAAGACCTACCTGAGCACCCTGGTCAATAACATTTTTTGGTGGCACTTCTAGAGGATTTCCTTCAACATTCAAGACGCGTAACCGAGATAACATCCTAAAAGAGTCTGGAAGGATCCTTATCTGGTTATTGCTCATATCTAACTCTTCAAGAAGTTCTAGATTGCCAATGGACCTCGGAAGATACCGTAGATCTGCAAAATTGTTGCTTATGTTCATTTTCACTAGTGTAGTAGCAAAGCATAGGCTCTCAGGCACAGCTTCAAGCTCATTGAAGCTAACATCAAGCTCCCGCAAGCTCAAAAGGGATGCCATTGTAGTTGGCAATTGTCTTATGTTATTATATCGTACAGCCAGAACCTCAAGGGATTCAATTCGGCCCACAGCTTCTGGAAGCGCTTTAAGCCTGTTATAGTCTGCCCGGAGCTCTTTGAGCGAAGAACACTGTCCGATAGTATGAGGAATCTCCTCGATATCATTAGTTTCAACATTCAAAGTCTTCAGGCTGACAAGGGAACCTATCGTATCAGGAAGCACTGAGAGTGAATTGGAGCTCAAATTAAGCTCCTGAAGGCGGACCAATCTAGCAAATTTAGCTGGCAGCGATCTTAACTGATTTCCACTCACGTTCAGAGACACCAAGTTAAGCAGATCTCCAATAGATTCTGGCAATTCAATTATCCTATTTGAATGCAAATCCAACTTTTGCAATGAGGACAGGCCTCCTATGGTGTCTGGTAAAGCAACGATTCGGTTCTGTGACAAATCCAAGGTGATCAAACTCGATAGCTTCCCCAAGGAATCAGGAAGCCATTCTACTTGGTCCTTCAACTTCCCCTGAAGATTAAGTTCCCGAGTTCCTTTCTTTGATGATACTTCAATTAAGCTAGCAAGCTTTATCAAACTGAGTTTTTCACCCTCTTGACCTACATGAAACAACCCAGTCACTTCTACATCAAAATATTATCTTTAAAGCATCAAAAACACTAGAACACGCCCAAAAAAAAAAAGAGAAAGAAAGTAATCACAAATCCTCAAACCCTTCTCCTGAAAGTAAATAAACAGAAAAGCTTCGACGTAAAAAACATAAATGGCCTGCTCGGACAAAGTAAATCTCATTGCAGAAAACAAATTAAGACGTACCAACATTAATAACCGGCTTTAGAGTTGAGTCAACTATCTGGGGTGTGGTCGAAAATTCCCCAGATCGCCGTCCAACCCTCAATCCCTCCACATGAAACGTGGCCTTCGCCTTCTTCAGATAACTGTCATCTTTACTAAACAATTCAGAAGCCTTCACAATATCCTTCTCATTATAAAACGTTGACAACGACGACGACGTCGTGGCAGTGCTCGTATTTGTCGTGGTAGTGGCCGGAGAGTTAATACTATTCCCGGAAAACGATGCTGAAGTCGACAAGGACATACTGCTCGAATCCCTCGAATAACTCGTGGAATATGATAAAGACTCATTATTAGCATTGGATTGAGAAGAACCCGAAGGAGACAAGCATTTAGAAGCTCTCTGAATCAAATCATCGAACACGCAGTGGACGTGTTCGAGATCCAACAGCTTAACAGCCTCCCTCTGCTGTTCCTTGCTCTGAAAATAAACCATATTCTTCTGCATCTCCTGCAATATCTTGAACAATTCATCTGGGACATTTTTAGCTTTAATTTGCCTGGAAATTGCTTCAATCCTGGCTTGATCTTCCTTCTCAACGTTTCTAATGAGCGTTTTAGCAGCTTCCACTTCCTCAATCGCTGGCCTTGTAGGCAAAGATCTATGCATTCTCATGATCTCCGCCACAACTTCTTCAATTGACATAGCTGGTTTCTCCATTTTTTTTCTTATAATATCCCTTCCTATATTTTCCCAAGCCAAAACATAAACACCATGGTTAGAACTAAATGAAACGAAACAAACCCCGTAATATCAAAATCAAATAGTCAGCCCCCACAGCCCACAGGACTGAAGTTTCCTCATCTCAAAAAACGGAAACAAAATTGGATTTTGCTTTCAGTTTTCTTCTAGAAAACTATTCAACGTTGACAAAACCGGAAAAAAAAAAAAAAAGATCGCCCCGCAAAAACCCCACAAATAACAAAACCAAAAGGAACCCATTTGCAGCTATACATTAACTACTTCAGATAACACGCAGAACATTTCCAAAACCCATCCATTTAAGGAAAAAAAAGGGAATAGAAATAGAAATTACCCACCACTGAGCTTGAATTTGATGACACAACAACACAATGTTGAATGAACTTGCTCTGTTTCTCAGGCTAATCTTTTACAACATGGAATCTGAATCAGAGAAAAAGAAGAACACGAACTTAAGGGCTTGTTTTGGTCAATGAAAGAAAGAAGAACAAGAAGTATATTCATCTGCACAATGGGTTTATCACAGCTACAGTTTTCTGATGATGTATCTTCCGCATTGCATTGTATAGCTGTTTTATTTTTTTTATATAGGGTTTTATATTGGGACAAATCTATTTATACAATAAAAAATATTTCCACAGCTTTTACTTTACTATTGTAATTCTGTAATTGCGCAAGGATTTCTCACCGTCGCTCTTTTTTTTCACTTTTTCTTCTTGGTGGTAAATGATTTTTTGAGGAGTGAGGAGCTATAAATAGTGGGGGAAGAGACGCGCTGAAATGGGAAAACGACTGATCGGTTATCAAAGTAAGAAATGATCTGCATTTCTGTGTTCCGGCAAAATTGGTTTGTCTTATATGGGTGGTTGTTTTTCATTCTTGCGTTCCGAAAATGCCCTCTGGAATTACAGGTAATGACGTAACTGCCGCAGCGTTTTTCTAGGATGCTCGGACAGCTCTGACCTTTTCTGCGGCAAAATATTTTGCTTTTGTTGGGGCTTCTATTTATTATTTTTGACAGAAGATGACTGCTACTTTTCATTGGAGTGACGTCAGCGATCCATATATTTTTTCCCCCAATATCTGGATAATCAGTTTAGTCATTCCATTGAACTGTGCCTTCTCTTCTTGGAAAAGTATTTTTAATCATTATAAATGTTCAAATTGTTGTGATAATTCCTCTCGATCTATTTAAGTACCTTTTTTTGTCGAAACTCATAGGAAAAAGTCACTGAAGACAGTCACATATAATGACAATTTGGTGGGAGACAAGGATTGAACCGTTGACCTCTCAACACCATCAAGACTTGAGTGCTTGGCAGAGACCACCAAGCCAAAGGGTTGGTGGCCTATTTAAGTACTTGCTACTTGTGAAAGAAGTTTTAAAATGTAATATAAACATTTTAACTTCCTTTCTATATTTAAACCCGTTTGAATTGCTATTTTTCGGAGCTTATTTTTTTGGAGAAGATGTATCATTTTGATTTGATGTGTGTGAGATAAAAAAGGTGATTAGAATATGTGTTTCTGAAAAACTTTTCTGTAAAAAAGTAATCCAAACAAGATAGAGTCTACCTTCAAAATGTTGATGCATAAAGAGCATGCATGCATTATTTCGGAATTTAAAATATAATTTCAGGTATTGCTGGAACATTTTATGAGGTAATAATAAAAGATTCATAGCTCTATGAAAACCCAACAAAATAAAAATAAAATACTAGTACAGGGAAAAAAAATCTTCACACAAGAAGAACTATTAGGACAAGTTCATGGTAAAAGGGAAAAAAAATCTTGGTATTAGTTAGAGAAACTAGAAAGAAAGATAAAGTTCAAGACTATGGACTGTGGCGCACGCTGTTGGCTTTTGTTTTCAGAGTTTTCAGCACTTGATTGATTATGAGATTCTGCTAGTAATTTCTCCACATTTGTGTGGAAACTGTGTGATAATAACAGCTTACTTAGTATATGCTAATGAAGATTCCTCCCTTTTTTTTTATCATTATAATTGAGCATTGATTCATTAGCTGATTCATTAATCAATTTTGGAAGTCCTTTTGACAGTTGTGAATGGGGAGCGTACATGATTTTATCTATCCTTTTAGGGTCCTTTTTGGCCTTTTCTCTTTGGCCATTGCAGGCAAAAGTCCGCAAAGTTGCTGGACAAATGTCATCCCACGAATCACTCGCTCCACAACATTTTGTTTATTACTATATTACTTCTTTCAATCAGCACATCTGTTAGCACTAATTAGCTATCCATGCATCAAATCAAACGTTAAAAATCTGCATTCAATTCGGTCACTGTATTATTATTATTATATGTTTTTTAACCCTTCTTGCAATAAAGTCATTGCATTATTGTTGTGGATGAATCTCTTTTTTGCTTTCCTAATAATTAGTGGCTAATGTCATATGCCAAATACAGGTAGAAAATCATGCAGCTTTTCGTGTGGGTCCGGGACGGTATCCAATACTGGATCCAAATGGGCTTGCAAAGGAGTACCTGCCATCCTAAAAAATAGCTTTTCTTTTTGTTTTATATATATATATACATGAAAATCTTATATCTACAATACATTTCATTTTTTCAGAAAAAAAGAGAGCTTGCTGGTATAACCCTGTATTCCAAAATCCTCTAAAATCACTTAAATGTTGGGCACAAAGATAATAATATACAAGAAAACAAATCATTTACTAATTAATTTTTTTAACGCTGTTCAATAAGCATTATTATCAACACATCTAAATTTTACTGAACTTATTATGTATATATACACGTACTACAATTATTACTCTCTCTTATATTTATATATTTTTTCTATTTAATTTTGTCTACATTTTTTTGTATTTATTTAATTTTTCTAATTAATCTTGTATTTAGAAAAATATAGCACTTGAAGTATATGCCAGTCAAACACTCTGATGGGCTGTTTGCTAATTACTTGCTTAACATACCGTAAGATACTTAGCTTCATTAACTTCACTTCTCTTTCGTTCTTATTAAATGATCCCATATCTCCATAGATTATACTAAATTTGAAGTGGTTAGAGTATTGGTCATGTAATTTTCAACATTTGGAAATAATTTACTTGCTTCGTTTAAAAAAAAAAAAAAGCTCCCCTTTTCAAGGCGTTTCTTACACATATTTATAACAATTCAACTGCAATTCAACTCACAACGCTAGTCGTTGACTTTCATTTGCTTCTATGCCATTCTAATCTTACATAAAAGAAAGGATAATTTCATCAACACATCATTGAAAAATGAAACAGCACGAGCGTTGACATGATCTTGTAACTATTTATGTGACCTTGTTTAGCATTTCATTGTAATTTTGGTTCCATTAATAATCTCTTAGTGGATAATAAGAGGGCAGAAACGTCATTACAGCCACGATAAGAGCAGGTAAATTTAGCTGTGAGGTGAGGTCATCATTTTTTTTTTCTTTCCCGGTTCGGGATTCACCAGCCCATCATATGAATCGCCAGGCTCTACTCCATCCAGTAATAAATGAAGCCCAGATGTCCATGTTGGTTTGATGGACACGTGTTGGAATCAGGTTGTACAGAACGCCACGTCCAACCATTTCCAGCTGGCACTGCAACTCACGCGATAACCGTTTCTCTGCGAACCCTTTTAGGTTCTGTGGGGCCCCACCACATCCACGAGATGGAATGGAGGGGAGCTGTTATTACCTGTAGACGACCTCACACTCCATCCTGTGAGCTGTCCCTGCCTGATTGAGATTTGAGAGAGACCCATGCCCCACCGTGAATGGGCCCCCTCCGCTGAGTTTCTACGGTGGAACCGAAATTGGGCCAAGGATTAAACCTGGGTCGCTCAGCTACCAGCTTGCTAACATGGCCTGTTACATGATTATTGTTTTTTGTTTGAATGGACCAATATGAAATACTATCGAATATTTTTTCATCTTACCAAGTATTTATTTATTGGTTAGATGGAGGCTATAAAAACCAAAATCTATGAAGAAATAACAGGACGATGAGTCAATCCCATATAATCCGAGGATTGTAAAGCCCAAATTTCGTCAGGAGGATCCGATGATGATTTGAGTCCGGATGGCATGCTCAAACTCATCTACGCTAGAACATCGGCACAAGAATCTCCTTCTATCAAAAAGTGATTTAGTGCATATTTCCAATCACAACTAAGATTATCAATTCAGCACTTAATTTTAAAGGAATCAGATCTTAATATATTCAAATCGAATATTTGAATTAATTAAGTGGCACTGAATATTTTAAACAAAACTTACTCTAAAAATTAAGTGATAAATTATTCACTTATCACTGAATGTAATATACACTCAAATATATTAGCTTAAATGCCTAATAATTCAATTAATTTAATGAATTCAAACTTTAAATTTCAAACTTTAATTTTCAGATTTCAGTTTTATCCAAGGCAGCCCTTTAAGTAACTCAAGAATACTTCAGAAGATCTTTTGACGCTTCTCCAATCTTTTCATTTGCCTCTGGACGTTGATTAAAGTCTAGGAAAGTTCTATTATTGTGTTTTGATTGAGGGATGCTAGTCAAAAGAATATGGTAGTTTTTTTTTTTTTTTAACCGTCATCCTCAATATGCTTAGTGAGGCTACAATCAATCCATACATGGTAGTTAGTGGTACAAAAAAAGAATATGCTGACTCCATTATTTGTTTTACGTACTTTAATTTTTTATTGCGCGCATAATTTGATGGATAATTTTGATACATTCAACTTGCTCTACGCCGATTCCTTAACAAGGACACGGGTAAACTGAAGCCGAAAACATGAAGACTCGTCAAGCTCTGGCATTTTTGTGTTGGACGGTTTTATCCCGAATTGGTTGCCGTTGAGTTTCAAATTTACCTATAACATATTCTAAACTTTTTCAATACAAACTCTTACACTTTTTCGCTCCAAAGAACCCGCAGAAAAAAAATGAAAATCTATTAATCATTATGCTTTAGCTTCCTATCTCAAAATCCGAAACCAAAAAAAAAAAAAACTTGTAATTTATTTGGTTATCTTCACACTGGAAAGGTTTCAAAACAAAAATTTTCCTGTCCTAAAGTATATTATTCATCTCCGTCCAAAAATTTAATCCTTATTTAGATTATAATTTTTATAAAATAGTGAAAAATATATTCTTTAACATAAATTTTAATCATTCTTTTAATTTTATGTGCATCAAATCGTTACTACACATAGTGAGTGTGTTTGGATCAGAATTTATTTGAAATAATTATTGTAACACTTTTTATAATGTGATATATGTGACATGAAAAGATAATTGAAAAGATAAAAGATTATATTAAAATTTGTTAAACAAATTATTTTTTTTCAAATCATCCCAATCCAAAATGCAGTGGGTGTGTTTGGACAAATTCCAATCACATTTTTATCTTCCCAATCACATTTTTATCTCTCATACATAACGTCACAAACATGCTACAGTAATTATCTCAAACAAACTCTCTCTATTTCCTTTATCTTCTTTTATCTAAATGGACATAGTGACAGCTCCACGAACCACTACAGACTAGCAAGATGACACCGTGCTTGCGCACGGTGAGAAATTAAAGTGATGCCCAGTATGAGCTGATTTGCATGTAATGTATGGTTGTATTTGTTATTTTGTTTAATGAATGAAATTAAGACATTATTAATAAAAAATGAATAGGTGAAGTAACTGCATAAGAAAAGATATTGAAATTTATGTGTATAGTTTGTGCTATGAATGAGAAGGAAGTTAGTAAATTCAATGAGGAAAAAGACATGTAGTTTTATTTTTCTTTTATAAAATGTAATAGATGAAAAAAAATTTGCTGGAAACATATTTTGGCGGATGCATATTTGTTTAATTGATTGCCACATACATTAACATTTTGTTTGTCCCAAAAAGCATATAGTTTTGATTTCGGTCTAAAACGTCAGAATTATGCTTACTAACATGACTATAGGAGATAGTGTCTCAACCGATGGGATTTTTGAAGCAGGAAAAGCGGTTTGTAAGTCTCTGTATATATACCAAAACGTATCAAGTGGCCAAAAAAATAAAAAATAAGGTATCAACTGGCACAGGCAAGATCAGATGTATTTTCTTGACATTACATCTGCCAATACAAGCTTTCTTTCCTACGTGAAATTGATAATACAAAGTCAAATTATGGGTGCTACTGTTGTGAATTTTCTTTTCAATTTTTCTCATCTTGTTAAATACAACAGGAGACAAAGTCCGAACCACCAACAGTCAAATGCTAACATGATAAAAAAGCAGCCCATCCAGCTGCAGTGGACTTCTTAGAACCTGTTCCAGTGGTTGTAGGAAGATTCTTCTGCAGAATGCCAACAACAAAACCGCTATTAAATTTCATCACAAGTAGACCACAAGCTGACTCCGAGATACAAGTATTGTATCTCTACATAAACCATTTAAAACGATCAAGCCCATTTACACAGGTTGGAGAGAGAATATCATATCCATGTAAAGTCAGAACAATTCCAGATAAAAGACATTTGGTAAAACAGCAGCTAATATTTTATGTCTACATACATAACATAAAAAGGTAGCACCAATGAGAAAGATTCATATTTATCAAGCAAGATATTGATGATTCCTATATTTATGAATCTCTATCAAGCGAGATAAGTTTGTCTTTCTAAATGCCACTGAAGTAAAGGTAATTTACAAAAGGTTGCTAGAAATTTTTGTTATAGATTTTGCTTCCAAATGTTTCTAAATATGAATTATATTCCCTATCAGAACATTATGCAAAGAAGTCAGTTACATGACCACCTGAAAAAGATGACCCTACCTTATCTCCACTTCCCCACAAACCACAATATTATGCAAAGAAGGTTTGTTCTTCACATTAATTCGGATAGTTTCACCTTCCTGAAAGATAAAAAGAAAAATGTTAGTCCATAAGAAAAAAGATAACATCAACACAATAACTAAAACTTCACCAGTAATATCAGAATGTAATAAATGAAGAGAAAGCAAAACTTGCACATAAAATCTGAGGTTGCTAGATAAACCTAACAAAGAAAGACAATTTGAATTCCAAAGGAACACATAATGAATCAATTTCAAGAGCCAATTATGACTATTCCTTTTCATCGTTTTCATCTTAATTGGACAAGTAAGCATAGGGTGAGAATGCAGCACAAATTCTACCATGTACAAAAAATAACGAGTCTAACTATTACTCAACAGATTTCAATAGCCTATCCAATCCCAAAATCAGTAAACAGTGCAGTAAAAATTCCTAACATAGACAAACAGATACCAGCTTAACTATTAGTCTTGAAGAAGTCAACAATCTAGTGGCCACTCTCAAAATTCTTTTAACAACATTGATGGTAAAAAAACAGACGACAAATTCTTAACAATAATCAAACAATCTTTAGATGGCAAGTAAAAATTATTGAGGTAATACTCTGAACATAGCTTTTCTGTGAAGCAATAACTGGACTCTGTACTTGAATCTAGCTTCTTAACTTACAAGTCACAACTAATTCGAAAAGGCCATTTGCACATTCAACAAAACTGAAATAGAAAAGTAGTAATGCATGCACCAATTGCCTCATGCCAAAGTACTCTTAACACTTACAATTCCAATGACCTGTGAGTAGAATAGAGCTATTAAACCTATTTAAGCAAGCTTGTAACTTACAAATCCCAAACACAGATTGAAAACTGCAAATTCAGCAAACACATCACCAAGCAAAGAAACTAAGATCATGCATGCAATTAGCTTCAGCACTAAACAATAAGTGACATTCTACAATCCAAAGCAAAACTCAAATACTAATACCACCCAAAAAATAAACCAGAGAGAGAGAGGAAAAAATATCAAAGTTTTGGGACCTTAGTAATCATTAAAACACATGGGACTTTAAGCACTATGGAGATGAACAATTATGTAAATATCAAATTCTTAAATTTCCACCCACATAAAACATTAGACATCAAAGAAGTAAAACATTAACCGAGCAAATTAACCAGGAATTTGAACAGAGTAAAACTAAATTTTAACAAAAAGCAAAAAGAGAGATATATTCCATCAGGCAAGATATGACAAGACCCCATTCCAAAAAAGGAAAAAGAAAAGCTCTAGAAAAAGGTTTTTTGAGTAGTGAAGGGAAAAAAAAAGAAGGAAAAAAATTAGAAGACATTAATTCTTTCGAATACTTACCATTACCATGAGGCTAGCGCTTGTACAACCAAAAAACCTCGAAAAAAAAAAGAAAGAAAATATTGAAAAATAACTACCAGATAAAGTCAAAAGAACAAAAACTGAGCTACAAAGAAATTGACATACGAAGAAAGGCAAAATCCACATACAGATTTTCTTGGCAATTATTGCCCCCTTTCATCTCATGTAGCTATTAGTAGAAAAAAAAATGAATTTCATGAATAGCTGAGAAAGGGCAAAAATGGAAATTGGGCACAACATTGAAAAAAAAAGGAAAATTTCACCTTCGATGCCTCATTTTCAACTTCATTTGCTTCTTATTTTCATCCCTGCAAAAAAGTGTAGAATACTTCAAGAATAACTTAATATGGAAAATTCCCAACAAGATCAAGTTCTATATCTTTCTGCTACATTGCACAAAAGGCAAAATACACAGCCTTAAAAGCACAACATGAAATTCTTCACCAAAAATCCCTCTAATTTTAAAAATTAGCTAACTATTTTCTTCAACAGTAATGTATAAGAATTACTTTACAATTCCATAAAAACTTACCATTCATCCCTGAGGAATGTTAGTGATCCATAAGAAAATTATCAAATATGCTCCTACAACACTGGAAAAACAAACTAATAATAAATCTAAAACGAAAAAAAGAGAAAAAAGAGTACCAAGAAAATAGGGGCTGCAATAGTGAGACATTTGCATCTTTGTTATCCTAACTGAAAGAAAAAATATTCGTTAAAAGGTAAAGTAGTACCGTTTAAACTTGAATTCCACCATTAAAGTTTATAGAAATTCATGTAAGAAGATATTATCTGAAATTTCTTAGTAATGGTGCTACAAACCAAGACGATATTAGGAAAAAAAGACGTACAAAACACATTGACAGAGATTAAATAATTAGGGCATAAAAAGCTTACCCTTTGATATATGGAAAGGAAAACAAAAATTAACAGAACTTTTTCCTTTCTCCTTTACCTACCAAACAATAAAATTATTTGTTCACCTTGATTTTCACCATTGAATATGAATATGAATATTAAAAGTAGCAGAAAACTCACAAGAGAAGAAACTCTCTACTTTTTTTCTTTTTTTCTTGCAGACTTACTAAAATTTTTCATTAATGGTTGGACATGCTCTAAGCCAAGGGGAAAGTAGAAGGGGGAAAAAAGATAAAACATACACAATAAAATAAGAAATGAGGGCATACAAAGCTTAAATTTCAATAAATACAATAACTGAACACATAAATCTGGGAAAAAAAAATCCAACAGAACCCATAAAAAAAAACAAAATCAGTCAACGAAATTATTTTTTTACGGTAAAATTTCTAGTAGATATAGATATGACAGGTACCTATGTCAGATTATACCACATCTTAGAAAAGGAATGAAGGTTCATGCTCTGTGGTTAGAAAGACCAAACCATAAGAAGAGAGGAAAAAATTACTAAAAAAAAACGAAAAAAGGGACATTAAACATAGGCAAAAGGGGTAAAAGTTTACCACGATTATATTTGGTCAAAAATGATGCAGATGGTTGAGATGAATTAAACATCCTCCCCCTTCATCCTTGTTCCCCCTTTCTTGTTTTTTGACGACGAAGAGAGAGTTTGGCAGGGATCAGCCATTAATTGGGAAGTGAGGAGAAAGATGTGAGACAAAGGAATCATCTGCATTTTTCTGTTTTGGACCTTTTGGTCCGGTGGGTAAAGGAAGAAAGAAGAAACGAAAAAAAAAAAAGAAACGAAAAGGTAGGCTTTCAAAGAAGGAAAAAATGGAGAAGTGGAGTTGGTTGGGTGTAATTTTTTATTTCTGAATGATGATGATCAGGCTGATGAAAAAGAAAGAAAGTGAAAACAGAGGAAGAAAGGGAGTAATGGAGGCGGCAATATGAAGGAATGGAGAGGGGAAAGTGGAGAGTGGGAGAAAGCTTGTGACGGTGATCTGCTAATAGTTATCTGAGCCCATCGAGTCCCTCAAAAAAGTTGGAAAAGTGGATTGCTTGGAAAGGAACAAAAAAAAAAAACACACCAAACGAGACGAAAAGGGACAAAAGAAAACAGTAGAAGAGCAAAATGAAAGAAAGCATTTGCACGTGATTTACACATGGAGGACCAAAGACCATCAAATTTCACCACTCATTCCCACTTTATATATAAGTTCTTTATAGTACAATACTACAAAGTTAAAAAGTTAATGAAGTTCAGCAAGTACCAGTACAACTTTTAAAAAGACAGTTTAACCTTCTATTCTACCGCTTTGACTAACAGCAGATGACAACTTGGGTGAAGGGCATAATTGTCAACTCACTTCAACAAAGCCCTAAGCTATATAACCTGCACCGCGCCTCTCCGGTTCCCTCCTTCGCAGCCATATTACTTTCAAAATCCCGGCCGCCATCCGTCAATTCCGCTGCCGCCGTCATCTCTCTCCGAGAAATCCAACCGTAAGGATTAGCAACCTCATTACTTCAATTTGTACGAGAGAATTTTGATATTTTGCTGAGCGATACAAATTTTGTGAAAAATTAGGGCAGTGTTTTTCTTGACTCAATTTTATCTTCATGTTGCAGGAGTGAAATTTGATAGTATTTTGTTCTTTAAGTGTAAAAATCGAACTTTGATAGGAAAAGAGAATGGGTGTCGAATTAGCAGCTGAGCAAGCTAGGAGCTATGGAGACTTAAAGGATGATGTTAATATCACGGACTCGGAGTTGGATAAGAGTGTCAGAAATGCTCTCAAACATGCTCTTGAGGTACAATGATTCCCAAAATTTCACTTAATTTTTTACTTTTTTGCCTCTTTCTATCTTTTTTTTTCCTACCGCTTAGTGCATTTATAGATTAATTGATATTTAGTTATTGTGTTGGGAAGTGTTGATTTATGATTAAATAGCTTTTCTTTTGAATTACAATATAAACCAGTTTAGTGGAATACAAGTAAATGGGAAAAGTTTTCTCTTTTCCCTGATTTTTCAAACTTTAGTGAGATTGTGGTAATTCAGTGTGAGAAAGTGTTTTAACATTCATTTTGTGCCATAGGGTGATTATGACAGCTATAACCATCTTGTTGGGACGATGCATCATAGTGAACGCTTACACCCTGACGAGGTGGCTCTACTTGAGGTATGTGTTTGTTTGAAACCCATTGTTATACTATGGCTTGGGGTAATTTCAGAGCTTGCGTCCTCCTAATTTGCATTTTCGTTGTGATTTTTGAATGCCAGACGTGCTTGAAATCTTTAAGGGGGGCAGTTTCTTGTATAGATGTTGTTCACCACCGATCTCTTCTTGCAGCTGTAAGTTAATTAATATGCATGCCTATGTTCGTTTGCTTCTTTTAAGAATGTTTAAGAAATATATTTTTGCATTTCTCAAGAGGAAATTGTCTGCAGATCTTTGGAATGAGCTTGTGGAACTACGACACTCATGTCATGGATGCTTTGGTTGGACTAGTTACATCCTTGGTATAAGAAATTGTCTTATCATTGTTTTGGTATGGCGGAACATGTACTCAAAGAGCCTAGCAATGAGAACATGTCTCCAGTACTTGGTCTTATTTTGACACTTTGAGCTGACCACTGTATAATGTTATTGTAGGCTGCATCAAGTCCACAATATGTTGATTTGTGCTTGGATATGCTAGTGAGCAATTTTCTGCCTCCTTATTCTTTCTTGGAGTTACTGAAGCAGCCGCGTGGCATTATAAGAAAGGATCAAGTACTTGATCGTGTGCACTCAACTTTGAAAGATATAGCCCATTTAGTTCCTCTTTCCCCTTTGAGACTAGAAAAAGTTGTGAGGGAAAGAATGCCCAATATATATACAAAAGAACCTGTGAGTTTAACACTCACATTTCCTGTTTGTGTGTGTGTTTCAGTGTGTCTTTGTGTGTTGTGGTCTGTTTATCTCTTGTATTGAAAGTTTATTCTTCTAATGGTTCCTGGGAATGTGAACAGTAATTTACAAGCCTTTCTCTGCACTATTTGTTCTTTGATGTCGTTGACACTTGTAGTATTATGGCTATAGATGCCGCCATTTGCTTAATGTGCTTCTACAGTCATGTGGAATGGCTTCAGGCCAAGATGCATTTTCCCACTAACATGATGGTAATGTTCCTTTAGGTGCTGGCAAAATATGCCCAATCAAGTTACATTTTGATGTTGACATTGAAGGCATCTGTTCAGGACGATCTTTCATTGGAAAAAGGGCTTGAAGTTTGATTTTCCCAGAATATATTCTAATTTGCTCTGTGAAGAACATGATATATGAGCATTTGATTACGATAGTCAAGTTTATATCTTAATTATCTTTTTTGTGGTTGGATCTTTGTAGTCCCATATGTTAGGGGTTGAAACCCTGATTTCCTCTCCTCATTCAAAAGAACCAATAAATTTGAAATTCCATCTTGTATTATTGTCTAAATATTTGTGAGGTTTCTATATCTATGCATTGTTTTCCCTTTTTGTTTTTTTTTTCTTTTTGGTTTCTTCCTTAATGAACTGTTTTTTGGAAGATGCATGCTTAAAGAAGGATTCTTCTTTAATATATGACACATTTTGATGATTATAAATTGAGACACTATTTTTTCTGTTAATAGACTGCTGTTCTATTTCCATAGATTGTTTTTTATTTTTGTGTTCAATTGTGGTCTTCTAGGTTGCACTTATTCTTGTTATTTCTATGCTGTGTTCACATTCTTTTGTTTCTTGCAGTTGATCGTGATGTATGTTGAGAACATGTTAAGATTGGAGAGTGGTGTAATAGGTGAACTTGTTGGGAGCACAATGCTTATGGCAGTCGTAGATAGGCTAATTGATTTGGATGTGAGTTTTTTTTTTATCTGCATCAAAGGTAAACAAGTGATGAGAGAGTGTCTCTTAAGTTTTTATTTTATTTGGGTTCCTTATAGGTGGAGATAGCTTGGGATGACATTTTGCAAGATGATTTCAGCAAGGGCATTTTCCAGATGGAGCTAGAAGGTCTTGAGGGGCCTGCAGATGATGATGGTGATGAGGTGCTTTAGACTGCTTATTGTTTCTGTTGCTTTTTTTTTTCCCCAATGCTGTGCTTTATAAATGTTCTCTGTTGTAGGATAGTGTCCCCCGCTCCCCCCCAAACACCAAAACCCAAAACCACCACCACCAAAAGAAAAAAAAAGGAGAAGTGTTGACTTTTGGGTAATGACTTGTACGGATTTTTCCCATGCTTGTCTTCTTTGAAGCTGCAATTATGGTTTGATCAGTTTGGTAGTTCATCAAATTTAGTATTGGATTGGTTAGACATAGGGATGGCTGCAGGGCGGTGGACCCTGACCCCATTCCACAGATGTCCTTTCCGCCCACCCCCTGGGAATCACACTGTTTTCAAGCACACAGCATTAAACTACACCAATAGCATGCAGCAACAAGCGAAGATCACTGCAGTGCTCAAAACCCAAAAGTTACATTTATACCTACTATTAGTGCCTTTGCCTCCTTTTCATCTCTCTGGGGCTTGATTTTCACTCTGAAAAAATGGTTGCTGATGAAGATTCTTTGCCTCTTCATTTTGCTGGGCCTTGATTTTCACTCTGAAAATTGGTTGCTGATGAAGATTGGGACGAGGGGATGGTGATGATGGATGAGTCCTCAAGTCTTGAGGCTAAAGATCTAAACGAGAGGGAGTTTGAATCATTGAGATGTGTGAGAGGGAGGAGAGGCGGCAGAGAGTAAGAGGAAGAAGCGGCACGGAGAGTGAAATTGTGAGAGGGAGTTGCAGCCAAGAAAACAAAAAGAGGAAGAATAGACTAGAACATTATGTCAAGAGTTTTAATCTGACTAAAACTAATTTATAATGATATTTATTTATATTAATTATATCATGCGGGGGGACGGGTGGGTCCCCCCACCGCTGTTGCCATCCCTACTTAGACATATCTTGAAAGATCACCTGGCAGTTGTGCAATTGATGCATTGACTCTTGCTATTCAGTTTCTTTCGAGATCAAGCTTATTTGAAGCAAGCTAAAGCATTCTTTTTCATTTTCATCTGTCTAATTGTATTTCCTCTTTAGCAAAATATTCTTTAAGATTTCAGTGCCAAATTAATGCCTTTCAGGGAAATAGTTACAGGTTGTTACAAGCCTTTCTATATCTTACCTTGTGCCAGTAGTTGGTGATGTGTGTTGTCCGTCTTTGTTCCTTTAACAAGGACATTTTTTGAAGTAATGAGTAAGATAAAAATATTTATAGGTAGCACAAAAATGTTCAGTGGATTCAACTGTAGTGTCTTCTTGTAATAGAAATATATAAATATTTGGCAAAGTTTCAAATCAAGAGAAACAATTCTGATATGGACAATCAGTTGTTTAGAGGTGTCAAAAAATTGGGAAAATCTTTGGGGAAATACTTATTGGAGTATCCAGTGGCACCAGAAAATCCAAAATATTTCAGAATCGCAGTTTTGAGTGATTAGATATCGTCAAGTTCTCCTCCATCTGACAAAGAACAAAAGTTTGAAATTAACCCATTTTGATTTCTCTTTCCTCACGTTTTAAGTTACTAGGCATGCTATTCTGGAGTTATAGGATTAATTTTTCTAGATTGGCCTTCTTTCAGTTACTTTTTTGCTACTTTAACAAAATTGCTACTTCCAGCTTCAAAGGAACGATTGGATAGAAAGGTTTTTTGGCGGAAACCTGGTTGCTGAAAAGCTGGATAGCTTGATGGTCCTCGTATTTGGACACCTTAAATCCTCGTATGAAAATGGCCGTTTGGAGCAAGTAAGTTTTCTGTTAGGCTCGCTTTATTAGGTGTTGTCTGTATGGTTTTCTTGATTTTTCAATGTTTGCCAAATGGTTTAGGTTTTTGACACACTCCTTCAGTCATTTCACAAAACAGTCTTGACAGTATACAAATCAAAATTTGCCCAGGTATTTTTCTTCTGTTAGTCATATTGGTGAAGAATTTCAACCATAGCTTGAGTATCTTTTTTTTTGTTCATATTTATTCTTTTTATTCTACTTTCCCAGTTTGGTTATGAACGTTCTCAGCTTTTGTTGAATAAGATTTTCAGCCATTTGTTACCATATGCCTACTAAACCCTATCATATTTTGCAGTTTGTGATGTTCTATGCGTGTTCGTTAGATCCTGATAATTGCGGAACAAACTTTGCAGTTACCCTTGTAAATATATTTGAGGGCAGTTCTTACCCGGAATGGAGGTAGAATTAATAGTTTGTTCTTTGTATTCTTTTCTAATATGAATATGTTCATGGTTCAAGTTGGAATCTGTGAAATACACTTTCATGTGGAGGAAGTCAGTGCATTTGTTTAATTTTATATTGATATGACCTGTCAATAATTTTCTTTTTGGGACATTCCCTAGCAATTTCAGTTTGGTTTAGTTATTTGTCTACACGTTACTTGTGAAGGTTCTGAAAACTTTTCCTTGATTTTATTGCAGAATGAGTGCTGTTGCGTATCTTGCCAGTTACTTGTCTCGTGCAAAGTTTGTCTCTGCCTCTTTTGTTGTCAGTGTCTTGGAAAGGTTGTCAAAACATCTATATGCTCGTCAAATAATTTCTAGCATTGGATGCACTTGTTTGCCTTTCTTTTCTATTACTTTTTCAAGAAGGATGATCATAATAGGAAAGATTTTACAAGCTATTTTGATCTCTTAGGTTTTATTATATATATTCTTTTTGTGTTGTTTCAGACTTGTAAATTGGTGTTCTGATTACTGCAAGAATCAGCATGGTGAAAGCAATCCCAAAGCTCATAAAGTTTTTTATGCTGGTTGTCAGGTTTGTAGTGTTGAGCTTCCAGAATTAAAGAGTAATTACTGCCAATGTTTCTTGGTGTCTCATGGTTTCAGAAAGGGACTTAGGATGTTATTAAGTGAAGAAGCTTTCAGAATTCTTGGAGAACAAAATGACAATGGAGCTTTGATAATTTGATATGTTGAGTCACTAGTTGGCATTCATATGTGACCTAACGATATAAATAAATATCTTGACAGTCTAGAGTCCAAAATTTTCTTTTCACATCCATGCAATTTTTTTGGGTATAATTTTCTGCTTGTGATTGAGTACAAGGGGAAAGGACTTCCATTATGCTTATACATCATGTTCTGATTGGCAATGTAGGATCATATGAGTTCAATATATGGTTTGTTTGGATTGAGGATTATTTGCCAAAATTTATTTGCTTACATCATCATTACAATTTCCAACACACCTTTTTATCTTCCCAATTACCTTTTTATCTCACATGCATCACATCACAAAAAGTACTACAGTAAAAATATCTCAAATAATTTACAATCCAAACATTTATTCCAACTTTGAAGCATGGGGTAAAACAAAAAAAAAAGTTCCAAGCATCACCCATGACATGGTCTGGTTATGGCCCCATTTTGCTTTTACTTAATTAATGCATTTATCATCTTTAAAGAAACAAAGTTGATAGTGTGCTTTTCTGGCTTTCATTTTAATTGGGTAGAGTTCTATCTGTTCACATCACTGATGGTACTGCAGGCCATTATGTATGTCCTTTGCTTCCGTATGAGATCAATAGTGGCTATCCCTCGACTCAGATCACAACTATTTCTTCTGCGGATAGATGATATTTTGAGGCATCCGCTTAACCCATTGAAGGTGAAATGCTTGAATTTAACTTTCAACAAGGACTCGTACTATTTATGAATTTCATTGGCTCTCTCTGCCCCCTCCCATGTTTTGTTTGTCAGCTCCAACATCATTGATTCATTGTAGTAAATTATCAGTCCTCAGCTGCCCTTTGTTAACAGGTTTGTCTGCCATCAATAGTTGAAGAGTTTCTTCGGGTGGCCAAATCGTCTCATTTGTTTAATGTGCCTCAGAACTTTGTTTCTGATGGCCTACTGGAATCAGAACTTTCGATGACCTTTGGTGGTTTAGATAGGCTCGACATGTTTTTCCCATTTGATCCATGTTTGCTGAAGAAATCTGATAGGTTTGTCTTTCTTTTATTGATACTTCGAAGTTCCACCTATATCATTTGTTAGTTTTATGACTACAAATTATTTGTTCATGTATTGTATGCTTTTCTTAGAAAGATATCCTATATTACATTAAAATTTTCGATTCCTCTAACGTTAACTGTTCTTGCTGCCGCCTCATTTTATTGAAGATTTATCCGGCCAAACTTTGTGTACTGGTCGATGGTCAGAAGTACTTACGAAGAAGAAGAAGATGATGATGATGATGACGATGATGAAGGGAACAGTGATGAAGATGTTGCTGAAGTTAGCAATGCTAGTAATCGGGCGAGAATGGTTGATGATGTTGGTAGGAGTATTGATGAGGAAGATTCTGATATTGATGAAGATTTTGAGTATTCTCTAAACAGAATGTCTATAACGCCTAAAAATCCAACCGCCTTTTGGTTAGGAGGTAAATTAAGGGACAGTGTGCAGATGCCCTCCAGAATCAGACCGTCTACAAGTCCAGAGTCCTTGTGATACCCTGTTTTGCTTGCTCAAGAATCTTGACGTCGTAATAGCGGAAGAATACAATAATATCAATTTTGCTAGAGCCGTGACTGCGCTTCACTTGGCCAGCCGGGATCCGCCTTTTGTTGCTGTATACATCCTTGTACCCACCACCGCCCAAGGGATCAGCCAGTGTGGCAACATGTGGCTGGCTTACTGAGGTTTCTGTAGCCATTACAGAAATTGATTGTAATTTAGTGGTCTATTTACTAGTATAAGAAATTGATTGTAATGTCGTGAAATGTACTTGGAAAAAAATCACCATTAATTAATTAAGGGCAAATTATTCCAGTGGCCACTAAACTTTTGCCATCGTCGAGTTTTGGTCACTCAACTATTAAAAGGCTGGTTTTGACCATCAAACTGTATAAAAGGTAGACTCGAGCCCATTCTGTTAGATTTAGTCGTTAACTTTGCAGAGGTGTCCGTTTGCGCGATTTCCAATACAAAAGGTAGGGTCAATTTAGGAAGTCGAAAATAGATCTTCTTGTTCTTCTTGTATAAAACTAATAAAGATTACTTACCCGAGAGAAACTACAAGAGAAGGAAATGGAAGAAGCCCAACTTGGATTAGAGGAAGCAGGACCAAGATCAACGCCACCAAGAGTCGGGCCAGCAAGATCCATGCCACCTACATCGTTGACACTCATTTTGCCTACTTGTGTTTGTGGGATGAAGACAGTAATGATAACTTCATGGACTGCACAAAATCCGGGAAGAAGATTTGCCAAATGCGCATTGGGGGAGGTTTGTAACATTTTTTTAGATACTTAATTTATTATTGTGTAAGAAATATAATGAATTTGTTTTTTTTTGAAGGATGGCTGTGGCTATTGGGGTTGGATAGATGATGAAATGTGCGCTCGATCTACAATGATTATACCGGGTCTACTCAGAAAGATCAATGGAATGGAGGAAAAAATGGTTGAATTTGAAAAAGCTGCAAGAAAGTGGGAAGCAAAAGCTGTGAAATTAGAGGGTAAAATGAAGCCACTTCAAACTGAAATTGCCAAGTACAAATCAGCCAATAAGCGACTCATTCGATGCGCAGTGTTGCCTTGGCTAATAGTTGTCTTAGCAATGTTAGTTATGAGAATAAATAATTCTGGTGGCATGCTACAAATTTGTGGCATCGTTGAAAATCCTTGAAGAATAGCTACTCTGTTGTATTGGTAGCATATTGAACGGGAAAGGGCAAATGGCTTTATAAAGCCCCTTTTGTACCCCTCTGTATAAACATTTTGATGTATAAAAGTTGTATTGTTCACATGAATAAATAGTTATTATTTGGTGTCAAAAAAGGTTTGAAACAACACATTTCAGTTCTACTAATTTCATCAATAAATGACAGAGACATAAGAACTAAACAAAAGTGCTGCATTAACATAGAACAATCTGTGTAGATTGGACAAAATAAATTGTTTGTACATATGGACCATGTTCGTAATAGGTCAGCATATCAAATCCAAAACAAACTTCAAACAAAAAGACAAAATGTAGTTGCATTATGTCCCAATCTAGCTATAGCTTTACTTCCTCTTCAATTTGATCCTCTTTTGACTCTTGGTTGTCCTCTGGTAGTTGTTGCTGAAGTTCCTCCTCTTCTAGTACCAGCTCTACTCCATTTTCCTCTCCAATTTCCAACAGTGAAAGGAGGTTCTTTACCTAAATATGCATAATTGGCATTGATCTGCCCCTTTTCTGAATCTGTTAACTTTCGTTTTCCTGCTTTCCTTTGTTGATGAGCCCCTTGGCTCTGAGACTGTTGTTGGTTTTGTACAACTTCTTCCTGCTGTCGATGCTGTGCATGTTCACTTTCCTCAACAGCAGATTGTGATTGCTGTTCTTGTTGGTTCTGCTGATACTCTTGATCCTGCTGCTGCTGTTGTTGCTGATCCTGCTGCTGTTGCTGTTGCTGATGTTGATTCTGTTGCTGGTGTTGCTGATTTTGCTGCTGTTGATATTGATCCTGCTGCTGGTGTTGCTGGTGCTGGTGCTGGTGTTGGGTCTGCTGCTGCCTCTGGTGCTGGTGTTGGGTCTGATGTTGCCTCTGGTGCTGGTGTTGGGTCTGATGTTGCCTCTGCTGCTGGTGTTGGGTCTGTTCATGCTGACTCTGGTGCTGGTGTTGGGTCTGTTCATGCTGACTCTGGTGCTGGTGTTGGTTCTGTTGTTGCTGTTGCATGTTCTTAGAACCACGTTGCTGCTGTTGGTGCTGCTGCTGCTCCTCGCTATCCTGATTCTGCTGTTGTTGATTGTCTTGTTGCTGCACCTTGCAACCAGCTGCATTATGGCCGGCAACACCACATTTTCTGCAATGGATGACTATTCTTCTCCGCAACCTGTTTCCAGTCTTTTGAGTTTCAGTAGGATCTCTTCTCCTGGCCTTCTTAGGTCTGCCAGGTTGCACTATCCTTTCTGGTGGATCCTTCAGGCCACATTACTTGTCCATTGATAGGATACAAAACATTTTTGTAAATTTTTAGAAACAGATCTCTGTTGTAGCAGTCATACACCTCTTTATAGGGGTCGCCATTATTTCTGTGAATTGCTGCAATAGCATGACAGCAAGGAATACCTGATAGATCCCACAGTTTGCATGTGCAGGATTTTTTCTTTAAATAAACAGCAAACTGGGCCCCCCTTGGTCCCCTAACCTGGTATCCATCCACAGCATTCCAAATGGTCCTCCATTGTCTTGATTCTATCACCCTATCATCAATTATTTTTTTAATTAGTGGGCCAATGGACAATTCAAACTTCTCCATTGCAGTTGTCCTTCTCTGTATCCTCTCCATCAGAAATATCCTAATGGACTCTAACATTGTGATAATTGGCTGCTGCCTAGCTTCAAGTATATGACCATTAAAACTTTCACACAAATTATTAACCAACATATCGCATCGAGTATGTTCTGAAAAAAAAGTCTTACACCAATGACTGGGATGTGGTGCTTTCTTCACCCATTCATATGCTTCCTTGTCAAAATTTTCCAGATCTGCTGATGCTTTCTTGAATAGTCCCTCAGTAGTACTTGCTGCAATGTTCCACAGTTTTGTCTTCAGGGCAAGTCCACGATGTTTCTTCTTGAAGTTGTTATACAGGTGATGCACACAGTATCTGTGCTCACTGTTTGGTAGTACCTCAGATAATGCTCGGTCAAGACCCTATAAATTATTACAAACAAAAGGCATTAGTAAATTGAAACAGATTTGTGTACTGTGCATATACAAAGGGAAGGAGTTAATACCTTCTGCTGGTCAGAAACAAAGGTGTAGCTGTACCCATTTTCAATCTGCAAGTCATTCTTCAGCAGCTCAAAAAACCATTTCCACTGTTCAGTTGCTTCCCTCTCAACCACTGCCCAAGCAATGGGCCACCATCCATTGTTGGGATCTACTCCAATAGCAGTCAACAGCTGTCCCCGATATTCAGCCTTTATGTGGCATCCATCAACCCCAATAATGGGCCTACAACCGTCAAGAAAGCCTTGTTTTAATGGTCCCAAACAGCAATAAAGTCTCATGAATTTTGGGTTGCATCCAGGTTGTCTGAAGGGAGTAAACATAACTTCCATTGTGGTATTTGGGTGTGTCCTCTTAATTTCTGCACAATATCTCCATATGTCCTTATATTGCTGCTCTGCATTCCCTTGAATCTCCTTTTTAGCAATTGCCCTTGCATTGTATGCCACCCATTTTGAAATTTCAGCTTTGAAGTCCTCATCAACTATTTGTCTTAATAATCTTGGAGGCATTTCAACATTACATCTAAATCTCTCCATGTACTTGTTTGCAAGCCACTTAGCAGAAATATTCTTGTTCTTCCATACATGACTGCAGTTTGTGTGCTCATTATTCATGCTCTTGACAACCAAATCAGCTATTCCAAGTTCCTTCTCAACTGAAGCATAAACAAACCATTGGCAAGGAGGTTTGCATTTTGCTCTAAACCTTTTTTTTTCATTTGTGTATGGCTTTACTGGTTTTCCTTTCATGATGGAATATGTTCTAACAGCTAATCTTAGCTGTTCAGCTGACTCAAACTTCATTCCTATGTGAAACTCAAAATTAGGGTCTTTTAGATCTCTCTCCGGATTGAAATCAACATACCTATTCCTCCAGTCATCATCATTCTCTTCATCTGAGGAGCCAGCATCACTATGCAACTCAGTCACCACTGTGTCTTTATCTAATGCATGGACATCATCTAAATGAGGAGCTGCCTCTTCTCCTGATGCTCTATTGTTGTTTCTTCTCCTTCTAACTTGCTTCTTCCTCCGCGACTGTTGGTTTCCAGTTCCCACATCCGTGGGTTGTTCTTCATTTGTCTCAGGCTGCTGCTGATGTTCAAATTCAGTTTCAAGTCCTGATTGTTGTGACCATGGATCCATCCCAACTGTTTGTTGTTGTCTGCCTAGCTCATCTACAACTGATTCTTGCTGTTGTGCAGCATTATTACAATCATCATTAGAATTGGGATGCTGTGAAGATCTAGGTTGCTCTGTATTTGAAGAATCCACACCAGATTTTAGCCCCTCAACAATCAATTCTTCTAACATTTCTTCATCCCTACAGAAATCCCTATCAGCACTAAAGCGATCACAATCTCCATCCGAATCAGTATCAGTCTCCACTTGGCCATCTATATTTCCTCTATCATTTGCATCCCCATCATCCCCATTATTCAAGGCATTCTCTTTAGAAGAGTTCCCAACATCTATCTTGCCAATTGATCTTGTAAATGGCACTAGTTCAAATCCAGGTTCCCTAATAACATTTCCATTTTCGTCAAGTTCCTCGATGGTGACTGCGGCTTTTTTACTCAGCTGTAGATCAGAAGGAAGGGACTTTGTGGCCATCATCTTGATTTCATTCTTTGACTGGTGGTCACAGTACACCTCCATGATTTTATGCTTATAAGCCCAATTGCAAAAACTGATAATGGCTTTATCAGTAGATAATTCCTTCAACCCATTTCGAAAATCTTTCCCAGGCTCAACATAGTAATACACCATACATCCATAATGCCCTAATTTATCCACCATGTAGTTTATTTCATGCACAGACATTGTTTCCGCATCACATAAATCAACATAATCTACATGCCCATCAATGTATCTGTAATTTTGCCAATTGAATTTACCCCCATGATACATTCGTATGGTGAACAGAGAAGAACCTGGCACTGCATGACATGCGATTAGTTAAAAAAATTAAAATTTTAGTCAAAACTAGTAAACCCAAATTCAATGAATGAATTATTTATTAACCCCTTTTTCCAGCATTAAGAATACTTTAATCAGTGTACTATGAAATCTCTATGCTTTATTGCAAAAAGCCAAAACAACGATAAAATGTAGCCCATACATACATGAAACACACAATCTATTCTGGGATGTGGATAACTAAACAAACTTAGGGATTTTAAAACTTTACCGTATGCATCAGATGGATCAAAATGCTGGCCCCTTGGTCTAATCACCCACTTGGGCCACTCCATCGTTCCACGAAATGAAGATCTTGTTTGTCAACCCGTTCTGCTGTCGCTCAATCCCCCAAAATTCTTCGTTGTTGCGTTTTTCTTTAATTGTCAATTGTTTGATGTTTGGGTTTAGGCAAGGAAGAAAAAGAACAGATGCATGGGAGAGGAAGAAGAGGTGAAAGTGATATTTTCGACTTCCTAAATTGACCCTACCTTTTGTATTGAAAATCGCGCGGACAGACACCTCTGCGAAGTTAACGACTAAATCTAACAGAATGGGCTCGAATCTACCTTTTATACAGTTTGATGGTCAAAACCAGCCTTTTAATAGTTGAGTGACCAAAATTCGACGATGGTAAAAGTTTAGTGGCCACTGGGATAATTTGCTCATTAATTAATCGCAATATCGGCCGTCGGCCAAAAATTTACGACTTTTAAGGCAATAGGTTGGGTGGGGTATTTCATTCTCACAGTTTATGTTGGTCTGGCAATGAAATTCCTTTTTGGCTTGAAGAATGCAATCTTGTGGCGAAAATGAAATTTTCCTTCAGAACAAAGAAGAAACTCAGAAACATGGTAAGCGGATGCACGGTGCGGGGAGATTTTGCTTTGTTTTTCTTTTCACCGTTCATGAGTGAGAGGTAGCAATCATCCTTCGCGGCAACAGAGATCTGAAAAGCTGGTGATAGAGATAATCGGTGGACTCCTGACAATTTATGATTTGGTCGGTAATGCACAACAAAGACAAGTAAAAGTAGTGTTTTTATAACACATCTGCCTCAAAAATTACAAGGAAGCTGCTTGTTTGACGTACTTCTAACCTCGCATATCATGCGATATAAAGTCATTTTTTATGACAGCATGTGATTCTGGTGCTCAAAAAAAGCAAAAATGAAAAAAAAAAGTGATTTTGGCTATTTTGCTCTGAAAGGAAGAGTATCGAGGAACCATATCCGCGTCAACCGCCCGGTAATGGCTGTAACACACCATACAATGAAGATCTGAGTATTTTAGACCAAATCTACCGCCTGGTAAGGGCAGCAACACCATTCATAACCGAGAGTGACCATTCAATTTGCTTCGTTCTCCAGTAATATACGATAGTATTTGCAAAGGATTCAGCTATAGGATCTACAACTAACCTGTAAAAAAGCAACAGAATATCAACTTGGTCTGTTGGGAGCTTTGACCATGCAAATTTTTTATTTTTTTGGGTGTAAAGTGGGAGGTCTCGCACTTGGAACTCCCTCCCCATACCACCCGACCCCATCCCTCCCCCGGATTATGTATGCAAGGTACCTGTACAATTACAGAAGCATAAATTCTATATGTGATTCGGGTTCTTTTTGCAACTCCTCGGAAGTCCCTTTCTTCTTTTATAATCTCCTTCCCAGCTCTGACTTGAATTATCACTGCCGCCTGAACGCAACACATGCAAGTAAGCACAATAAACCAAAGAATAGACATCAAGAGGACAACCGTTGCCTAAATGCCTTCAACCTCAATTTATGGTCAATCCTGATTGTTATAATTCGTTTAAAACAAAAACTTTACTTAGGCAGGTTTTTTCCTTTGGACAAAAAGTCAAAAGAGTCATAATCCAAAATTCAGTTCTCCTTAAGCCAATAATTCCTTCTCTATTCTACTAAAACCTAATGAAATTTGGGTAAAGACATCAACTTATGGGCTCATTCTCTCACGCTGGACTTCCTGCATGCCTCTTCCAGCGCTCAGACTACCAATGTTAGGCAAAACATGCCCTCCACAATTTGTGTGGCTCCCAGACACCTTCATTAAGTTAAATCTCCATAAATTTTTTACAAAAATCTACTGTAAATTTACTTTGCACAAGAAGAGCTATTTTCCGTGTTTGCAGATGTGCTATAGAAAGTTTTTTTACTCTTTGAATCACATATTTATTATTATCAGTTTTTGTAACCTCCACAAAATATTCATGGCCTCGCCAAATTTAATAAATCATGGTAGTGCGCTCTTCACAGTCTATCCTGTAAAATTCACAATTACTCCATAAGCACAACAGTACAACTATTAATATGATCAGGAACTACAAGACACCTGTTGCAGATTTACTAGGGAATTTGTCAAGACTTACTTTCGGGGCTTTCCTTGGATGATCTGTCTTTGTTCTCCAAATCCTTGGTGCAATTGTATCCAGAACGCTTAGTAGATATTGTCACTACTCCACCTTCCACCTTCTCTTCAGGCACGCTACAGCTTCCATTGAAAGGCTTCATATAACAAAACCTATAAAAGTGGTTCCATGATACAAGAAACAAGTCACTTGAATGCATTGCATTCTTTCATACATTACCTCCTCTATCTCCATTTAAATCTATATTAACAGTTATGTGAACTGAGCATGAAGAAGCTTTGGATTACGAATGCTAGAAACAAAGTACCATTTAAGGCTTTTGTTCTATTACATTCAGGTATATTGATATGTCACAAGCCCAATAATCATCTGAAAATAATCCAACAGATGCCTCTAGACTAGAGTGCAAAAACTGATGTTAATTCCAAATGTGCCAGAAGCATAAGTACCAGTCAGGGGGCAATGTCTTGCTATTGAATCCAGCACTTAACCTTCTCCACTTTCTGCATTTGTCACATTGCACCCATTCGTGATCAGGTTTGTGCAGGGGACCACCCTTTTCCTGTAAAAAGGAACATAACCCTTTTCAAAACAGGCAATATGGGTAAGAAAATACATTCATGCACCTGGATCACATGGAGAGAAGCTTTGATTGATTGAACTATGTTCATGAGAACTTGAACGTTCTAAATGGGCAGCTAGATTGCTTATTAAAGAACATGAGCAATCACTTTTTCCTTTTCGAAAAGGAAAAAAGCTTCATGTGTATGAAATATATTCTCATCTCAGTTATCAATGGAAAATATAAATTTTTAGAGATGTCTACATAATGAAGCCAAGAAAAAATACAGCTACAATGTCCAGTTAAGATTACCAATCGGTGTCTTGACAGTCAAACTAAAGCAGGTATTTTACTGAAACAGGAAAGATCAAAAAGGAAATTAATAAAAAAATTATAAAAGGCAAATATAGCAAAAAGATAAAAGTTGCAATCATTTCTCACTGTGTCACAAACTAACTCTCTCTCTCTCTCTCACACACACACACACACACATTATCTGTGAAAAAATCTACCCTCATATCAAAACTTTTACTATGAAATTCAGAAATTTAAAAGTTAATTGGCTCCTCAAAGCAACTATAAGTGTTTAAAGTTTCATTCTCCTCCGACAACTTAGTATCTTTTACAAAAGTATTAATGCCTTGAGAGAGCATAAATTAGTCCATCTGTCATTTATTTTGCAATAACTAGGTCATGCACTAGAACCTTCCAGTGAACATACATACATGCAACTTACTTTATGTCTGTCCCTATTTATCACTCAACAAAAGCACCATCTTAGTTGTAAACAACATGCATTGCATCCAAAGGATCAACTAAAAGTCATGAGTCACGACATTACCACTTGCAGTTTATTCACATATTTGTCCAAGTAGTCATCTGTTTTTATAGCCAACCATTTCTCCAGTTCTGCATAAGCTTCACAGTCCTGGAATCCTTGCTTGTTATTGTGCACCCAAATATGACCATTATCATCCTTCTGCATCAAGGAAGTAGATGGGTCATAGAATAAATAAACCATTTCGTTGTATATGTTATGAGATTTCGCTCAGAGAATATGCAGAGCTAGCTGAGGGACAAATGCTTTTGACCAGGCTCCCATTTGTTGGACAAAAAATACTCCCACGAAGACACAATTCAATTACTGTTGAATCAAGCACCAAAACATTGCCATGTAGAATATTTTCCTTAGAGGGCCATTTTTGGGAAAACTGAAAAACAATAGCAGTTCACCAATGCAGTCAAAGACATTTAAGTCAGTTGCAGTACCCAGAAGTTTTGTTTTTAATTTTGCCAGCAGACCACCTAGCATTCTCGATCATATATCACAGGAAACTATTGGGAAGATAGAGTTTATTGATATCAAAAAATTGTGTTTCCAGAAAAAGAAAACTTTTCAACTGTTGGCCATTTCAAACTTCAGCATACAGTGCCTAATTTCACCTTAGATATGGAAGACTCTGCCATATCCCACTTGTTAACTTGATACGACCATTGAACACTAAGACCTTAAACAAACAGGTTTGATCACAAACAGGCATATAAAGAAAGCCAAAAGCATTTAACTTAACAAAAGTATTCTTTACAATACAAATTAAATAAGCCAATAAAATAGTCTGTTGGAGGCTTAAAGCACAACTAGCTCAGCAATATAGAAAAGAGCTGTCCTTGACACAAGCAAAAGGCTTCTTCTCAAACAATTTCTGCACTCTACCAATCCATGTCTCAGTTGTAACTAGCCACATCATAAAGAACTTATGGAATTAGAGTAACCAATTTGCATTTCTTTATACCTTCATCTGTTCCTTTCCAGCCAGTAATCACCACCACAGGCATCAAAATAATTGCAAAGACAACTGCTTGTCTATCTATTCATGTTTTTGACATGAACATTGTTGGAGCCTACATAACAGAAAAATTACTAACATGGTACATATACTAATTTCTATTGGGAAGGACAAGCTCAAGGAAGATAATTTTTCAGATATCAGGCACAGGATCTACTACATCAATTTGGATGAGAAATAAACACAGCCACAAATGCTAAAACATCGGAGTTTTAAGTATAAAGTGTTTGTAAAGGAAAATTTGTTGGTGTACAAAAGAGTACGGTAAATTAACTCATTATGGACATGTCAATTACTGCTGCTTTGAAACCATTTCATAACAAACATTGCCTTGGGATTCTAGGTGTGCGCACATAAATATCAGCAAGTATCCAGGCTTTTAGAACTCTTCAAGTATTTATCTCACTATATTTCTCCCTTTTCGTTTTGCAATTGGAGGATGATCCTACTTGAACTCATAAAACTGACCAGTATAAGTATCTATACCAAGAAGGATGCATGAAAGCACCAAAGCCTAGTTAGAGCTTGCAGCTCCTTCTAGGATGCGCAAGAGTGATTGGCTTCACTCACTAGTGGGACAAAAACCAAGGGATATCTACCGCTTTATCTCCAGGAAAAACAAACCCAAAAAAAGAAGCTGCTATCAAGAATATTCCCGCCCCCCAAAAAAAAAGAGTACGGAAAAACCCAATCTCAGGTCCAAGCCTTACAAAAGAGCCACCGACATATTCTAATTCTACCAACTAACAATACTTAAGGATGATTTGCAGTGACTGAAAAAGGCCAATGACCTTAGTATTCATCTCTGCAGGAGAGCAATCCAAAAATCAATTCCAAAAACACACACACGCTGACAAATTGAAAACATAAGAATGGAATCTGTACCATTAAATCAGTCAGATCGATAACCCCAATAATGCCCCGACCAGCATCGCCATTGTGAATCATGCTACCAACTCTTTTGTAAGCCTGTAAGATAAAGAACCAAAACAGATGGAAAGATCAAGACAAGGCTGATCAAATGCTTAAAAAGAATTCTAAGGGAAAAAAGCATATGTTTGAAAAGGATAATTTTGAAAAGCCAGCTTCCAGATGGGAAAAGGGTCTGATCTACGATAATTATCTCATGCATTAAAGTTTCAAAACCAGGAAGGCCCAAAATTTGTTTGGTAGCCACCAAACTGGAAATTGAACAATCTCAGTTAACCAATTCTAAGAACTCAGTACCATTTAAAAAAGTGCATAAAAACCAGATGTAATTAATAAGTCAACACACTGATGCTAATCCACCAGCAAAGTTTATACATTAGTGTTCAGACAAAAAATTTCAAGCGCTTCACTAAAAGAAAGTGTTAAAATCAAGTCACATACATCAAAAGGTTGACATCCAGTAAACACTCCCCAAAAAAAAAAAAAAATGGTCCAGATCCAGGACAAAGATAATCTCCCTCTACCCCCTATTTTAAAGCTATTGACTCAAAAACTAAAACCTTCAAGTTTAAGATGTTAAGTAAGACTGAATACAGCACGTTAGCCACTAACTAGGTTTTTAGGAGCATTTTTGTAACCACACAGAGAACCAAAAATGAGATGAAGGATTAAAAATAGTAAAGGAGAAATTACTTAAAAGCACTATTAATTTCTTCCATCCAGTCCATAGACACCCCCGTCCCAGAAGGCCCCTTGCTGCTCCTATCAAATTGAAAAGACAAATTTTTTGGAAATGATAACCGAAGAATTATCAATGTTAAGTTTCTGTAGGATTCTGCATAGACTTTCATCCAGCCAGCAGTTCTCTAACAATGCCATATCAATCAGTTGGAGTTCTATAGATATTAAGTGTAGCAAATCCTGATATAGCTCTGTATCATTGTTCTCCAGACATTTTGGGCAATTCTTCCATCCACTAAACTTTGCCAAATTATGGAGTCAAACAATCACAAAAAACAAGCCTCCATGATGACATGCGAGCTGTTCTACTTAGAAAGAGTCAATAGTCTTGAATAAGTCTTGACAAAGGGAAGAAATTATCATCTTCATACAGATACAAACTGCACTCCAGTGCTATTTATAGCATGAATTATACAACTAGAAATGATCCTTATGTGGTCAATTACATCTAAGAAGCTAACAGCATTCTGCAACCCATCACCCTACAAGGATGTTTAATGATAGAAACTTCAAACTCCGACATGACCAATATTGTCTAAGATCAAGTAAAAGGATGGCTAGTGAATGTTTGTCAACTCAATGCCTTGCAAGACTAAGCTTACTCTATAAATATAAAAATAAGAAACCAACCTCAATCAGACGCCCATGCCAATACAAGAAAATTCCACAATTTGCCTGCTCCCATTCCAGTTGACAGCGGCCAAGAATCAGCCGAACTGGTTTTCCCATAATAACACCCTCATTTACTACAGTTTTATGCAGCGACTTGGCTAAAGGACGAGTTCTAATCTATTAAAAGAATCAAATTACAGAAATTAATATCCTAAAGCAGCATGAAAAAAGGACTTAATGACAAATCAAGTAACTCTATAAATAAAGTTACTACAAGTGCTCCTTGAACATAGATCTTCATTCGTGGATCAAAGAAGATGACTTCCAGATAAGATTTTAGAGAATAATCCAAAGGCACCTGAAGCACAAGGAAACCACAAACTTTGTTAACAAAATTGGTTAATGCCACACAAGAAACATAAAGAATATGCCTTACTGTTTCAGACATTTGGCCTGGGCGAGATCTGACACGTTTAGAATGAATAAGGATGTCACCTTGATGGAATGAACTCCCGCCAATCATTCCAGTTTCCAAACACAAGCTATAATCTGATCCCCACTGATCTAAATTCCAAATGTATATTTGTGTTCCAGTACCTCTTTCACTAAAGAGACCAGCCTTTTCTCCTATTAGATACTTATTAAATGGAGAAAACTCTCTAATTGCTTTCAGATTGTTTTTTGCTGAAGCCTCATTTTGGACATTGGAATCAATTTCCATAAATTGACCGACTCTGCGGTAGCTGACAATGGGGATCTCCAAATTCTATGACACAAGAGAGAGTGATATATCAGCGTTAAAATCCAAGATCACAACAAAAAACCAACCAAGTAAACCATGATATAATCAACTGCATACATCCTTTCCATCATTTAGTGACTGGGATAGAAAAGCAACCGAACGAGAGCTCGCAGCCTGAGTAAGAACCAAAGCATCCTTCCCAATTCTCATTGCCCCAGTCTGGACCAAAGTGAGAAAATGTATTCCATGTCCAACAAGGAAAAGTTAAGAACCAGAACAAGCATGCAACACTGATTCTAGAAAGAAGAAATTTGAAATATGACAGCTGTTCATTAGCTTCAGAGGATATATACAACATGTAAAGCTACGAGACATCAGGATAGAAAAAAAGATGAATACTACCAGCATATCAGTTTCATCAAAGGAAAGGAGAATATATTCAAATGTTAAAACTTTGGCAACCCATGTTGTGGAAACAAGAACTGTATTTCTTCTACAAGCAGATCTGTTTTTCTTTCTTTTTCTGAAAATTACTTTACAAGCTTGAGCTACATAAGTTCATTACCAGCATTAGTCTTGCAAATAAATGAGTTGATATTTCCATGTTAGAACAAGCTCATTCATCAGATAAGAAGTCAAAAGATCGTGTTTGTTTGGAAAGGGAAAGAAAATGTTGGATGCTTCCATTGTTTACACAAATAAATTTAGAATGAGAACCTCAGAGAGAGAGAGAGAGACTGCAGGCGATAAGCCTAAGAAACTTGACACAGCTTGAGAAGTAATCCTTCAGATGCAAAGTCTCCAACTAAGTAAAGAACAAAGAAGCAGGTAGTAGATACAATGTAATAAACAGAGGTTGGCAAAAGAACACCTCACATTTTCTATATATATATAGAGAGACACATACACACCCTAAAAAGCATTACATTAGTTAAAAAAAAAAAAGTATATGACAATTTGTAATTAATTCAACCCAAAGAAAATCAATATTTCGCTTGTATATCTGATGAAAAAGTCTTTGAACAGCATAGCGTTCAAGTCTTCAAAAATGGGAGAAGGTAAGCTAAAAACACATAATGAATATACTACTAATGAGTAAAAATGACCTCATTGAACCACCAAAACTTCCATACTAACTTAACTATGACAATGAATAGGGATGTTCCAGCACTAATCCCGTAGAAACATGGCAGTTTCTTCACAAATAGAATTTCCTTAAGTGCATTGCAAGGCCACAAACCATGGTTGTCTGGTATGTTGTTTACAATCAAGTTAGGGAAGAAAAAGGGACAAAACAGCAATTCCCTGAACCCCAGCTTGTCAGATGAACACAGTAAATTACAAAAGATTTTACATCCTCCTATGATCACTGATGGAAAATATAACTATGGGCTTAAATGAACAATTTAGCCACAATATAACAAAACAGGAGACAAAAAAAGAGCAAAACAATCAGTAGCAATTTCATACTTGTGCAATATGTATAGCTTATTATCAGCTTGTCTCTGGAAGAAAAGATTTACACGTCCTCTAGATACTTTTGTTCACCAAGACTGCATATGAAAGTAGCTCTTAATTAAGAAATGGTTTCAAAAGCATACCTTAAAACCAATCCCAAATCTGCCAATATGATCAGGATCATCAGCCTCAGGTTGCTTATGCCCAAAAGAAATCATTCTCACAATCTCCTGATGAGTCATCCCATGGCCATCATCTATTATTGACAGCATCGGAATGTCTTTGCCAGCTGGTTTGTAATACACCATTTCCATAGAAATTTGCAATCTATAGCCACATGAGACAAGAACAAGAAGTCTTATCAGCATAACAACAGACTGAAATATCTATACATCACAACAGCCTTCCTCTCTATTTCCACATCACCTAAGCCTCACCCTCCCCACAACATGACCTACCCAACCACAAAACAGGATAAATCTAAAGTTACGACAAAATATAAGAGAAAGATTTCATGTACAATAAGAAAATAAATTACAATAGAAAAAGTTACCGACTTGGTTGCTTTGGCATCTCTGGAATTGTCAACAAACTCAGCAATTGCACCAAAAATCCAGCTGGAATGAACTTGACCAAGGGTTTTCAAATAACTGGGATCTACTTGCACATAATTTCTACCCAAGGAACCATGGGGATCCACTACATTTTCAGGTTTACTGCTAACTTTAACCTTATATTGAGCTTGGCATCCATCAGCATCTGAAAGCATACACTCAGGAGATATACTATCCTCAATACAGTTAGAGATTGATACAGCATCCTCACCCAATGAAGATTCAAATCTACCTTGCATGCAACCTCTTGTTGATTGCACAACTCTATGTGGTTTAGCATTCAAAAGAATATTTTTTTGCTCGGACAAGATCCCAGCTGCAATTATGTGAATCCAAGCACAATAAACAAAACTAGCTTAATTACATTTCAAAAGATCACTTAAGCAGGCAAGAGAAGAACAAAGCACATCAAAGATAATTTCAGCATGCTGCTTGCCCCAAGAACAAACAGCAATCAGATAATTGCAGCACAAACATAATAACACAGAAGCTATATGAAACAAATGCCATACAAACTACAGAGAAGGGAACAAAGCACATCAAAGTTAAGCAACATCCTTGCCCAAAGAGGGGTAGGAGTAACTCACCCAGTCTCTCTTGTTTTAGACAGTCCTGTAAACAATTCCTTCTCTCCTCCTTGTATAAAACGCGGACATGGCTTAAGTCTGAGCCTTCACAGGGAGGAATTATGTAGAATTCAAAACTATCGAGCTTTCCTACAGCAACCTTCAAAATCATTCCGGAAGCAAATTAGGGACACAAAAGAGTGCACTATCTTACTAATTAAGCAAATACAAATATATAGTGCAATACAAAAATAACTCAGTCACATTATTTTATTGAAACAAATTTGGTTCTTAGGTTATTTATGGGGAACATTCCAGGTTTCTCATAAACTCTCCTGCATAATATTGTTTATCTATTTTCTTCTTGTCTCACCATGTCAGTTATCCTTACAAAACACCACCATGCTATACAAATAAATATCCCTGTGTCTTCCTTCCCACATACATTTCAATTAACTCAAGAAGCAAAGCAAAAAGCATCTTGTCTAAAGGCAGGAAGCAAATTTTACAATTAATAAAGCTAACCATGTCTTGATAGTTAGACTTAAAGGGCAGATGGAACATTAGAAAAAAAATGGAACATGAAGACACAGAAAAACAATTGCATGGTGATTATGAATGGATATTCACATAGTCAACTCTCATGTTCTGCAACTAGGAGCTTTTCTCAATTACCTAGACCTATGGAGGGAATGAAAAGATCGTCTAAAGATACTTAAACATTTGAGAACACTGCAGCTCTCCTCTCTTTTGGAAAAGTTAAGGCCAGGCTAACTTAAAGGATCAGTTAAACAAACAATAGAAGAAAATGCCAAGACTTTCCAGTAGCATATTATACCTTTTTATATGTCTGAAGAAAATTCAAGAACCTAACCCACTCTATTTCCTGTTGAGAGTTTTCAGAGGCGCGATACAAGCTGCAACAAGGTAACCCATGAGGAATATGAGCTTTTTCTGGCCTAATTATGTGTGATATGCTCCAATAAGTAGGCCTGTTAAAATCGTAGATAACAGGAGTCAAAATCTGTAACTGGTGGTTAATAACTTCCACAGAGAAACAGCACATAGAAAACTGAGACCCTTGTATACTTCAAAGAGCTAAAGAAACAAAATCAGTTGGAGAAATAACAGCTCTGGCAGTAGATTATCTCAGTGGATAATGCATTCAAGAAACCAAAAGACATTCATGACAAAAGAATACAAATGCATCCTCCCTTTCCAGTTTTTTACTCGGAAAGAAATAAAGTTCCTGTCTCGACTGATTGGTTGATGATCTCTACATATTAATTAGTTGCCACAAATTGACAGAAACACTTCCCTGTTTTTAATAACTATTCTATGGACAAAAGTTAGTACAAACAAGATCATGCAAGTAGCATACTGTACAAGACCAGTAGATATATTGTCAAGAAAGGCATGCATACATCTTGGAAGGAGGACTGAAGCATTGTGTCCGACAGATGGGTTTATGATCCTTTGTCAGCAGAACATAGCAATTAATATCACCTGCAAGAGTTTGTCAGCATATTGGATTCAAAGAGGGGTGAAGAGAGAATCTTTTACAGCAACAGATATTCAATATCTACTGGGATCAATCACAAAAAGATATTAGATCCAAAATTGACTAACAAAATAAAAGTTACTTTCCCGGAAAAACTCAATGAAACTCATGGCCTACCATACCTTTCATATTTAAAAAGTATTACTTTAAAAGAAGTTCTACCTACACTTTCAGAATGGATGTCTCAAAAGTCCAGCAATCATACAGGAAGAAGTCTCACTTTCAATAATTAAAGAGAAATTACCTATACTAGTTTCCATTTCAGAATAGATAAGCTTTCAAACTTTAGATATTCTATGAGAAAGACATTGTTAAGGATAAATCCCAAACAAATAGGTGCAAATTTATGGCGTAACTATTTATGTAGATTTATGGCGTAACTTTTTTTTTTCTTTCGATTTATGTAGATGCTAGGATATACTAATGTTTCTAGTACTTAAAGCACCATTGCCACAAAAAGTAAACTCTCCACCACAAAAAAAAAAAAAAAGTAAAAGAAAACAAATTCTAGTATCAGGTACTGAGTATCCTTCGAAATTCTTTAGTAAAAGTATGAGATATATATGCTAAAATGATTCTTGGGAATTAATGATCCTAAAAGCATAAAAATTAAGACTTAATAATTGTTTTCCCTACTTATTTTTGTTTTTCTCATCATTGAGGTCAATTATAAACTGTTGACTTCACCAGAAAAACAACTGGTTTCATAGAGGATTTACTTTTACCACAAAAAAATGTAAATTCTGTTTCTGTAAATGTAATGACTAACAGTGCTACTAACTAGAATGGATCCAAACAAAAGGCTCTCCCATAAAGTTCAATAACATTCCTGAAGTTGATATTCTAGATTCTGTTAAGCATGGTCAAGGATAAATTATTCACAACATCATACATATGAAATCTGTTTTGTTCTCATGTTCAGCAACTATAGCAGTATTATTTAGTGGTCTTTCAAGATTCCGTTAATGGTTTTTCATATGTCTCTTTGTTTGTACCGCATGCCTTACTTTAATTTTCTGGAAAGACAAGTGCATTCCCTCATCCCCAATTTGATTCCATATAAATACCTCTCTCCTGAAGATAGAAAGCTCTCCCCCATAAATGATTACTTTAGCAATTATGTGAACGAAATACTTACCTTATGTTGCCTTATCGAATCATATCTAAGGATTATTCAACATAAACAAGTTGATTACTCTTGCAATCTATTGAAGCCGAGTAATTTTTTAGTTTTAATCCATGTTTATCAGCTTTTATTATAGCATGTTTTTTGGCAGTTATGATCATATTTCATAACCAAAGGTTACGAAATAAATGTCATTGCTTGCACTCCTGTTGAAGAAAAAACAAAACTCCCAAAAGTAACTACAACACAAAATAAAAGCAACCATTACCAATAAAAATAGAAAGATCATTTGATGAGCATCACTTGAAGAAAGGGGTGGTGAAAACTGACCCCAATCATCTTCTTCATTTGAGTGAGGGAAACTTGAAATATCAAAAACAAAATTAAAAATAAATTAAGATAAAACACTTGATTCTTAATGACTAGACCACGTGTCGCTTTCTATGATATATATCCCAAACTTCCTTCACTTTTGTTATGCCACTGGATACCTAAATATTTCAAAGAAACTACATACCAAAGTGCCTATCTCATAGCCAATGCATTTTTAACAGTCTAATTCATATTTTGATAAATGACAACTCCTCATTTTGCTAATGAAGCAGAATCAACTTGCATTGGCAGCTTTTCCATAAAAGTGCAAGAATGCAAAGCATACCTTCATTTGCCAGCTCATTCTTTAAGCAAAAATCTCCCATTGTTAAAACCTGCTTCAGGCAATGAACATGTCATGGTTAGAGACATTCAAGTTGAGAGAAACAATTTGCAAACACACCTTCTAAGATGTTATCACTCTTCCCTATCTTCATATAACAGACCAATTTGCAACAGCCCAGTGATAAACCAATAACTCTAAATTGACTAATTACAGTCGCATGCATTATTAAAGTGCAAAATATGAACAGATACAAAGAGAAGTTAAATCAAACAGATTTACAAAAGCAACTAGCAGAGAGTCCTACACTACAAACAGAAACAGTGTTTTGGGGGGGGGGGCGTTTCAAAGATCAACCCATTGCAATTTTGAGAGGTATTTACGGTCATCTTTGAGTTTGATCCAAAGGTCTCGTAAAACTCTGAAAACACATTACTACTCGAAGTTGAAGCAGAAAGAGATGAAAACCATCAAGAAAGGCAACCAATGCCAACGAGCAGGGCTATGTTCTGCATTTCCTTGTACGAATGAAACTTTGAACTAGAGGAGAAACAGCATAAACCAACAAAGAAAAGCAAAAGCCAAACATTTTTACAATGGAGCATCAATTATGATCCTCTAACCCACAACTGCCCTGAAGCTGATTTTAACACTCACCAGAAACCTTTGCTTTAGCGCCTTTTTTTTTAAGCACTTACCTATCATTCTCTAAAACTGCATCAACAAGGTTAACCCAAAAAAGCATATTTACACTTCCAAAGATGAGTTTTCTCAAGAAATTTAGAAATTGAAGTTTTCGTTCAATACTATCAATACCAAAAAAATAATTTTAAAAAATAAAACAGAATAAGTCATGAGACCTGCATTTCAGCAAAGAAAAGCAAGCAAAAACTTACTTATGCTAGTAATACACGGACAATAAAAGAATAGTAGTATTGTCAGAGTCCAGTACGTTGCTGGTACCACTACTAAGCCTATTGGGATGGAGAACAGACAATGTTACTGCTATAAATAGATAAGAAGGGTTAAAAAAGCAATAAGATCGGGAAAAAAATAAGGTAAAAGCGAGGAAAAAGTACAAAACCAGCAAAAACTAAGACGAAGACGAGAATAGAAAAAATCGTTTCGCCCCAAAAAGAACAAAAAAGGAAAGAGTTGATACTTGAGTAAATAGAAACCCTAGACCCATCTTTGAACCTTAAAGGGATTAAACCCGAGATAGGAAAAATAATCAATATTAAGCAGTAGCAGGCTAGCAATGACTAAAAATGCTTTGCATGCGTTCGTCAACCACACACGTTCATAAACGGAATGTCGCAACCAAAATGGGTAAAGAAGAAGATGGGAGAAGGTTATTACAGCAGCGACTTTGCCTTTGATCACGGCGACCACCAACGGCGATAGGCGGAGAAGCCGGGATGGCGAGGAGTCGGAAAGAGTAAAGAGTGTGGAGACTAGAGTGAGAGAGAGAGAGAGAGAAGAAGAAAACGGGGATTGGAAAGCTTTTGGACTTTCCACTGACATGCAGCAAGTCGGCTCCACAACAACAACTCGCGTAAAACAAAACAAAACAAAACAAAGGAAGAGAACTACAAGTGGCATTAATACGACTTTTATGGGTATGGGTTGGCACCCATGACCATGAGGAGAGACCAAGATGGTAATTTGCGATTGCAAATTTGAAGTTATTATTAATTGAAAAAAGTGTCTTGCGTGCATTGACACGATTAATAAATTATGTATAATTATGGTTATAAAATTAAAATTAATATTGAAAAGTGTTTAGATGCAATGACAATAATGAATATGGATGTGTGCGTGGTAATTTAGATGTACCCTTTAAATAATAATACTTTACTTAGTAATAGTGGGATTTATCTCATGAAAAAATATAGTAAGCGCTCATAATTTATTTGAATCCGTATCACTACTGTTATATAAATTGTATAATAAAAAAAATAAATGGTTTGCCTAAAGGGTGGTGCTATTGGCACTTGGGGTTTTTTGAAAAGTTAGCTTTACAAAATGATCCAAACAAAAGGGATGCAATAATTGTTACTGTATGTATTCACATGGTATGGTAAGTTAGTTGTAATTTAAATATATTAATGAGTGTCTAAAATAAACAACACAAAATACAATTAAGTACTTTCTGTTTTTATTGAAGAAGACTTCATGTCTTACAAAATGAAAGGGAAACAATTGTTATGTGACTTATGCTCTAATTAGTTGATCTTGGAAATAAATGTTGCAAAGTAATAAACTTAGGAATTATAACGCGAAAAATATAATAGAGTGTCAAAAGCCCTTTTCCACATAATTTATTAGTGTGCTGATAGACTATGAGGGGGTTTTATTTTTTTTCACCCTCGTTATTTTTTATTTTATTTTTTTGAAAATTGAGCTGCAATGCATTATTCATAAGACTCTCATGAAAAAATATAGTAAGCGCTCATAATTTATTTGAATCCGTATCACTACTGTTATATAAATTGTATAATAAAAAAAATAAATGGTTTGCCTAAAGGGTGGTGCTATTGGCACTTGGGGTTTTTTGAAAAGTTAGCTTTACAAAATGATCCAAACAAAAGGGATGCAATAATTGTTACTGTATGTATTCACATGGTATGGTAAGTTAGTTGTAATTTAAATATATTAATGAGTGTCTAAAATAAACAACACAAAATACAATTAAGTACTTTCTGTTTTTATTGAAGAAGACTTCATGTCTTACAAAATGAAAGGGAAACAATTGTTATGTGACTTATGCTCTAATTAGTTGATCTTGGAAATAAATGTTGCAAAGTAATAAACTTAGGAATTATAACGCGAAAAATATAATAGAGTGTCAAAAGCCCTTTTCCACATAATTTATTAGTGTGCTGATAGACTATGAGGGGGTTTTATTTTTTTTCACCCTCGTTGTTTTTTATTTTATTTTTTTGAAAATTGAGCTGCAATGCATTATTCATAAGACTCTCATGAAAAAATATAGTAAGCGCTCATAATTTATTTGAATCCGTATCACTACTGTTATATAAATTGTATAATAAAAAAAATAAATGGTTTGCCTAAAGGGTGGTGCTATTGGCACTTGGGGTTTTTTGAAAAGTTAGCTTTACAAAATGATCCAAACAAAAGGGATGCAATAATTGTTACTGTATGTATTCACATGGTATGGTAAGTTAGTTGTAATTTAAATATATTAATGAGTGTCTAAAATAAACAACACAAAATACAATTAAGTACTTTCTGTTTTTATTGAAGAAGACTTCATGTCTTACAAAATGAAAGGGAAACAATTGTTATGTGACTTATGCTCTAATTAGTTGATCTTGGAAATAAATGTTGCAAAGTAATAAACTTAGGAATTATAACGCGAAAAATATAATAGAGTGTCAAAAGCCCTTTTCCACATAATTTATTAGTGTGCTGATAGACTATGAGGGGGTTTTATTTTTTTTCACCCTCGTTATTTTTTATTTTATTTTTTTGAAAATTGAGCTGCAATGCATTATTCATAAGACTCTCATGAAAAAATATAGTAAGCGCTCATAATTTATTTGAATCCGTATCACTACTGTTATATAAATTGTATAATAAAAAAAATAAATGGTTTGCCTAAAGGGTGGTGCTATTGGCACTTGGGGTTTTTTGAAAAGTTAGCTTTACAAAATGATCCAAACAAAAGGGATGCAATAATTGTTACTGTATGTATTCACATGGTATGGTAAGTTAGTTGTAATTTAAATATATTAATGAGTGTCTAAAATAAACAACACAAAATACAATTAAGTACTTTCTGTTTTTATTGAAGAAGACTTCATGTCTTACAAAATGAAAGGGAAACAATTGTTATGTGACTTATGCTCTAATTAGTTGATCTTGGAAATAAATGTTGCAAAGTAATAAACTTAGGAATTATAACGCGAAAAATATAATAGAGTGTCAAAAGCCCTTTTCCACATAATTTATTAGTGTGCTGATAGACTATGAGGGGGTTTTATTTTTTTTCACCCTCGTTATTTTTTATTTTATTTTTTTGAAAATTGAGCTGCAATGCATTATTCATAAGACGACTTGCTATAGTCGCACGTAGATTTTGTTGATTTTTAGTGGCTGATTATGAAATTGTATGCACTGTTCAACAACACACACAAATTGAAACAGAAACAGTGAGGAGGTAAGTAAAAAAATTACTATTGATTCTCTAGGAAAAAAAAAAACTGAAACAGTAATTTATCAAAAAAATGGAACCCCAATCTTGGTTGCGTGAGTTCTCTACACTTTCCATTCTTTTTTCATGTGAGTTGTTTTTGGTTATTGACGATTTAAGTGGTTTTTAACTTATTATTGCACCATTTTCCATACCAGAATTGATATATATATAGTAGTTAATTTTGAGTGATGGGCATTTCTAACTTGCAAATTGAGCATCCCCTTTCTTTCCCATCCATGATCAATTATGATTCAAAAAATCAATTGTTCATCCATTTGAGTAGAGCCAGACTTATATCATATGCACCATCTCCTCCAACTTTTTTGTTTTCTTTTTCTAATTTATTTCATAATTATATCATAAAATTATGATAGTTAATATATTTCAATCAATCATACACACATGTTATCAGTTTTTGTCACATATAAGGCGTATGCCTTTCTCGCTAGTATTCATGATATATGCATATTTTGTCTTCATTTAAAAAAAAAAATCTCATCATGTAACCTTTGTGTAAATTTTTACTCGTAAATGTACTATTACTTGTTAGATAAACTCGTATTGCTGGGCTGCCCAAGTGGAACCGAAGCTGTTTCACGGTTAACAACAATGTGACAAAGTCCAAATTTTGGGTAGCCCAATTTTCAAAAACCCAATGGTTCAGTGAATACTGAGTCATTGGTGTTTGAAGATCGAGTCTATTCAAGTGTGAGCTTGCGAAAAAAGGGTTGCACTAATTGTTCGGCTTCTCCACAATATTTGCGCAGGATTTGATCATTGGCAAATTTGCATGTAATTGTGAATAGTTATTCGGGGTGCGTTTAATAAAATTGGAGTCTATAAACTAAAATCTAAAATTTGAATATATTAAATTAATGAATTGTTAAGTATTAAATCTAGTACATTTGAGTGTATATCACATTTAATGTTAAGTGAATAGTTTATCACTTAATTTTGGGAGTAAATATTGTCTACAAAATTCAGTGCCACTTAATTAATTCAGATGTTCAATTTTTGGTTATCAAACGATCTGAATATATTAAGATTTGAATCCATTAAATTTAAGTGTTGAATTGGATTATCAAATATAGCATGAGAAAATATATAAAAGTTTCCATGTTTCGTCTTTTTTATTTTTGGCCTTTTATGAGTTTCAAGAAAGAAAATAATGTATAAAAAAGTTGAAAAGTTCCATGGCATTACATGATTTAAAATGTTTATAGTTAATTGGTGAACGAAAATAAGATTTAAACCTTATCTCAAATGAATGAATGAGACATGCAATGTGCTAACGCAATGTTATCCATTCTTTATTAACATAGCGAGGAGTATTTTCAATGATTCTAGCATGAAAGAAGTTAAAATTTTACATTAAGTATTACATGATTTAAAATATTTTTGCCTTATGAGACCACCAATAAAAAGGCAAAAATGTTCAATATGAAAACAAAAAGTAATATTTACTCTCTCATGTTTGTTAATAACACCAAACTTCTATCATCATAATATTTTTGTATCCACAATTACTCCATTATTCTTAAAGTTCAAAGTCAAGGAGATGTGCTAGTAATAGTAATATAATATAAGTGCCTATACTAGCATTTCGTTGTAGATATAAACAATTTTAAGTTCTCAACTCGAAAAAAAAAGAGAGAGAGAGATTAATTTCGAAACCCGGTTGAACCAAGGGAACCAGCCTCCTCGATAAACCCTGCGGTGGCATTTGTACCTTTGCAACCCCTCAAACTAGTAATAGGGTTTAAGTTTCTGAAGCCGGCCATTTCCTGTTCTTCTTCTACATCTTCTTCTTCAATTGGGATGGAGATAGATTTGGGAAAGCTTCCATTTGACCTGGATTTTCATCCTTCTGACCAGCTCGTCGCCGCTGGACTCATTTCGGGAGACCTGCTCCTGTATGTTCTATTCTATTAACACGCCTCTTTATTTTTTTGTTTATTAAAATCGTTTAAACTCTAAAATTTCTAATGAAATTGATGGCTTATTGTTGCAGATATCGTTATGCTGCTGATTCTACACCACAAAGGTAAAAGGATGAAAAAAAAGGAAAAGAATTGAAGTTTCAGTTATTGTGCATATAAATAGGCTCACCTGTACATCCATAATTTCCTGCTATTTTTTGCTTAATTTAAATATAGGCTGTTGAAAGTTGATGCTCACACTGAATCATGTCGAGCTGTCCGCTTTATCAATGAGGGTCGTGGTAATTATGTTAATGTGCTTCTGCATAAGCTATTTGTCTAAAGCTATCTTTTATTCCTGTTTGATTATGATGGTTGGCAATTAGGTTTCTCCTAATCGAAAGTTGATTTTTTTTTTTGTTTTAGCCATTGTGACGGGTTCCCCAGATTGTTCTATTCTTGCAACAGATGTTGAAACTGGATCAGCAATTGCTCGTCTAGAGAATTCTCATGGGTAGGTATTATAGCCGACCATTTTTTGTAAGATTAAAGCTATGTTCACCTTTTGTTTGGTATGGATATGGTAATAGGGCGTTGCTGCTATCGCCAGTGAATCTCAGCTTGATTAGCTAGTTGATTATTAAAAGCATTATGCAGTTTTCAATGTTTGCTTTCAAGTTTCAGTCACATTGATTTTTGAGGCTAGAAATTTGTGTTTAACTGCAGGGCTGCTGTGAATAGGATAGTCAATCTAACAGAATCAACCGTTGCATCCGGAGATGATGATGGTTGTGTTAAGGTGAATTTCAACTACTAAAAGTTGTATAAACTTCCATATTCAAACAATATAATTAAAAAAGTTCAGTTTGCTAAACACATCAGCGCGAACAGCTAGCATTCTCTTTATTTTTGTATTTCTTTTCTCTTTACTATTTTTTTTTTCTGACGGGAGCTTCTCAACTGAATTTTAGTAATTAATGCTTAATTTGAGATGCTCTTTGTTTATGCATAACTTCTGCATCCAGTAAAGCTTGTTTGGGAGTGCAATTGCTTTTCTAGGAGCATTTGCTTTGAGTTTAAAATGTCTTTTTAAAGTTTTTGCTTACAATTCCTTTGCAATTCGATTAGTTGTTGTTTTCTATAAAAATTTCCTTTGAAGCCTAATTTTGTTGCTTATGGATTTGAGAAGTACTTTACAAAAAATAACCACACTCCCAGACTGGCAACTGGTGACTAACAATTAGATGTTGTTTACGGTGCACTACGACCCACATCATTTAATGACCTTTATCAAGTTTTTAATCTTGCTTAATTTACTTTTGCAATTTATAGAAGTTTCATATATTTATTTCCTGAATTTTGGCGATCACTAATTTACACAGGTATGGGACACCAGACAACGGTCTTGCTGCAATTCTTTTGAGGCTCATGAAGAATATATTTCAGATATGACATTTGCCTCTGATTCTATGAAACTCTTAGCGACAAGGTACAAAGTGAAATTGGCTTATTGATCTTTTAGGAAATTGATTTAGATTCATGGACTAGCTGAGTGATTTTAAATCAAAGTTGTAGTAGTATGGGCTGTTCTAAAATTAACTTTGAGTACCATCTGTAATGTTGGTACTGTCAAACGGGAACACTTGCATCCTTACATGTTATTATAGTATCACATATGTGTCTATTTCTCAATTCTTCACGAGGATTTAAAGGAAAGTTATTTGTCAGAAATTGTTTTGTTTCAACTTTATCCTAGAATGATACCTAAATTTCTATTTTCTCCCCTGTTTTTATGGCGTTGTTACCTTTTTCTTCATTTGTAATGCAGTGGCGATGGAACTTTATCAGTTTGCAATCTCCGAAGCAACAAGGTAGTTTTTTTGGCTGTTGGTTTTGCTCAATTGTTTTTAATGCTTATGGTATGCTAAAAACTGACATCAGTTGTCTTCTGCATTGTAGATTCAAACTCAATCAGAGTTTTCTGAAGACGAATTGCTGTCTGTGGTGATTATGAAGGTAGAGCTTGTCTTGTTGACAAGATTTCTGACTTTTTTTATTGGGTTGAAAGCCCCATCTCTGTGTTTCAGTACTGACATGCTTGTCACCATTAGGGAATCAGAATTATCTATCTCACTAGTTTTTCTTTCGCAACAGAACCTGAGTGCATTTTTATTTGTAAATGTGTATGACCTTGTAACCATGCTATGGCAGACTGTACTCTTATTTAAGAAATGTGCCTCCAGATTGCTGCTATTTCAATGAAATTTGAGGGCTATGGTTGCCTCTAGGCTCTGTTGCTTGTGCGTTGCTTTGCAAGTTTACATTTAGTCTCCTTGATAGTTATTGAATCTTTCAAAACTAAGACTGAACTGAACGTGGTCTGGTGACAAGCCTGCAGAAAACAGATATGCTTGATGCAATTCTGCCTATGACATAAATGTCTTAAAGAAACTTGTTTTCTATCAGAATGGTCGAAAAGTTATATGTGGGACACAGACTGGAACTCTATTGCTGTATTCGTGGGGATTCTTCAAGGATTGCAGGTATTACATGCTTAATAATTCTTATGTTGGACTGGCCAGCATACTTGATTTTGTCCAAAACTATCACATATAACTAAAATCCTCATTTCTCTCTTTCCCTTTAATGGTTATAACTGCTGGAGTGTATAATGCTAATTGTTCTGTGATTCTAACATTCCCAGTGACCGGTTTGTTGATCTGTCTCCAAATTCTGTTGATGCCTTGTTAAAGGTGCGTGCCTGTGTGTTTTAAGTGTTCACTTTTAGCAGACCTTAGCTGTTGATTATCCTGCTTGAAGCTTACAAGATTTCTTCTTTCCCATCCAATTATTATGTCTCATAGCTTGATGAAGATAGGGTAATAACTGGATCCGAGAATGGACTTATCAGGCGAGATTATACTTTTGTAGTGTTCTGATGATTCTATACTGCTTGTCAAATCTATCATTTATTGAATAAAATTCTTTTATGTGTGTTCAGCCTGGTTGGAATATTGCCAAACAGAATAATTCAGCCAATTGCAGAGCATTCAGAATATCCTATTGAGCGTCTTGGTATGACTACAGTGATTTCCTTTTCCTTGAATTAGTATTGGAATTCTGGAGAACTGATTGAATTGCTCACGTATACAGTCATGCAAACTGATAGAGAATTACGTCTCTTATTGAGCAGCTGTTCTGTGTAAAAGTTCTTTTGCTCTTGTATATTGCCTTTTTTGCATAATTGCTTTGTATATTTTGCTTGAAGCTAAATCATTAGCCCTATATGTACTGATTGTCGAACCTTTCTTTTTTTTTTTGGGGGCAGCTTTTTCTTATGATAGAAAGTTTCTTGGCAGTATATCACATGATCAGATATTAAAGGTGCTTGCATTCCCCCCCCCCCTCTCTCTCTCTCTCTCTCTCTCGTGTGGATCGATTTTTTTTACTTTCTGTACTTCCCAAACTATGTAGTAAACTTAATTTGACTTTTGGAACAAAAGTAAGTTCTGACATGCCATCTCTGTTCCCATGTCTGTGCCCTTGTAGCTGTGGGATCTGGATGATTTACTGCAAGGTTCTGGAAATTCCAAGACTCAGTCAGCTGTTGCAGACAGTGATAGTGACGAGATGGATGTGGATGATGCAATGGCAAAATCTTCCAAGGGTGTGTAAAATCTGCTTCCTATAGCAGACGTCTCTGATTCTTGCATTTTATTCTGAAATTTCAGTTCTATAATTTAGATTTTGGGGATACATCTCAAGTTTTTGCACATAGCATTCAACTAGTTTTATCACAGTGAGATTGATTCATGCATGTTTCCTGTGTCTGCTATTACTTTTTACATATCATGATTATATATGTTTCACAATATTTGGCTGGATGACTGAGAATTTTATTTTGCATCTGACCACATCATGTATGCTGTGCAGGCACCAAGATGAAAAACACAAGTAAAGGACAAGATTTTAGCAACACGAGCAACTTTTTTGCTGATTTGTGATGGACTGAATTGTTCAGTAGCTTCATCAATTTGTACATCTCGGATATGAAAATGTTGATGTTGATGTGAGGAAATTATATAGCTGCAAAGCATAGCTGCTGGTTGCAGAATCAAAAGTACGTTTTTACCTAAGCATGTTCCTTCTAGAATATACCCCATTTTGGTGACCCGCTGCTTGAGGGCAAAAAAGGAAAAGCCACTATGCAGATTTCAGACCCTCAGTTTCCCTGTGCTTGGTCCTTGGAGGGAGAAATGTTACTCTATGCTCTCAACTTCCATTTGTATGTTGAAGAGTTTTATGCTAGAAGATTTGTGGGTTAGATCATAGCAGATGAACATTTTGATATCTACCATCTTTCAAACATGTAGTTGCATATTCTCTTTATTTTGTGGGTTGGTTCCTGTGTGGTGGTTGTGATTCAAAAGTAAGCAGTAAGCAAAATGCTGCTTGCTTTTGTTCTTCCCATTATAAATCCAGTTAAAAAAGAGAGCACCTTTCAGTCTATAGCGATGCATTCTGAAATTTTATAAACGGATGGACTGGGTGGTGGATTTGCGGATTTATATTGGTCGTGTATGTTCACTGTTCGCTCCACATTTGGGCTTCGACTGTTATTGAGAACTGAGATAGCTTTGATCAGAATTTTCATGTTCTCTCTGACCACCCCTCTTCCCCCCTCCCCCCTCCCCTCTCGTCCTCCTCCTCTCCCCCAAAAACACCCAAAAAAAAAGTACTTCTTCCATTTCGTTCTGCTTATGGTAGGTTAATTGTACTACATGTAAATCGCCTATTATTAGATTAGATCGCCTCTAGTAAGTAGTAACATCTGATTAGAAAGTGCATTATAATCAGTATACCTAGTTATAAATTTGCGGAAGGGAATCAAATCAGACGAGGGACTTGCTAACATGATGTTGGCAGTTCAATCTTCACTCTTTTTTTTTTTTTTTAATTGCAAGTCAGACATTGTACGTATATAATGCTGTTCAGTATTCAGCAAGTGTACAAATTATTAAATCGCAAAAGATGTTTTTTTTTTTTTTTTTTCCAAAAGAAAGCTAAACAAATTAAGTTAATGCCTCTCGCTGATCCCAAACGTCCCAAAATGCAGGTCCTGCATGACTGTTGCCCATATTCTGGGAAATAGTTATGCAACTGGAAGCACACTAATATAGGGCTCACATAATTCCATATTAAGGGAATCAATTTAATCACGCCCTAGAGCAAGAATACCAAACAAAATTGAAGAATAAAAGACCGTTCTGTCTGTTTTTTTGAAGAATATAAGATGGAAACAAATAGCTGTAGTATGCGTATATTTTCTACTCGTATAAAATCGAAACATCAGCAAAGCATACACAGAGATAGAATGATCATTGGCCAGCCAGAAATCAGAAATTTGACTTCCTGAAAAAACTCAGGGATCCGTAAGGGGGGGAAAAACACCCAAGCAATAATGATTCCACAACTTTTCCCTTGTGCACCCAGAAGCGGGCAAAATTTTCTCGTATCTCTCGAATGCTCTGAGCAAGGCTGATTATATTGAACAGATTGAATAACCACCTCCAGACCCATTTCAACCTAATCCATTGAGGACTTCCAAACTAGGAGTACATGAATCTATCAAACTGCAACAGACCCTAATCTTGTATCTGTTGTATCACTCAGCCTAAACTGAGGCTTAGATGGGAAAACAAAAACAAAAGATGAAGCAATTGAGGGCTGAAAGCCAGCACTATATCTGACGGAGGTTACAGAAACTCGAGGTAGCTGTTGTGAACCCGAGGCCAGAGGAACAAGCTTGAAACTCAGTATATGCTCGGATTTGGGAAGAACAAAAATTGTGTCATTATGAGACCCAGACAACACAAAACTTTGTGAATCTGTAAGTGAGTATTTAATCTCCTGGAGCAGTTGGGTTCGATTATGAATTCTAACGGAAAATGTAAAAGGGTCTCCAAGAATGGCATGTGCAGGACACTCTAAACTCACAATTATTGGGGGTTGCTCCACATATACATCCGGAAGCCTCTGTTTTGTCAAAACTTCTGTAGTGCAAGAATCAGATAGTTCTTTGTCGCCAGAATCTCTCCTCCATCTCAAACACACTGTTCCAATCTTCAATTTTGCAGGATTTACCTCAGGAATGACAGAAAAGATTTTTTTGAACTCCTCACCTGGCACTATAGGGGCAGGTTCCATGGAGTCCTCAGTCTTTTGTCTTACAGTGCAACTGCCATCAGTCTCTGACTCTATAGACATTGATAGCAACCGCAATGGGACTTCTGAACAGTTCTTTGCACTAACAAGAAGTATGCTTTTTTCCTTCAAAGGCAGTATTGGTGTCAGATCAAAATCCCCAGTTGCTTTAATCATAGATGGCAAAAGAGGGTCCTGCCTAAAAGGCAACATATACCTATGGTTGATTATCAGAGCAGTCTTCCCTTCAATCTCCAAGTTTTTGTGCACATGAACTTTTTGTGAGCTAGTTTCACTACTACAAGGATTGTAACCCAATGACACGTACAGCATAACAGGTTTGGGGCGATTCCATCTAATTTCCAGCTTGCAGGACCATGACTTTCCTTCACTGAGAACTGGTACAGAAATCAATCCAAAAGAAGGTTGAATTTTACGAATATTGTCAGAACCAGCATCGGATTGGTCCTCACACTCTTGGCCTGAAACTCCTACAAGCTCCACATGAAGATTATCTGTTGAAAATGGTTCCACATCCCTGGGACTAAGCAAGCCTCCCCCTTTTGTATCCACCAGGTTAATCTTCAACTCACCAGAATGGACTGAATGGCCCTTTGAGGTAACAGTCACAGGTACAACAAAGTTCTCCCCAACTAATGCAGGGCCAGAAGAACTTAATTTCAGATCGACTTGTGGATCTGGTTCTTCAACCTGGATGGCTTTCTGACCAGAGGATGCCAGAGCAGGATCCTTGATTGGTACAGTTTCTAGACGGTTTTCAAATTTCCAAAGAGGCAAGTCATTCATTGAAGCAGGACTCTCTGCTCTGCAACAGATGGTGAAGTGTGGTCCTATTCTTGCAATAACATACATGCACTCAAGCTTACCACTTTGCTCTGCATCCATTCGCAAGATATCTTACTTTCCAGTGGCAGTAAATAAATAAAAAAACAGTTGATATAATGAAGGGTCCCAAATTGAAGTCAACCAAAGCAAACAAAGAAACCTAATATTGGAAGTAACAACGTAGAGAAAGAGAGTAGACAAATACACAAGTAGGGGTCTGAACCAATAGATCTCCTTTTCATATTTTAACTTTTGTTTTTTCCCTTCGCATCTTTGGGTTAATGAAGCTTATTCTGGACAATAGACAAGTGTAAAACTGCAGTTTCGACAAGCCAGAAGAGCTCTTTCTACAGATGAGTGGATAAACAACGAAGACTTCTCTGTCAAAAGCAGCAGCCATAACTAACTTGCACACCAAGTTAAGAGAACAGAATGACCAAGGAAGCCAATAAACAGCTACCAGGGAATTGTAGCAGGACTTGTGGAAACAAAAGAGAAATCTTGGAGAAAGGATGGTGGCCTTTGTGGGGAGAAAGGGTGGCGGGGAGGGGCTGTTTCGAAGTTATTGCACATACCGTAAGTGTATAACAAGTAACAGCTAAAATTTTGTGATGGAAAGAAACAATTTTGACCTTGAAACTGCAGTTTCACACTTGTCTATTATCCAGAATAATTCATTAATCCAAAGATGCAGCCGTAACTAGCTGGCACACCAAGTTAAAAGGACAGAATGACCAATTGAAGCCAATGAACAGCTAGTAGGGAATTGTAGCAGGACTTATGGAAACAAAAGAGAAATCTTGGAGAAAGGATGGCGGCCTTTGTGGCGAGAAAGGGTCGTGGGGAGGGGCTGTTTTGAAGTTATTGCACCTACCATAAGTGTATAACAACAGAAATTTTTTTATGGAAAGAAACAATTTAACTGGATCAGACGGGATATGAAGTACTACTACAAACAACAAAGAAATATCATATTTCATCACTCAGTTTTAAGTAAGGATGAAATATGATCTAACTAAATTGAACTTTTGGTATGAATAATATAATTACAATCAACTTAGATATGTAATGGACTCAAATGCAATAATATTATCATGTAGCAGTAACAATGGTTTTTAAATAACATATCCATTTTTCAAGGTAAAAGAGAAATAATATTCTCGATGTGTTTATATGGTACCATGAACCCAAAATTCATGAACTGCAGTGACACTGACTGTAAGCAATGAAGGTACATTAATCAACTTTATCTAATTAAGATATATTCTCTAAATCGCATACCTGCATCAAACCAATACAAATCAAATATAACTATATCTACCTTATCCATCAACCCAATTGATTTAAGCCGTCAAAGGCACAATAGAAATTAGGCCAACAAACAATTGCAAGATGAGATGACAACCAAGTTCACAACATTTAAATGACAACCTAGATCAGATAGTTTACAAAAGCCACAAAGTCTAATCTATAACGTTTTGCCTAAAAACTAAGTACTCTAATAGAAAAACCCAAAAAGGTGTTGGATTATATTCATCTTTCACATTTCCTTTTTCCATGGGAGCTAATGGGGCAACTGATTCACTTTTACTTGTTCATCCGATAAAAACAGAGCTGAAAAAACTAGCTTACCAGATTTTATGTCATATGTCAGCCGCAACCATTTGTTGGTAGCAATTTCCAGGGCAGGAGCCATCTCCACTCTGCGACCAGGCTGTACATTGGAGATTGCAGCTAACTGGGGCCTCTGGCCATTTATAATAATGAAATTACATTCGGTTTGGTTAAATTGGATCTCTAACTGATCAATTTCAAACTTCAGAGGCAACCGTGTCAGAAGTGAAACTGTGAGCATGGTCGATCTACCAGGCTTAATTATTTGCTCATGAAAAGCAACTGATGCAAGAAGTGCCACTCTTAGGGGGCTCACAAGATCAATCTCAAGATAAAGAGGATGACAATCAGTTACTTTAAGATGGTTATTCTCTTCATTCAATGCAATTTCTGATTCTCCTCTGATAACTCCAAATACTTCCTTGTGTATCATTTCTCTCTGGAGAAGGCTTGGAGGCCCAGCTGGGCCACAGTCCTTAAAGAACTGGGCATCCTCAGTATTTGAAACTGGCAGTGCAGCCATTTCAAGTGATTGCTCCACGAAATCTTTCACGGAACCAGTTTTCCTTGAGCATTCTCGAAGGTAGCCTAAACCCTCCCACAACAAAGCTACCCAACCCTCCTGTCGATAAAGATTTGCAACATTGTCCAAAATCTGTTTTGCATCAGCAAATTCATTTATTGAGAAATATTCCCGCGCCATCTGGACCCCACAATAGGAGGCCATCCGCAAGGTCTTATTCTTGTTATATGCTTCAAAACATCTTTTCAGAAGAGCTATTATTTCAAAGGAATCTTGGAACCTTTTCCCCTCAGCAAGAGAGTAGCGGACAAACTCTTCATCAGTAAGACTGCTAAACGCACAAGATACCATATTATATATACAGGAAGCTTTGGTGGGGGAATTCAAAGGTAGTCGAGCGAGGGAGAGAGAGAGAGAGAGAGAGAGAGAAGAACAAGCAAAAGATGAACTCACGGTTGCATTGTGAATGCCTCCCCACCATGCTCAAGTAGTCTTGCAAACTGACCAACATAAACAGAATCAATCACAGATTCGTTACTTCCATTCTTCTCATCAGCAATTTCTGACATTGATAATGCAAGTTCCTTGCACGAACTCTTCTGTTTCAAATATTGAGCTGCTGACTGTTTCAGGGTAGATAGTAAGATATAATTAAGATAAAGAAATGTGGAAGTCCAACTACAAAACTGATTTAATGCTTAAAAAGAATCAGGCAATTAAAAAGGAAAAGAAGCAGGCCACATATTTGGTCTAACCCTATTCTTCTGTGCAGACACTAATTTAGCTAGCCATTTCCAATAATCTGAGAATGATCTGGCTATAGCTAATTCTGAGGTTGAGTAGCTAGGACTTTGAATCAGCAAGAGCCAAGTATCACCCCCCCCTTCTCTTTTTTCCCAAGGAAAAATTTCCCAAAAACACCTTTCAATAGTCTTGAAAGGATTGAGGCATGTAGAGGTAATAGAGATGTCAATTTGCTATTTCCTGTTATTAGGATAAAGAAGAGTGAAGAGTTCTCCCAGATGACATATGATAGTGATGTTCACATCTCTATTTAGCATTCTTACATTCAGTGCATTTAATTAAATATCTTTGACAGAGATATAAAGGGATTGAGAAGCCAACTTTGGTTTTTTCTTGTATGCAAATACTTTCCTCCCTTGTAATAAATTCTTTTTTTCCAGCTAGAGAATATAATGAACACTAAGACAAATGCAAGATACAACACTTTTTGAATCAAATTATCCTACTATGAGTTTAGGGCCCATTTTAATTGAAGTTGCATAGAAAGGATATCCACAAACCTGGTAATAATAAGCTGGATAGAATTCCCATTCAGTCAATTTATCTGCAGTTCCTGAAGTTGGAGATGAAATGTTTTGGACAGCAGCAGAGCTGCTCTCTAAAAGTTCAGCAAACACCAAATATTGCCTGCTTAACCACTCCCAATGAAGAAAATTAGCATCTGGTGCTCCCACAAGCCTCCTATAAGTATCAGTGTGGCGGCGGAACCATATAATTGCTTCTGCTAATTTTCCACTATGCATGAGCAAAGTTGAAATTTTAAAATTCAACTGCTCTGCCACAGTCTTGATTTCAACTAAGCGTAAAATTGGAGACAATCTTGTAGAAGCCCCAACCATCTGCAAACAAGCACAGAAATAACAGAATTATGATTCCTAACAGCATATTCTATATGTTTTCTACACACACGCCAACATCTATGTCAAGAGAAGCTGATAAAGACATAATATGAACCAATTGAACTCGTCTTGTGGTAAAAAACAACAGCTGTTTACCAAAAGGAAGCAGGCTTCCTCTCCATAAGCGTCAATATGACCTATTAATGTGCACAATACCATCCAGCTTGGAAAGGTGAATAAATCAATATTCTCTTCTACTTGCATTGTAATGAACCTAAACTAGCCTACATAGCTGCAATCAAAGTGCAGAAATTTAAACTCATTCTCAAGTATTTTGAGATCTGCTAAATACATCTTTTAAGTAATTGATTTTGAGGCTGCAAATACACTTAGATTCCATAAAGCTAGATGGCATGTGTTAAAGTAGTAAATTTCTGCATAGTTGGGAGGGCTTGGAGGAGATTTATGAGTAATTTCCACAGACATTAAAATGAGTACTTTTAACATAAAAAGGAGGACCCATATTAGCTCACCATTTAACTACCGTAAGAGCTCCCAGGTGAAAATTTCTTTTTCCTGTAAGCTTGCCTTTGCCATGGATAACTGGGTATTATAGTCTAAGTTGCAATTGCTTTCTAATGGCAACCATATTAGCTCACCATTTAACTACCGTAAGAACTCCCGGGTGAAAATTTCTTTTTCCTGTAAGCTTGCCTTTGCCATGGATAACTGGGTATTATAGTCTAAGTTGCAATTGCTTTCTAATGGCAACAATATCATTTAGTGCATAAAAAAAAACTGTATCCTACTATTCACCATGGCATATAAAACAGAAGACAGTTGCCTAACCAAGGTTATCATGAGCTAATAATAACTTTATGAGACTAATTAGATTGTTATCTTATGAAAGAAAATTATACCTCTCGCACTGAATGGTAGGCTTCATCATATAGCCTCAAAGCTTCAGCCCAATCTCTACGAAATTCTGCATATACCCCAACCTAGCAATACAGAAGTTCAGGCAAATAATCAGACAAGGAAGAAATATGAAGCACAAGAGAGGAAAGATGGCAAGATACTGAGTTCAGCCCTTCATGTTCTGATCAAGTGTTAGCTCTTTTGATGCATTAATTTAGGAACATATTTAATCAACATAAAAAGTTAGCCTGCATTGAATACCATTTGAGTATGCAGGGATAAAGTTTCATCCTATATCAACCGAGGAAAGGACCTCTACACAAAAACAACTAAACCCCGATCTGAAAGTGAAGAAATACTCTACTGATGAATCATGATCAATACTTCCAGACAAATCCTGAATCTTGCGGATGACAAATTAAATTTCTAATTTTGTCAGCCTACTTTAAAGGCTCACAATTGCTTTTGTAGCTTGACTTGCATCTAGTTGCAATGCAAAAATTTTACACTATCGTAATAATGGTTCTGTTGCTTCAGGCATAATAGTATGCTCCATGTTGATTTCAATAGAACGTAAAAACTCCAATATCCTTGCATTGGCAAAGTAAACAAGTAAACTACTAGAACGAATTTTAAAACATGGAATGTAAAGGGAATATTATTTCACCAGTAATGCTTAGACAGCAGCTTATTTACCACAGTAGGATAAATTTGATTGCAGGAAGTTTCAGAAGACATGATTCTACCTTGAAGAACAGGATTTATTATTACATTTTCCTCATACTCATTTTAGGCAGATGTTAGTTCACAAACTCATCGAATGGAAAATTGAACAGCAAAAAGAATCCTCTGCCATATGTAGCACCAGGAAAATAAAAACTATATCAGATTGGATCCTAAGCATTGCATTGTGCTAGTTGTAGGTAATTTGACTTTCAAAATGTTAGGTATCCGTGAATATAGTTATTTTGTCCAAAAACATGGCTTTAAACAAGAAATATAAAACAAATATGAAAAGCACAGAGAAAAAATGAGCCATGATAGACTAAAAATTACTAACTTTAAAACAGTAGCGGATGTGCAACTCTATGGAGATCGAGCTCTTCCTATCAATACGTGTTTTAACTCGCCGCCCTTCCTCTCTGTAATATGTATTTGCCAGTTCCCCCAATGTGCTCCGGAGTCTGCAATTGAATTCTTGTTAAGGAACCAATATACAACACAAGCTATATTGAAAGACCATCATCCTACTATTATCGATGAAATGGCGTGCCTGGTTAGGGATTGTTTAAGCTCCCCTGGATCATCAGGAACAAAGGTAATTATGTACTTTGAATCTACTTCAGCCCTCTTCCTAAGAGCAATCATTCGATCTTCGCTAATCTCATCTGCATTAAATCATTACAAACAAATCAAAGAATTCAACAACTCCCCAGCATCCAATTTTACGCCAATAAAGTCACGATGTATACCCAATCTCAAAACGTGAAAATTACATTTATGCACGTCATGAAAAACTCACCTCTAGAGCTTGACTGGGTTACCACCACCACGATAAGTTTGATGTTCCTTCCTTTAGTCACTCCCCTGCCCATTTCCGAATTATCAAAACATAAGCAATTCATCTGGACCATAAATTTAGTTACCCATAATCTACAGAAATATATAAATCAAGTCCATTGAAAGACACTGTCGGGTAGTAAACATAGTTATGATGTAAAAAAGGACCATACTTGAGGTTTTCGAGGTCGGTGCAGACCTGAAGCCACTGAGCAGGGTCACCGGAAATGTGGTCGGAGCTGAAGAGAGCGGCAACAACAGCGGGAATTTTAGTCCGGTGCTTGGAAAGCCAGTCTCTTTTCAAAATACCATCGACCGGCCGTCCCGGACCGGCGTTTTCTTTGGGAGTTCTCGCGAACAATGTGATTTTGGAGAAATCGGGCAATGCCAGGGCGTTGATTGGTGGCTGTTCGGCGTGGAGGTGAGAAGTGATCCGCGAGTGAAGCTCCGGGCATCCGACCAAAGCTGCTAGAGCTACCGGCGGAGTGCGGAGTTCTCCTGGGTACTCCTCCATTGCTTTAATTGGTTTATTTACAAGAAAATTAATATTTTTTCTCGGTAGGGGTGAAGTGAGGGGATTATGTTGGAATGGGAAGACGGAGAGTTTTGCGGCGGAGATCGGAGGTTTTGGGTGGGACTCAGGCGAGGCGAGTTGACTCGGGCGGGAGTTAACTAAGTAGCGAGTAGCGAGTAGTTATGCTTTGGACTTTTGGATGGAGACCTTTAGATTAGCCCACCTTCATAGTTCATTTCCTCTATTGTAATATATATGTATACATACATAAAATACAAGAGCCCGCCCGAGAAAAGAAAGAAAACAAAAAATTTTTGCACTGATGGGGTCAACTCCCTGGAAAAGTAAAATTATATAGTTCTTCGATTAATCATTGCTTGGCTGATCCTTTTGGACGCAAACGATGCCGTTAACTTTTTTTTTTTTTATTGGGGGTAGTTCAATCAATACCCACAATTGTGGTGAGTTGGAATTCCCCAAATTGAAGAGAAAGAAAGAAAAAAAAAAGAGAACAACAGATGGAATTTGGCCCGATTATTTGTTGAATGTATATTCTAGCTGAACAAGATAAAGACATAGCCAAGCTTGCAAGATGGAGCGATTCGGTCGCATTAGGGTCCAGGAATGTGTTCAATAAAGGTAGAAAATAGTACATGATCATTTTTTGTATATGAATGCAATATCCAGTTACATATTTATACTAAGAGAGTACCAGCAAAATTAGACAAGAAGAAATTCAAAGACGTCCTGAAACGCAATACAGTACTCGAAAGGTAAATCCCCTTTGTTTATATTGGCCTATGTTCCCAGAAAGAGCACTCGAGAAAAGAAAAGGAGCTAAAACTCAGCTAAGAAGTAAGAACCTAGAGACCTGACCTGACCTGACCTACCTACAGAATCATATCTTGATCCAATAGAATGTGATTGCAAGAAACCCGCATCCTGCAACCTGTTACTCTAAATTTAAAATCTGAACAGTGTCAAAGGACTTGTTTGTGCAGAGTTTTACACTGACTGCGACCAACACGAGCTCTGGATCCTCGTTAAATCAGTCATCGTCTCATCCAGTTATGACAATAAGAGGATGGAGCTGTAACAGTACAACCCCGCCGAGAGACGGCTAAAAATTGTTGCAGTGACCACCTTGCCACAGCAAGCTTGAATATGCACTTTGGACTCATCAGACTCGATAGTGAGAGATGCAATAGGAGCTACCCCTCCTAAGTCAGTTAAATGTAGCAAAAACAGAAGGAAACAGAATGGAAAGTTCAAAAAGTTTGCCCCTTAAGAACTGCCCTTTGCACATGCTGACAGAAGAGCAATCCACGCCCTTCGCTTTTCTGATCCGGGTATCGGAGCAGCTTCTTTTTTCTTTCCTTTTTTTTTTTGGTTATAAGGTATCAGAGCAGTCTCATATTATACAGGATGATCCGATGTACCCTTGGTGATCATGACTTCAGAAGACCTGCAAGAAACATACCAAGTTCAGTTGTTGAAATTCACATGATTCTGTTTCACGACTGAAAAAGTAATCCAGGTCATAAGTCCCACATAAATGGTTTAATATCGGGGTTAATAAACTTGGAAGACTAACACACAGCCCTCAAATTTTAGTCTAGGGCCAAGACATAATGAACAATATCACAAGGATGGCAGATATATAACTATTTGGTCCCAATTCCGAGACATAACATTGCAGCCCCTCTTTAGCACATTAGGACCTGCCCAATCATTGAACCCGTGACAAAAGCTCTGCCTAAATTAGGCGGCCTCTAATTTGAACCAACTGGAGGTCGCCTGCTGAGAACTACAAGCAGTACCATCCTAATAGCCATTCAGATTAAAGAAATGAGAAGTTTATGAGTCAGTTTAAGCGCACGAGTCCAGATATTATTTACTGGAAAACAAAAAGAAAATAATGTTGAAGTTGGTATAGCAGTTAAAGATCTCTATCAGGTGTCATGAATCCTTATGGTCAAACTAACATGAATTTGACTGACCATGTGATTCTTGAAAAATGAAACTATCAGGAAGTAAAGGACTAAGCATTTATAATTTTGTCGAAAGCCACTTTACACAATCTGTTAATATTGATCATTGAACTCAACCAAAATATAAGCACAGTATAGACCTCTCAGCACATTGCCTTGGTGATAGCCTGTCGTTTGTAGGATTTAATACTGCAAAAAGTACCTAAGCAAAATAAACCTACAGAATGAAGACCATATGGAACAGATTTGGAAAAGACCAGAAAACCAAGTAGATCCGAAGTAGCACAGTTATTTAAAGAAAGTAATTGTTTACAACAACAATTGCTAACTGTCTATTCGCATGTTGGTTTCAAACTCTTCAGAACTCAATTTCTCAGAATTCAAGCTGCAATAGAACCAGTACCTCTTGAATGCAGGGAAGTTAACTTGCAAGGTCAGATTTGAAGCCTGCTACCTGGGTACCTTAGTCCTCCATGTCAAGAATTACCTGCATACCACTGTGGTATTTAGGAGACAGAAGAAAAAGATAAGAAATGAAATGAAAAATTAGATGGATGTCTTATGACAAGGTTATCTTGTTTATGTATGAAAAATTCTGATAACAGGACTATAAGAAAAAGGTCAATGGTGATAGTATCTGTTTTCTTGCTCTACAGAAACGAAAACTAAAGAGTTGCCAGTTTCTTGAACCAAACAAAATTTGTACTACCTCCAAAGCTCACACAAGTGGTAAAGTTAATTTTCTTGGGGTCTCAACTGTCAACACCAGCTGGCAAATATACAGGCAACAAATTCCAAACTTTAAGCAACTTTTATCATTTTTAGGCAGAGTAAGAAACTGGTTGGCCAATTTCCCTCTTCTTTACCACCACCATAGTACCACCTCGCTTGGCCCAAGCCCACTACTCTCCACCAAAACAAACAAAAAAAAAATCTCAAACCTCTCTCTAGCCTATCCAAGCTCTCCAGCCCTACTCACGCAGACAAACACAGTTAATTCTTTGCAGAAAATTCATTTGTTTGCCTGTACAGAATGTTTGTACAGGAGCATATACAAATACTTGGATACTATGATAATTCATTGTATCCCTCACATATCATGCCATGATAAGCACAAAATGTTCTTTACTGATCTGATTTTGAATTGCTGACCTTAGCATATTATTAAAATTCAGGTAAAAGATTTTTAGTTGGCTGATTGGTATTGATGCTCATCATTTATAAGTTGATGTTCTTTAGCAAAGAGAAAGCTTGAAGTGGCAGACCATAAAGAAAAATAGAGACTTTTATCCAGTTTTTGGGGGGAGGGGGGTGGGGGTGGACTTTATTTATAGCTTTTCCATACTAAGAAATCAATTTTCCTTTCTAATTTGCACAAGCTTCAAAAACTAAAGCTACTGGTAGTCCTGAAGGGGATGGCATCCTCTTATAATAGTTAGCAGAAAACATGTCCAAAGCACATTTTCTGTGACCCTCCACTTGAAAAAGACCTAAAATTACATATGCTTGTTGAGAAACGTAGACCAAAAACACAAGACTTTAATCAATCGCCCTAAAATATAGAAACTCTTGAGCAAGTTTACCTCGAGGAAACCATTTTCAAGTACATTCAGCCGGCCATTTGATCAGATCCACTGCTCTGAGTAAACTGGGGGGGACTGGTTGGAACAATAATCTGTGGTGGCCCTGGAGATGGTACATGGATACCTGAGAAACATTGTCAGTGTTATTTAAAAGTTCTACTAATAAAAACCCCAAAGCAGCTTTGTTAATCACAGTAATGTTGCCAACAATAGCAGTCCTCAAATAGGTCAAGCACAAAATAAGAGTATCCAGAACTATTGCATGCCAAAACTTCGATCACATATTGCAACAAATGCACAAACCTCGATCAGTACAAATTAGAGAGGCCCAAAAAATGAGCAGAAATAACATGCCCAGATATGAGAAAGACAGAGTGGCCTACTTTATTTGTTTGTTGTCCTTCACAAGTTGCTTATTGAATTATTACCGCAGACTTTTTAGGTACTTTAACACATTTATTCGCACTGTTCGATTTGAAGAGTATGTCAAGTTACCCTTCCATAGAAGTTGCCCAAACTTTAAACATCTTATTCTCCCTCTTCTAAAGCAAATTTGAGACTTCTTGCTTTTATTACTGGTGGCGGCTTGATCCAAATGAAGTTACTTGAGAATTTCAGTAAGATATTTACACAATACATAGGGAATAATTGGTGTCTCTCTGCAGTACCAGGGTGGTTTGGGGTTTGCATTGCAGAAACTATATCTGTGGTCACACCGCTGACAACTGGTCTTCCATATTGCAATGCATGAGGGTTTGGCATCACGTAGCCTCGGACTGCTGTATATGCTAGGTTGGCAGGTGGAGAATGGCCCATTTGACCATATACCAATGGAGTTGGGTTAGCAGTGCCTGGTACTCCGTACATCTGAAAGAAAAGCTCACACACATAAGAACTATATATCTATAAACATGAAGAGAGAATAAAACAGTCAATAAAGGGTCAAGTACGTGATGCGAAACTAAGAAGCAGGCCCCTACTAGTATTCTGGCAAGTAACAAGTGAGAACTGAAGGACACACCTGAGTATAGTAAAATTCAGGTCCATAAGCGGGGTATCTGCAAATGGGAAGAAAAAAGATGATTGATTATCCTAAGACCATTTCAGTTCTCAACTGTACAGCAAGTTAATATCAGCACGCCAACAAAACAAGTAAGGTAACTGCACTCAAAAATAGGTCATATAAGAATATAGTTAGTCATCTGGAAGGTTTTTTTTTTTTTTTTTTACTGACTTGACATATCAACCAACCAAATATTGAATGACAGAGATGAGTTTCACAACATTTAATATGGATCTCTGAGAACTAAGGATGCTTGAGACATGTAACTGCTATAAGCCTTCACAAAATTATCTATTAAAAACCTCAAAAAAAAATTGACAGAGATTCACATAAATCTGCTACAGGATAAGAAGCACTTGCTTGAGACTAGCATCTTATTTCAAGCCATCATGCAGTACAACTGCATAATTAGTCAATCTAATCACATCCAGTTAATTACCTAGTAAGGCTCAACAATGAGGCACAATATAGAGGGGAGAACAATTATCTCTTTTGCAGAGACGTTCCCCAAAAGTACAATATCAGAACAAGATGCCATTTACATATGCCCAGAAGGTGATCAACAATAGGACAAAACTGATTTAGGTGTCTGTGATGCATATGCATTGAATCATAATTCATATACTGCTAGCAATGATTTGAGACCTAGAGCATGTTACTGAATCCACCACAAATCTGTTGAATAAAGGTAGCAGCTAAGATATAAAGAGTGGTCTATGATCCACTAAGGATGAGTCATTTTGGACAAGATTTTCAAGGCACTACCCACTACAACAATTGTTAACTAAATTAACTTGATATACTAAGCTAGATCTATAATAAACTTCTAGTTTCCAAGTGCGTTTGAAGTGCTGGAGACGAATATACCAAATTCAAAGATAATCAGTTGTCTGGGCCACACTTAGCACCTGGAAAACGTAATGAAAAAAACATTGAATCAGATGATTCTTCACAAATGGGAATTTGAGTGCTTACTCGACTCACATAGCACCTAAAATGTGCAAGACTGCATCCAGAAAGCCAGCCATCAGAGCAGGAAACTAATATTATGTAACTGTCCAGGTAAATTACCAGAGCTCACCTATACGGAGGGAACTGCAGTCCTGGTTGGTAGCCATAAGTAGGTGGTAGCTGATACATGGGGTTTCCAACGTACAAGCTCCTGGGACTTTGATTTTGTGGACCTCTGAAATAGGGTGCTGCAGACCTTATGTGCCCTAAAGCAAAAGAAAAATGTCTGCATATAACTCTTGACTACAGCAATTTGAAAGAAAGATTAATCCAAGAAGGCAGCAGGAGAAAGGAAGCATCCATCACTTTTCTAGATTAGATATTTATTGAATAGTTCTCCCAAAAGAAAAAACTCTTACAAGATGGTAGCTAATCTTTTGTATTTTCTCCACAAGAGAGTCACAAAAAGAGGATATCACCCTAAAGAATGAAAATAACCAGCACATTGCTAAAGTCCTCCCAACATAAATATAAGAGATATCAAGTGGAAATAGAAATTTGATGACAGAATATCACAACAGAAAACCTTTTGCACTATCTATATACTTGTTCGTGGATTTATTTACTACTTTTTGGTTGGCATCATCCTTCCCTAACTTGAAAGTAACCGTCTCTTTTTGACAATCACCGGCTGTGGATTATTGGCAAGTGACCACCATGCTATCAATGCATTCCCAAGCAAAATTTCACCAGTTGCTTCAAGAGACCTCACAAACAATCTTAGCTTAGTTGCTAGTGAACCCATTTTATAGGAACAATTAGACGAAGCATTTAGTTAGATTAGTGAAGTCCATCCAAAATTAGCAGAGGAAAGTTTTACATACAGGTGTCAGTTCTTGTTTATCTTCACAAACAATCAACTTATATCACAGGTAAAAGAAAGTACCGGATGGCAAAATCCGCATTGGTCGTCCTAGTGAAGCCAAATTACAATTAGCCCTCCTACCATCAATGACTGGATTTGGATTTGAACAAGCTCTCTTTGCAGCTTCAGGGTCACGAAACGTTACCTAACTTCCAATGAATTGACAACCAATTATTATATAATATATCATTCAATCAGAAAATCAATTGATAAATAAGATTTGCCAAAGCAGAAGTAAAGGAATGAAAGTAATGAAGAGTAATTAACTATGCTTGGGCTCTAACATCATGTACTGTAATAATCGAAACATATATTCCATCACCGCCAAATAATTTAACAATATGTTCACTTTTTTTTGAATTAAAAATCCAAACTTTCTCTTTTCAATGCTGAGACAATATTTGATAAGTTTTATATGTGTAACATAGGCAACTTTTGATTGTGGCTTAAGGTGTCACATGACTTCATGCAAGTTGCAACAAAGTCTGGCAACACATCACAAATTTCATATACATAACACTTTGCATGTTTTATATAGAAAAAGCATATACGTATTTATCTCTCATGTTCCCCACCACCTCCTTAAAGACCAAACACTAAATTATTTGGACAAGCCTCACATAGTCTACCTTTCATTCATTAAACTCTTGTAGGGTTAAACAGCTCAGTAAAAAACAAAGCAATCTTTAGTGCCGCCAAAATTAAAATCAATAAAAAATAACTAAAAACCAACAATTCATATGGTAGCCCAAGAAGAATCACTTACAAAACCATAGCCTTTGGAACGACCAGTATTCTTATCAGAGATGACAACAGCTTCAAGAATCTCCCCATACGGCTCAAAATACCGGCGAAGAGCATCACTCTTAGTTTCCCAGGCCAACCCTCCAACAAATATCTTGGTATAAGTTGTATCCCCAAAGGGTTGTTGTGGTTGCGGTGGTGGTTGTTGTGGACCCATGAATTGCATGCCTGGTACCACTTGAGGATTAGCCATTAAAAACCCAGTTTTTGAGCTAAAAAAGATCGGATTTTTATGATGCCCAGAGGGTTGATCAGCGAAAGAAATAGGATATATAGAGCAAAACCTGCAAAACCCTTGTAAAACCCTAAAGATTGAAGGATTGTAGGAGGGTTTTGGTGGGTCAAACTCAAAACTGAAAAGGTGGGAAAACAGGAGAGGGGAGGAAGTAAGGGGGCGTGCCAGAACAGTTAGGGGTACGCGTATGTTATGCGGGAGAACCTTCCAGTGGAATAAAAATAAAATAAACTACAATGATTAATGAGTATTATTGCATTATAATATTCAAAAGCATTATTCATGTTTATCAAGGAGAAATAGAGAGTTTTTCTTTCTTTTTTTATTTTATTTTTGTTTTGTTTGTTTCTTTTCTTCTTCATACTTTTCTTTTATTTTTCTTTGACCAGAGAAAGGTGTGTCAGGATTTCGAAATTTATTGTTTGACTTGCATGAAAAATATACACTGTTACTTGGCGTACAAGCTTTCTTGTTTGCTAGAATTACTGGTTAGCATCTACAATCCATAATAAATCTATTGGAAACATATTATTGGAAGTTTTGCGTAGCAAAGTTTTATGGTTAGTTAAATGTTGACTAAATTTATATAATTTTGTTAGTGTTAGTTAAATTATCATTGCAAATAATCTATAAACGAAGATTTTTTTTTTCTGTGTTAAATGGTATTTTAGACTCTTGGATTATAACGATTTCCATCATTGCAAAATAAAAATCACACTACTTTCTTCATTGAAAAATACAGATTGAGAGAATAATAACCTTAATGGCCATAGATCATTCCTAATTGTTCAAGATACATTTTATTGGTACTGTTTAATAAACGGATTAATTATTTTGCTTGATAACATGCATTCAAAGAATTTATGAAGAATTATTAGTATATGTTTTTTTCCCCATTTTCTTAATGGCTAAGGGAATGCAATTCTTGATTCATTGACAAATGGATGACACCAGGGGACCCAGACTATGCAAAGTCCACACCAACAAAGAGCACAAACCATCATGATAGCGATATTTTAATTCATCAATATGTTCTTCTTTACTATGTCGACTTGCATATAACTTTTGTCCAAAATTTGTCAATAAACTTGAAAATTGTGTATATATCTTGAACTTGATTTTTAGTCAAGCAAAAGAAGAAACAAATATTTTTTTAATTGGCCAAAGCTCGTATTTATATAGTTGGTGTTCTAAAAACTTTAACAAGTTGAGCAGAAAATGAGGTTAACAAGTCAATAAAAACAGCTTTAATTAAATTGGTTAACTTAAACAAATGCTAGCGAGTGTATGGAGCTTGACTGGAATGTCCAGTAATTAACTTGCTCATATTAATCAAATGTATGTATGTATTAAGACCAATTCTGCCATAGGAGACGTAGTCCAGTAATGCCTGCGAAAACAGCCTCCAGAAGATAAAGATGAGGAAATTGTCTCTGTCTGTTGATTCACGAAAGCGACTAAGACTGACCTTTGAACGCGCCGTAGGAGACTGGATGTGGGTGTGTCTGCTTCATCATTTAAATTATGCATTAATAACAAGAACAAGAGCTCCAAGATGATAAAGAAAGTGTCACACCTGTGAGTAGGGCTGCAAACGAATCGAGCCGCTCGCGAGCGGCTCGAGTCGAGCTCGATATTAATCGAGCTCGAGCTCGAGCTCAGAATATTAAGCTCGTTAGCTCGCGAGCCGGCTCGCGAGCTTGGGTATATATATATATTTTTTATTTTTATTTTTATTTAATAATAAAATTACGTATATTATATATATATATTTTTTTATTTTTTATTTTCATAGTAAAATTACGTATATATCCTTAATATTTTATTATTTATTAAGAAAAAAATATTATTTTATTTATTTTTTTAAAAATAAAATAATTATTTTTTATTTTTTTTCGAACTCGAGCTCGAAATTTGCCGGCTCGTCGAGCTCGAGCTCGAGCTCGAGCTTGGTAAAATTTAGTCGAGGCTCGGCTCGATTAGCTCAAAGCTCGACTCGGCTCGGCTCGTTTGCAGCCCTACCTGTGAGGAAATGAGTTGGATATAGTTATAAACTATCAAAGGAAGAAGCAAAAACATGTATGAATTGACCGACCAACTCCGCCCCCTAATCCCACCCACCACACACACCGGCCCCCACCAAAAAAAAAAAACAATGGTATTCCAATACCAAATGATGTATAAAATTAAAAGTGCTAATTCTGAAATTAAGCATATACTTAATTCTTCTCACTATTAGTGTTCGAATTTTGGGTTTGATAGTTAGAAATGGAGAGGAATGGGAGGTAAAAAAAAGTCTCGTACTAAAAAAAATTAAGAGTTTGTTTGGAGTTGCGATACTTTTGGTTACAAAGCACTTTTGAGTGCCAAAAATAATTTTTTGAGGCGTTTGGTGAATATAATCTCATAAAATTAGGGGTGGACCTTTTCGTCACTCCTAATGATAAATAACTCCAAAATGATAAAGAAAGTGTCACATTTGATCTAGCAACACCTGTGAGGAAATGAGTTGGATATAATTACACTATCAAAGGAAAAAGCAAAGACATGGATGAATTGACCACTACCCCCTCTAACCCACTCCCCCCCCCCCTCCTCCCCCAAAAAAAACCCTAAAAAAAAAAAACAACAACAAAGGCATTCCAATACCAATTGATGTATAATATTAAAAGTGTTAATTCTGAAATTAGGCATACTTAATTCCCTTCACTATTAGGTTCAGGACTCGAATCTTAAATCTAATGGTTAGAGATAGAAATGATCGTGGGAAGGGCAGGAGGTAAAAAAAAAAAAAAAAGTCATACACTAAAAGAATTAAAAATAAGGATGTTGAGGTATGAAGTTTTGGTTTGTCAAAACATAAATATCAACAATACTCTGGCTATAACGAAGTAAAATGAAACTGAAAATGAGTTTTGAATTTACTACCGCTTCTATCCTGGATAAACTTTGGTGTGATTTGAAGTAATCTAATAATGAAAATTGTAAATGAAAATAATAAATTTCATAAGCAGAAAAAAAAGTATGTCGTCCAAGAATGGGATCGATGTATCTCGTATATCTGATGGGCTCCATTTTGGGCTTTTGGCTTGCACAAAGCTACAATTTGGTGACTTTGAAGAGGTCTGTGGAAATATGGGCCTCCGTCCGCCTCTCTGTCTTTCTTTTCATTTTTTAACACGAGCCATGTATGCAGCGACAGGGAAGAAACCGAAGCCTGCTATCTTATACTATTAGATCCAAGGATTGATTCCGTTTAACTCCTCTAAGACTATTAGGAATGTTAAACTATGTCAATTATTGAGCGCATTTTAATATATCTTTAATTATCCATTTGGCCCTGAAATATAGAACAATGTGTGAATGCTGCTACGCTTACATCAAATTGGCCCCTTAATAGAGTAAAAGATTATCGTATCCAACTCTAGCCTTTTTCACCAAGGGCGAAATTGAATGGCTGAATTAAGATGGTCAAGCAGTCTGTCAAGGTTTTTAAAGACTCCGATTTCACAAGTCAAAAGTCACAAGTAGTACATTAGGAGAGGGCTTTTAAAGTGTCCTCCACTGTCAAATTCAGGGTTCAAATTCTGGATGCGACAATTGAATGTAGGAAGGTTGTGGGGATGGGTGGGAGGGTTTAAATTTTTTTTAATAAAAAGAGGTAGTGCATTAACTGTATAAATTGCCAAACCTTTGGACTTCGAGTTGGTACAAGGAAAGGGTTCCAAAGTAATTAGTGGGTGATCCCAATCTTTGGACCAAATTTGATGTTGAATGGGCAACTACAACCCGCAGGGAAACATTTGAACTAGAAATCGGCCCATTAACTAAGTAGGACATTGGAGAATGACCTTTATTATAGCCCCAAACTCTAGGTTGTCTCAACTGAATTTTGAAGCCATCTTTGTAGTTGGGAGTTAAAGCCGAATATGCTGAAACTTAAAAAAAAAAAATAGATGGCAGTTGGGAGTTAAATCCGAATATACTGAAACTTAATTTTGCCATTAAAAAAAAAATAAAATTTGATCTATCAAGAAGTGAAATGGTTTCATTATTATTGGTGAGCGGTTTCATTATCACTAGACCCTTTGTGGCATAAAAAATTGCTAGATTTGGAATTGGTTACCTCATCTATCAGTGGTTAGAAAAACTGGCTGTTATATATATATATATATATATATATATATATATATATATTACAATTTTCTAATAAAATCAATGCGCCCATGAATGGCCAATTTAATACTAGTAAACACAACACGACCCCAAGGACAAAAAGGAAAGAAACGAAAAGAATCTGTCAAAAAAGAAAAAAGAGAAGTATACAAAAAGGAAAGGGAAGAAGAATACTACTAGCTAGTACCACAACGACTAAGAAGTTAAAAAAAAAAAGAAAAAAAACTTGTCCTTTCCACTATTAGGAAGAATATTTAGGGCATTTAATAAAATTGAAGTTTGAAAATTAAAATTTGAAATCTGAATGTGCTAAATTACTGAATTGTTAGATATTAAATCTGATACATTTGAGCGTATATCGCATTAAGTGATAAGTAAATAGTTTATCACTTATTTTTGGAGTAAGTTTTATATAAGAAATTGAGTGCCACTTAATTAATTCAAATGTTCTATTTTTTATTATCAATCGTGTCTAAGCGTGCTAAGATTTGAATCCATTAATCTTAAAGTATTAGATTATCAAACACGGCCTCAGCAGAGCATGTGACATTATGGCAAAGTACTTTCATACTTGTGGTGGTGTTCATTAATTTCGTTTCGGTTGTCTTCGTCCCTCTTTGGTCTCTCATGGCGTGCTGGACGCTGTCTTCCCACCAACACCTATGCACCGAACTATTGACAATCAGTTCCAACTCCATCATCTGTATGTGCTAATCACTATCAAATATAACTACGCCACAGAATTGAAAAACATCATCATGTTTTTTGGTCATCAAATCATAGTTACACTGTACCTGTTATAGGTTAGACGAGATTATGTGCAGTGAAATCATGTTCTAATGCATGCATAGGGCGATGCAAAATGATAATGAGGTTTGGTTGAATTCTTTTTGGAGGTAAAAAAATATCTTCATGTCATTAAATTCTCCTGAATGCTGAACTAATCAAAGCAATTACAGGCAGACTAAAATAATGCACGATGTACTTAGCTTCAAGGAAAGGTGCAGGTCATTATTGTTCACTGAGATTTCCATATCCATCCCTTTCTTGTTTCTTTTTCCATTTTGTCATGATGCAATTGCCTGGCTACCTTGAATTTGTATGGTTTCATGGACAAGGATTTCAGCCCACCGTTCATGAATAGACTAAGATGTAAGGCCAACAACAATAAATTGTTTGTTGAATTATGCGAAGCGATGATTTTCTCCCCAAGTAGTTAAAAGAAGTGATTCCTAGCTAGGAGTTTAACAAACTTTTGTCTTTGTTTATCTAGTATTCCTTCGTGGTTTATAAGTGGGAAGGTTAACTAGCTCAATGTACAATCAAGTTAATTTTTTAAATTTCAGAGAATTGCAATTTTGGTCCAAATTATTTAGGGCATGAGCGGTCCTAGTCCCTAAAGTTTAGACAAAAGCAATTGTAATTTCAAATATTTCAATTTCTAAGCACATTTAGTCCTATTCACCGAATTTTGTTAATTGCTATCAGAATTCGGCCATATGCTATCACATCACGTGTTGGCAATTAAACCTTTTTTTAAAAAAAAATAAAAATGAGAAGAAATTGTATTGTTAGTCATAATCGGTAATAAAAGATGACTAAATACTTGCATAATGATATCTTGGGTAATTAGCGTTTAGCGGAGAATAAACACATTTGGTTGACAATAAAAGAAAATTATGGGTTAAAGGGCATGTGGGTAATTAGTCCTCTTTTATTATAAATTTTTGGTCTAACAAAGTTTTTTTTTTTTTCAAAATTTTCAAAAAATTAGTTGTCTGCACATGACACTACGTGCGGGTTTCGGTAGTAATTGGTAAAATTAGTTAATGGGACTAAATATGTTTAGGAATTGAAACATTTAAAATTGTATTTGTTTCCATCCAGACATTTTGGACATTAGGAACTAGAACTACTCGTGTCCTAAATATTCGGAATCGTAACTACAATTTTCTCATTCAAAATATCACTTTTCTTTTTTTATCTACCATATATGAAAATGGATTGCTTTCTTGAAAAAGAAATTATACACTCTAATGGGATTTTGGTTTCTTATGCATCATCTCACACATTGAAGAATAATCAAAATTACTATTTCCAAGGACGTTTTTTTGTGAACCCAATTAAAGTAGAATTTGTGTTATTTCCTGGAATTATTTATGCTCTTATCTTCTTTGGTAGAAAAGAATTTGAATGGATTCAGTTCCAATCACCACTATGAATTGCTTATAGAAATTTTTATAAATCACTCACCAACATAGTACTCATATCAATTGCGAGATTCGAATAACACCATACTCACATCGACTGCCAAATCTGAACACATAATTTTTTGTGAAAAAAGTGATATGCCCTTATCAATTAAGCCAATTTGTAATAGTAAATTATTTCCTACTCTGATTTTAGAGGAGTCGATCGCAAGTTTCACAGACGCAATTCTGGACTGGCGCCAGCCGTCAATAATTGAAACCATTAGTGACTTCCACACACAGCTGCTGTATCCGTTAGACATCCACTTTGTCTATGATTTAAAGTCAATAGCTGAATAAATCAGTTAAGCAAGTCAGCAGGGCTTGATTGGGCGACTCTCCTTGACTATTTCCGCGTATTTGGGCAATTTCAGTAGAAAATTTGTGCAGAATATAAATTATCTATAGCAACTTGCACTTATTGTGGCAGGACTCGGTCAAATCTTCGTCACTTCATGGTATATGACCCTACAAAATTCATGAGAAACCATATGAAAATGTTTGAAATACAATAAAGAAACATGCATTCATTACCAGCAAAAAGAAAAAAAAAAAAAACACGCACACACAAATTAACGTACATCTTGGGTATTTTCAATTTTGATTACACATGCAAGATGTGGGATTGGAGAATCCAAATATAGGAATTCCTAAATTGTCAAAAAATTCAGCAAACAAACTTCAGGTTGCTTATTGCATAAATTTTTACTGACTGCTCAGTAAATTTCTGCATAGACAACATACACTTAAACAACTAGTTCACTAAAGGGCGGCTGAAAAGGTGAAAAAAAAGGTTTGCCTCACATTAGATAAAAAACCCCCATTTGGATTATTATTTTATGAAGTTTTTATAAAAAAAATTTACTAGTATATCAATTTGATATATGTAAAAAAAAAATGTGATTGTGAAATATATTCACGAAAAATATAAAAAAATTTCTTGAACCGAAATGGCAATACGAGAATGGTAGTAGGCTAAATTTGACATATGGTAGTAGGTAAGTTTGCTTTGAGTCCACCACTCCATCTCAATTATAGTATGCTTGGGATGGATACATATGGTAGTAGGTAAGATTGTGCCAATACACAATATTGACATTTCAGGGACAAAAATTGGCTTAAGCCAAGATGAGGAAACCACCGTCCAGTAGTGGAGTCGTGTATGGTTGGTTGAGCCTTTGCTCACTTTTTGTAAACCTCACATCCTCAGTGAAATATCATTATGGTTCCAGAAAAGAAAAAGAAAAAAGGTACAAAGTTGGAGAATTTGTGTAGTGGTTAAATTTGTATTGTTGACAATTTTCTGTGTCTAACGAGTCAACTAGTTCAAACCACACAAGATACCAAAGTAAATTAAAAAAAAAAAAAAAAAGGATTGACTTTGACATTGGGTTGTTGAACTGGGATTGTTCGTGTCCCCTTACCAAGTTAGAGTCGTTCCAAAACCTTGGTCTTGCTCCTTGTGATTATGACTCAGCTAAATTCCATGTATAAGTATTTATATATACTAACAAATACTGATAGGATTAGAGTCATAATATTGCTTTATGTACTAAACAAAAGTTTAGTGTGACTGCCGTTACATAGCTCAAATTCACTGATTTAGGTATAAAATAATTAAGGCAGCTTATTATCAGGTTGTCCAATTGGATTGAAGGGAAAAAAAAAAATCTAAACATTACCTTTCACTTTCTTGCACAACCTCCTCCACCATGATATACCAGGCCAGCAGCGTTAACCCGCCTCCTTTGTCTCTAATCCCATATTCCCTCTTTTGTCAGATTCGGATTAATTAGATTTGAGTTGTTAAAAACACCATAGAATCGTTGAGAGCCCTGTTTGATTTGACCTTGTGAAAATGATTCTGTTAGGCTTTCCTTGTGAAAATGATTCTGTTAGGCTTTCTGTACAATTTCATTTTGTACATTACTTGTTGTCTTATCGGTGGAAGAAAATTGAGGGAGACGCAGTGAACCACCTTTTTCCATGCTGTAGAAATCTGAATTGATTAGCGCAAGAACCACCTCATGCTCCACACTCCCCATGTTTATATAACTGCTACTGCAATATCACTCTCATGCTTACACAATTGCTGCTATTATATTTATCTACTATTATTATATTTATCCCAAGTCTTCCTACCAACTTTAATAATAAAAATAAAAAAATCCCATAATTAACTCCTTTGCTACAACTAATTTATTATTGTTTAGCTTTTTCATGATTTATTTTTTTCCTAAAATATGCACACATATAGATTGTGCCTCACCCACTAGTTTTGATAATAGGTGAATTACAAATCTAAATACCCTTTAAGCAATCCAAACTATTAAAGCGATTTGGATGAATTTCAAATCATTCATCAAATTCCGTGATCAAATGAAGCTCAAGTTCTGCACATTTTTTTCTCATAGAACACATGTTTGCATGTGATACATTCTTTCCGCAAAAATATTCTACAAAGCTACAAAAACACGTCAAATGTGTCCACCACTATCGACTGATGTGGCCTTTTTATTTTGTTTGATTATGGTACATATAGAACTTTTGTACAATTTAATTTTGTACATTACTTGTTGTCTTATCGGTGGAAGCAAATTGAGGGAGACGCAGTGAACAACCTTTTTCCATGCTGTAGAAATCTGAATTGATTAGTGCAAGAACCCTCAATCATGAAGCACATGGTGTGAATTTAGTGTGTTTATTTCAATATTTTGTCCCAACATGAGAAGGAAAGTTGCACGCCAAATTCATTATATCCATTGCCGTAATTTCCAAAGATTGAGAGCGCCATCTCAACACAGTAAAACATGTCCCCTTAAACTTTTCATCTTTTTTTTTTTTTTTTTTTGAGAATGAATAAGAAAAGATGTCCGTTGTCCTATTAACTTTGATCGACAGTCTTCTGAAGTAAATACTAGTCCAATTTAAGCTAAAAAAGTGGTAGGTGTCTTCTTTATGTACTATGAATGAAAACTTCCGGAACCCTAGTACAGGCTATAACACATCAAGACGGCCAACAACCGCAAACCAATGCATGATTACAAGAAAAGTTTTACCGTCATCAGAAAGAGCCTCAATTCCCTGCATGTAGGCATGGCCACGGTTCCAGAACCAACGGTTCCAGAACCAACGGTTCCAGAACCAACGGTTCCAGAACCAACGGTTCCAGAACCGCACCATATAAGATGGTTCTGGTTCTGGTTCCAGAACCGGCGGTTCTGGTTCTTCAAAAAGGTAGAACCAGAACCGCATAGTTCTGATTTCGATTCCTTATGGTTCTGGTTCTGGTTCTGGTTCCGGTTCCGGTTCCGATTCCGTATGATTATATACAATTTTATTTGATTTCTTATCCTTACCAATTTTAATACGAATATAACAATATATTTAAAAATTTAAATAAAATGTAAAAAAATAAATACAAAATAAATATCATATTTTAATTTTATTATTATTCTACAAAGTACGAAATAATAAATAGATAATAGATGAAGAAATTGAGAGTAGTTTAGAGATGGAAGAGAGAAGATTGATTTTGGTGTAGTAGAAAATAAAATTTCAAGTCTTATTTATAGGACAAAATGAAATTAAAAATTTGGAACGTTGTATTGTAACGTTCCAAATTTGTAACGTTGTATTGAAAATTTGGACAAAATTACAACGTTGAATTGTAACATTGTAAACTTGTAATTCACCCTAACCCCCAATTTGTCAAATTTAGCAGGCAGCCACCTTTCTTGTTTTTTTTCTATCCTTTGCTTTGTTTCTTTCTTCTGTTGAGAGCCTGAGGACCTTTGTGCAAGTCAGGAGGAGCCCCCGAGAGCAAAAATTGTGGTGGCATCATGATGACCAAGGTCATCATGATGTCTCTACTTTTATTATTTTTTATATTAATTATTTTTAAATTTTTTAACGGTTCTGGAACCGGCGGTTCTGGTTCTGGTTCTATTTTTTAGAGAACCAGAACCGGAACCTTTATCCAAGGTTCTACTACGGTTCTGGTTTCACGGTTCTGGTTCCAGTTCTGGTCCGATTCCAAACGGTTCGGTTCCGGTCCGGTTCCCGGTTCCAAGTGGAACCATGGCCATGCCTACCTGCATGATGCCGAATTTTCACGTGTTTTATCAACTCCTCTGCATCCAGACACAAACCTCAATCTCATTTTGTATTTTTCCCCTGAAAGTGAATGATACAAAGGCATATTTCTTTTCAACATGATAGCTCTTGCATGGTACTTGTGAATTCGAAAGTCTCTTCAAGAATCTTTTGCAATGACTTGGCAGATTTTTCTTCGGACACAAAGAAAGGAGTAGTACTAACAATGCCCCTTGTTCACATTATGCAGTTACAGGTCTGACTTTGCATGCATGCAACAAGCCCATTATTGATTAATGCTTGTCGTTTATTTTGAGCATTTTTCACGTCAACTTTGCAAAAGCAGCTGAACGACGTAAAGGGCAGCAACACTAGTATTTCCTTTGATGGTAGGGGAAGGGATGGTGCCACTGCCAACCACGGGCACTGCAACATTGATTTCTTCTGCTGAATGTGCACCAAAATCTTGATTTCACATTTGAATTGTAGAAATATGTTAAGTCAATTGAGTATGGCAGCTTTGCCAACCTTTCTTTAATGAGTTGTCCTCGACTACTTTTTGTGTTTGCAATAAGAATCAACATAATGAAATGACAGATTTTGTGAGTGACGTTAAACCATTATTTAAACCATCAACTGGAGTTGTTGCTTCATGAAGCTGCAAAGGAGTTTATTACCATCACCAAAAAAAAAAGAAAAAGAGGAGTTCTTTAATACTTTTTCCTTATAGAAATTGATAGATGAGCATCAAGTTGGACTTCTTTTTTTTTTTTTTTGGGAGGGGAGGTGGTTCTTTTTCCATTTCATTTTGGCTTAGAACGTGAATGCGAGGCTTATAAACAAACAATTACATTAGGGGTTATTGTTGCATCTAAGGAGATTGGCTCCCAAATCATTGAGAGTCCAGTAATCTCTACTAAGTTTTGTTGGCTAAAATTATCTGAATGATTGTGGTCTCGTTCCAAATTATGTCAGCACATACGCATCTCCGGTTCATATAATGAATGATTAGTATCCAATCCCAAACTCTTTTGAAAGTACAAGATAAATAGTTTGAGATAGATAGATAAAGAATTCTTGAGGCCCTAATTAATGTGGGATTAATTGTCGCATGTACATACAAGCTTTTGGTCGTGTGATGCTAACTACTAAGAGGTACCGCCAAGAACTATGCGGATTGCAGATCTGTTATTTCAAATGCATATTTAACGTACCTGTCGTTAGGAGAGAGATGTAAATCAAATCGTATTGGATAATTTCAAACGATTCGTTAATGAAATTTACTTTTTATAAAAAAAAAAAAAAGAGGTATGCGTACCAATTCAATTTGGCCAGCATGGAAACAGGTTAAGAATTATCCTGAAATTTGTCAATTAAGTCGGAAGACATTAGCAAACAAAAGCAACATTGGAGGTGCAAGGCAATTATGCGTACATCAATTGATTGACTCTAATTTCCATTCTTGTGATCATCGAAATCAACGCGTAGAACATCAATGTTGCATTCTATTGTTGTCCAAATTAATGATCCGCCACTGTAATGCTTGATTGGAACACATGAAGAAATTTAAGTATGAACTCTCTTCCATTACAACTATGACAGGACTCGGTCAAGAACAAAACAAAAACTTGGCAACAGTTAGAGCCTTACAGTATGAAGGATCTTTAATTTTTCTTTTAAAGTCTATGACATGATGGTGGTTGAGTATGAGTACAATATGGTTGGCTATCCTTGTAGTTTTTCCGACTTAATCCATATATCTAGCATACTAAAACAAAAAAATATTAGGAAAATTTCTGAGAAGACCTCTGCTAGTAATTCTTTCAAGACCACCGACTTAATTATACTTGTTATAATAATATGTATTAACAGAACGTTTTATTTTCTGTAAGGTTGCATACTATAATGTCCTACCTTGTACTACAGTACAATAAGTTAAACGTAAAAGTTAGGGTGCGTTCAATAAAACTGAAGTCTGAAATTTAAAATTCGAATCCATTAAGTTATTGAATTATTAAGCATTAAATTTAATACATTTGAATATATATTACACTTAGTGATAAGTGAATAGTTTATCACTTAATTTTATGAGCAAATTTTGTCTAAAAAATTCAGCGTCGCTTAATTAATTCAGATGTTCAATTTTTGATTATCAAATGCGTTTGAATATATTAAAATCTGAATCCATTAAATTTAACCGTTGAATTGAGTTATCAAATTGGGTCTCAATGAGCTTTGACGCGACTTTGGTGTTCAAAGTAGGTAGACACCGAAAAAGCTAATTTTGGAATCTAATAGAGCATATTTGGCAAGGATCTCCATTCTCCTCTAGTCTGGCCAAGCGATTAGACCATTTTCTTCAACGAATTGCAATGCATTTTTGGTTGACCAATTACTCCAACATATATGGGCCACTAGTTTGCCCTAAAATTAAACCGAATGTTATTTGGTTGATATTGGAGTAAATATTAGCAATAATTGATCGAGAGGTATTGATGGCATCAGATGAGGTGGTTCTAAACTTTGGCATGATAATACATCATTTGAGTATCAAGGGAAGAGGAAGTATGGGATTCCTGAAACTATGGTGACAAAGAAAACAAACTATCGAATTAGCCATAGTAATTGCAGACAGGAATGGGAATGGGTTTAATTGGTAAAGAAGAGCCAGACCCAGAATGGCAGAGAACAAAACACTGCAAATCAATGGCAGAGAACAATCAAATAGCCATCCAAACAGCAGTATTAATTTTACAAATCATCAACTACAATAAAAGCGCAAACAATAGAAAAAACTTCGACCAGCAAATCTTCAGGTCTTCTGCCAAATCATATGCCCAGAATATGTGCTTACAAACCCACTCCAACTGCGCATGTACCAGCAAAGTGTGACTGACCGTAGAGACCACAGCTTATATATATATATATACATCTTTTCGACGCTCAGATGATTACATTTTTGTAGTCCGATAACATAAGCATGCATGTTAATAAAGCACGGCATTACCGCTTGTGCTGACTGAAATTTTGAACTGCAAATTCCATTTCTTTTTGGAAATCAAAGAGCAATCAAAATTGGAGCAATTTTATCCATCCCATTTCTTGGTTACTACGTTTACAGACAACCAGGCCTATGTGCTCACTTTTCTAGTGGTGGGATTGATAAATCTTCCTAATCGGACGACTAAATTAGAAACAAGAAGGCACGCACCACCTTTCCAACCAAACCAAAATTTGACCAATTGCTTGTCATAATGGGATGCGAAAAAGAGATGCAAGCCACTCCAGTTTCTCTACTCTATTCCATTGACACCAAAGGCTAAAAAGAGACAAAAGGGCCTGATTATCAAATAACGTTTCGAAAGCAGGGCATTATAGTCAAACAAAAGAACAAACAAGCCATCTTCAATCCAATTGTCAACAAAGCTGTGGTTGACCAACACTGACGGTCAGCTCCAAATTTACCAAAATATTCACACACTGAAGGTGGGGCATAGGGGACCGTGAATCACACCCTTTTTTTTCGGCTTGGTGGGGATACAGATACAGCCTTCATTAGCTTTGCCTTTTCACCTTCCCAACATGAACCCGGTAAGAAAAGTTGCGATCACGATTAATTTGTATGTCAAGCAATCAATTGGTGTCCTTTAATTCAAGCACGTAATGAGGTTTATTAAAAAAAAGCCACCCGGACCCGGGTGAGATGAAACCGATAAGCTGGAGTCGACTGGGCCAAATACATTAATGCTAGGTTTCGGTTGCTTGCCTAAACAAATGTCTATTCCAATCGTGTCAGGAGATACCGAAGAGCTTCTGATGAGCACATAATAATTTCTCTTATGAGTAGCCATAAATTTTCGATAGATGCTGGAACGTTTATTAGTTTAGGAATGAAAAAGACAGATGACAGATTTAATTAATTGATGAAGCCAAAAAAGTTGGTTGAGCTACACTAGCCATATCCGTCTTGCCACACGCTTACTTTTCTTGCCAAGCACAAGCTTCCCAGTTAAACGAATGCACAGGATTGATAAACATTTGAAACATGGCATGTGAATACTTCTTCGAAAAAACGATAGAATGCGAAGACAACACATGTGTATTAGACTGTTATTACTTGTAGAAGTCTAATAATTAGCTGTGCGCTGCATTTTTGGAAGAAACATGTATCCACTTTTATTGATGGAGGGCCGGAGATTTGATCCATCCATTTGCCAAAAAAAAAGTTTGGTGCGTTTTCTTTTCTCTTTTTTTTTTTGTTTTTAATTTTTTGGTTTGTATTGAAGGTTGTACGTGCGGAGGAGAAAAGAAGAGGAGGGAGGACAGATTGAAAATCCAATTCTCAGTTTTAAAATGAAAAACAAAGATCAAAGACCCAAAAACTAAACTTAATTTAACAAATAAAAAAAAATCTATTCTCGATTCTTGAACAAATGGGATTAAATCGAAATTAGAACTCGTTCAATCTGTTTTTTTTTTTTTTTGCACGATGCTCTTAGCAGTTCTCACTTTCATGATAATATATCTTTTAGATGGTTAAAACAAACATACAAATGAGATATTTTCCGTTCAGTTATTCAAGATATGTATACGAATTTTTGTTTATCAAACCCGTGACTCGTGATTTGTAGCAAATGCTTGGCAAAAAGAAAAAGAAAAGAAAAGAAAATCAGCTCTCTTCGACTTCGTTCATTTTTCTTCATTCATATGATGTAACATCACCCCCCTTCGTGCAGGAAATCAAGCAAGAGACATGGTCCTTGGCTTTGACTTTTTCCCAAGGCTGTATGGGTAGCAAAAAAATTGTCCACCCACCAATCCTTGATTTATGAGCCTTGATTAAATATCTTCTCTTTCAGTAATAATAGCACATGCTTAGCTTTATAATGCATATTGTCAAGGTTATTTATGTATCTTGCAATTGAGAGACGCCCTTCTCCTTCGGTACATGTTAGCAGAATCCCGTCAAAGTTCTAATTAACAGAGATTTACAGGAATTAGTTACAATGAATGAGTGGTAATTAAGTAGTAAAACTCTAGTTAAATAAATAGATGTGTTGTAGTTTAAGCATAAATCTAATCAATCAAGAGCTTACAAAACTTTTTGTACTATGAATAAAAAATAATGTTTTTTGCACGTTCTCACTAACACCTTTTCAAATCAAATTTATTTTTGTCAGGGAAACAACACCTGAACCATGCCATTCTTTAGTAAACTGCGTTGCTCACTTGCGTGTTGCTTGAGCACTATTATAGTATTATCAACAATAACGTAGTACTTTTTGTGACGTGATGTATGTGAGATAGAAAGGTAATTGGAAAGATAAAAAGGTGTGTTGGAAATTGTAATGATGATGTAAGCAAATAAATTTTGACAAATAATCCTCAATCCAAACAAACCCCCTGGGCTTTACCTATTCAAGATAGAGGTGCAACTTTTATTTGTATGCATTTGAAAATAGGCAAACAGCTACCTTGCACTTTTGGTAAAATATAGCTGCAAATTTCAGAAACGTTCCGCTGTTGTGTAGAAATTCATGGAATTAATTAACAAGTTAAGTCAAATCAATCTCAAATCTTAATCACATAATTGTTTGATATCTGAAAAACTTTACTGTTCAAGAAGAAGAAAAAAAATTCGTATATGCAAAGATTCAAATTTGTATTACTCAGTCAATAATTGTCTATTCTTTTCTGGCTGGCTCTACTCCATAAAACCTAAAGGGCTTTGAAAGTCTACTTGTTTTGGTCTTGTGACACTCTGTGTGGTTAGTACTGAAACAAATCTTTAATAGTTAGGTCACAATTGACTAATGCACACAAAGTTTATTTTTTCTTTTGAAGGAACTAATACACAATAAAGTTTGAAATGTAAGGAAGTCAAGAGAGTCGAGCACATATATATACACTATATACTATTGACCTTTTCTTCGGCCATTGAGATCCAAGCAAATAAAAAATACATTTCATGACAATCTAATATCATCAAGCCCGTGAAAATAATGTTGATCATGCCAATACGCTTTCATCTGTGAAGAATTCTAGGTCACAAGATAACTAACTATAATCGCTTCATAAATTTTTACATTTGCCTTGACTGATTTGGTGCCAAACACGCATTATGATTGAATTAATTATGGAAAGCATTTGAAACAGCTAGCTGTAAGCACTCCCTTTAGCACCCTCAGTGCATTGCCTCTTTCCTCATCACTCTCCTCTATTCTGCTACTATCAACTTTCTTCTTTGCTTAACCCAGAAAAAAAAGAACTTTTTCACAGCATGCTAGTACATTTTTTTGGTGGTTTCCCGACAATCTTTGTGCTAAAGATAATCAGGGACTTAGCAAGATACACTGGAGATGGAAAGAGGAACCCTTTTAGCCTTAACCAATCCTTTGTATTTCGAGAAGGAAACTAGACAATGCTGGAGTGACCATGGGGGTTAAAAAAGAGCACAATATCACATCAAACCATAACTTATCACCATAAATCAAGAAATCGAAACGACATGTGGACCTTTTTAATTAAACTTTGCCCCCAAAAGCAACAAAAAAAATTTTTATTTTTTTTTTGAACAAGGTAATATCGCCAAAAGCAACAATGTTCTAGGTTCATCAGGATTGCAGGTATAGGAACTTTTTTAACCATCTGTCTCATTCGCTTGGTTGAAGTAGAAAAGAGTTTCATAGGAATGAACAAGCAATTAAATTTATTTCTTCTGACGGTACGTTTGCATGGGTTTATATAACAGATGGTAGGTAGCTTCATCAGATGGTGAAGATGATTCCCCCTATTCGGTCACTTCAGAAAACGACCTCGTGACCCAGCTTTTCGCTGTCTCCTTCCTTTTCTTAAATCGAAAAACATGAAACTCGTGTGTCTGTAATATCTCTAAACAATTTTGATCAATGTGTACTTAGTTGACAACCACCACGAAACCAACGGATGTAACATGTCAGCTTTACCTTTGATTTTTGTAGATAGATTCGTACTGACTACTGAATAGATTTCTGTTTATATGTTTTTTGGATGCTTATGATGATTTGTGGACATGATGTAACTAATCAAACGTAAATTCGTAGCCATAGGATCCAAAGAAAGTGACCAAAAATTGATTAAGTGAAGTTTTAGTGGCAGTGAGTATGATTAAGGTGGATAAACTGGATATATATTGCAGGAAGAGAGGAAATGTTCTTTAGTCCTTGTACATAGGGTTCGTTCGGATAGAAATTACAGTACAGGAAAAGGTTGTAGTATTTGGTTGGACATTAACTTGGATCATGATAAAACCGCTTTGGATCCGAATCATGTGTAGCTGGTAGAATTCTTGAGATACATGCATGAGATTAAATGGTTAAATATTGCTCTCCCATTTCGAGTTTCAAGTGACCTGGCTTTGGCTCTGGTTCTTTCCATTGACTTAACAACACTTTTTTTTTTCTTTTTTTAATACCCGGAAAGTACTACTACCAATCTTGATACATTATTTATCCATCTGAAAATGATGGTAAGGAACTCTTCCAACTCCATGCAATAGATTCAAACCCTTTGTTTAGTTTTCAGAGTATGAACCTTCCTCCTAATTTGCAAATCCAACGTCTTTGTTTTTATATCCCTTTAGGAGTGAGAGATCAGCTGAAGATGGAGACGAGCCTTGATTTGACGTAAGAAGAAACTAATACTGGTTAGCAGCTGAAATTAAAATAGCTTTTAAGTCATAATTTTATGATTAAATTTACTTGCATCATCTTTACCTTGACCTTGTATTAGACAACATGATCTTCACTCTCATGCCGAGCAACATATTTGCCCAATCACTCACTTGTATGCCTACGTCTTTACTTGATAGATTTTAATTTTTTTTTTGTCCTTTTTAAAGAAAAGTTACTATAATAATACAAAAAATAAAAAAGATTTTGTAATATTTATTGTCCGCATAGGTTGGGTGTAGGAATTAATCTAACATTGGAAGAAAGGCAAGGAAAAAGTGGTCCTTGCGGAGCACCGGTGCCGCCGGGAAACCTAAAAGGGTAACGATTAATGGCCGCAGGCGACTTGCTAGATTCAATGCTTCTTTTCTGAGTTTTAATGGTTTCTCACTTTAGCAGGAAGTTTTGAAGATCAATTAAGGCCCCTCTTTCCTTCGAGATGGGGTAATATAGAACTAGAAGGCTATCTCGTCCTAACTAGGGTCGTTCTTATTGTTTCCTAAGTTCAAATTTAACATTTTCTTGACTTGTTCTCTTGATAATTGCACAAATAAAGAGTAAACAACAAATATACTTAAAATAAAAGGGAAATCGTTCAAAACATACCTCATATTTCAAAAATAAATTTTTTTATCCTTCATTTTTAAAATATTAATTTTACGTCCCTTATAAATTTAAGCTAACAATATTTTTTTTTCCTAATCTAAGTTTCTGATAACTTTTCAATTTGAAATCATAATGTAACCTGTATGCAGTCATTTTTCATGTATAAAAAAGATCAAATCCCACAATTTTAGAAGTAAAAATGAATATGAATTAGATCAGATCCCACTTTTTTATGAGAAAAATGAATATGATTCAAATCAAATCAAATCATACTTTTAGGGGTAAAAATGATTATGGGTCAGGTTATTTGTTTAACTACAAATGAAATTTAACCTTTTTGCTTCAAAAAAAAAAAAAAAGATCATGTGTGGATTACATGATGGATTCATGATAAAAATGATTAAAAAAATCTAGATTTGAATTAAATTTTACCGATTTAATTTTATAACGAACGTCAAGTTATTATTTTAAAAGTGAAGAACGAAAAAATTCAGTTGTCAAAACATGATAAACGTTTTGAACAATTTTCCTAAAATATATATAAAGAGTAAATTCAATAATATCTCTCTCCCTCTAGGCAAAGAAGATCCATACAAATACAATCCCTAAGAACGGTGTCACTTTGTCGTAGACGCCAAAAAAGGACACTGAAAGTCGGCCCAAATTGTCTGTGTTTTTGTTCTTTCTTTTTTTATGCATTAAGAGTCTAGAAGAAGAAGCAATCGATTGGAATCCAACAGAAATACTCGGAGACGACAAACATTTTCGATAGCTAGAATTCTACACGGAAAAAACAAAGGGAGAAGGAAAAGAAGAGAAGAGAAAGAGGGAGATAATAATGGATGAGTTTTTTTTTTTTTTTTTTGTCAAAATGGATGAGTTGGTGTAGCTATTTTGTCACATTTGCCAGAGGTACAGAAGTTAAAAGAGTTCCCAATTTTTTGGGTAAATGAACAAACCCCATAAACCCGGTAAAAGTTACCTCAACACGGAGTTAGATAGCTTTAATTAAGACAACAAATATGTTTAGTCAAGTCGTGCTAGCAAATGGAATATGACGTTGACTGGGGTTAGCATTTCTTTGAATAGGCCACTGGCACACAATAAATTCTCTTCTCTGTCTTTAAAGACAAATTTAAAGTAAGTGCTATTACTCTGTAGACTTTTGATTTTATTTTAATGCATTTTTATTTAACCAAAAAAAAAAAAGAGACAAGTTTAAAGTGTTAGCTGAGTTATTTTATCAGTTTCCCCTTTCCTGTTTTACACACAAAAAGGAAAAAAAAAATCAATCTATCGGTATCCGCTGGAATTGTTATTTTTTAGAATTTTTATAAAAAATAATATTATAACAATTTGATATATATATATATAATAAAATAAATTTAAAATATGATTATGCCAAACGTAAATATATATATTTTTTCAAAAATAGCAATCCGAACATGGTCGTTACAGTTTAGAGCCTAATGTCTCCAATCAACCTTTATGTGCCACTCAAAATTTGGAGAATTAATCCCACTTTTCTCGAAAGATAGTGTAGTAAAAGTGGATCATATTGCATATATGTGTTTAGTAATTTCAGTCTTCAAACATTGCCAAACCGATATTTAAAAAGAAAATAAGACACATAAAAAGAATATATATCTTTTTTTCGACAACGATAATAATTATATAACCTATTCTATTTTAATCTACAGGGGAGAGGAGCCTAAAGAGACTTGTATGTAAGGAGCTAATAGATATGCAAAACTGACTAGATCAAAAGATTGTGTTATGACACCACCTTTAAATTTTTTTTTTTTTAGTGTAAGTGAGGTTCGAACCCCACCTACACTCCAGGGTCCTCGGTCACATCAAGCCTAGTAATTTTATTTTTTTTTTGTCAGCAATGATACATTTGTATAACCTACTATATCTTAATCTAGGAGGAAGGGGAGCTTAAGGAGACTGTGGTAAGGGACTAGTGGATATACATACCCAACTAGATCAAGAAAGTACTATAACACAATCTTAGGTTGTGTTTGGATTGCATTTTCTGTCATTTTTCATGGAAAAATTACTGTAGCGATTTGATATATGTGAGGAATAAAGGTGATAGGGAAATGTGATTACGGAAAACGACAATATTTTTCGACGGAAACAAGCAATCCAAATAAATTTTTTTTGCTGCAAGTGAGAATTGATGCAGGTGAGGTTTGAACCTCACCCACAGAACAAGAACAACGAGGGATTTAAGTGGTTCATCAAGCCTGGTAGTTACGTAAAAAGAATATATACTAGCAGTAGATTCTGCCGTGAACTTGTCCTGGGTCAGACAAGGGTGCCAAACCAAAGCTAGGAAGTACTGACAAATCATAAATGTACCAGACCAAACTATTATTGCTGAATAATTAAATTTGCCCACGTATTATTAGTCCAGGTTGCGGAAGCAGACAGCACCAGTGACCAGCCCCTAATAAATGATATATATATATATATGTATGTATGTATGTATATGATGCAGAAACAAAAGGGGAAATGAAAGTAGCTGATTATGGATTCATTAATTGAATTTCTTTCCCAAAAATAAATGTTTGTGTAAACAAAGTAGCTGAGCTGGTTTAATTTTTGCTCCGCACAAAAAAAAAAAAGGGGAATGCCGGGTACAAATTGTCTTCAACTCTCCCAGGCCAGCAGAAATCACAAAAGTTCTATTCCGAAATCCAAACCGCTGGAGTGATATCAACTGGCTCAAAACATTGTCCTCCCCTTCCCTTTGTATCATTGAAATTATTATATTTTTTTATTTTAAAATATTTTAAAATATTCATTATTTTAAACAATTAAATTATTTTTAAATCTCTTCTTCCAATAAAATAAAATTAAAAAAAATACAAACGTCACAATCAAACCATAAATTTTTTAAAAAATATGGAACCCCGAAACCTGACAAACAAATGGGAATGAAGGGAGTACGATAATACTAGAAAAATAAAGTAGAGCAACCCTACTTGGACTAAAACACCACCACGTCAACAGTCAAAATTCTTTTACTACGTGCTCCCTTAACAAACTTTCACCTCTTATACGACTCTCTGATTATTTTATTGTCATCCATCTATATAATTCTCTATTCCGTTGAGTTTTTCAATAATTAGACTTTCCATGCAGCTTTTATTTTATGAAAATGAAAGTACTATTATATTTTTTATCAACAAAAAAAAAAAAAAATCAAAGACTGCACTCATCCACTAATTTAATATAACCAAGTAGTAAAACGACATGCTCCTTATTTTATCAACCAACCTCTTAGTTTTTACTACTTTTTTTTCTCTCGATTTCTTCTCTTCTTCTGTCTCTACTTGTTAAATTTCGAAAGCAAATGCTGAATCTATACCCTTCTGATTTAAGAAATTTTTTTTTTATATAAACGAGATGGTTGTAATTTAAGAATCCAAAAACGTTTCTTTCACCATCCAACGTTAAATTTAACTTGAGAACGTGATTATTAAAAAGACAACAATATAATTTTTTTAACCTTTTATAGAATTCTTGAATCTTTACACTTATTTTAAATCTACACCCTCCATATATCGAATTATTGATGAGTTGTACAGATAGGGTAGGGGAGTGTGGATTTAATGTCTTTCAAATTTGAAAATAAAACACCCCTTCAAAAAAAAAAAGAAAAAAAGGCTGACTTAGCCAAAGATGAATTAAAAATAAAAGAGACAACAAAAAAGGTACTGCAAAGAAGTACTAATACAAAATTAATTATTAATTGGGGAGAAAGAAGCAAGAAATGCGAATAGCACGCTGTACGTGTGGTGTGGCCCACAAGCCCAGCGCGCCAACCTCTCAGTCTTCTTCCCTATAAATAATCCCCTTTCCCTAAACCACCGCTTAGCCATACCTTCTTCAACGCCCCCCTTTCCCATCCCAGCCCCAGTCCCGACTCCTGAGTCCACCCAACCCACTAACGCTGCTAATAATAGTAATCAATTTTACGACTTTCCCTCTTTCTGCCCGCCGGCTTTTCTCTAGTTAGAAGAAGAAACTAGAAATGGACGTTCGCCGGCGACCAGCCAACCCGATTCTCAGGGAGAAAGCCGACGCCGGCGAACAACTCATCAAACCCCACAAATCCCATCAACACCAGCAGCAGCAACCACCCATGAAGGCTTCTGATGCGCTGCCCTTACCTCTGCACCTAACTAACGGATTGTTTTTCACCATATTTTTCTCTGTCATGTATTTCCTCCTCAGCAGGTGGCGTGAGAAAATCCGTAACTCAATTCCTCTCCACGTCGTCACGCTTTCTGAGCTCGTGGCTGTTCTCTCCTTAATCGCCTCCGTCATTTATCTATTGGGATTTTTTGGGATTGGCTTTGTTCAAACTCTCATTTCCAGGCCCAATCCTGATGGTTGGGACGTTGAAGATGAAAATACCGAACAATTTCTCCTTCAGGAAGATAGCCGTAGCGGAACTTGCACCACCCTCGGTTGCGCCGTCCCGCCTCCTCCCGTTCCCTCGGCTAAAGGGCTTCCGAAGATATCGCAGCCGGCTGCCAAAGCGGCCATGGCAGTGGAGAAGCCTGCTCCCCTCATTACGCCCCAGGACTCGGAGGAGGACGAGGAGATTATTAAATCTGTCGTCTCCGGAAAAATTCCGTCCTATTCTCTCGAGTCGAAGCTCGGGGATTGTAAGAAGGCGGCTGGTATTAGGAGAGAAGCGCTGCAGAGGATTACTGGCAAGTCATTGGAGGGGTTGCCGTTGGAGGGTTTTGATTACGAGTCGATTTTGGGACAGTGCTGCGAGATGCCTGTGGGATACGTACAACTACCGGTGGGGATTGCCGGGCCTCTGTTGCTTGACGGTAGAGAGTATATGGTGCCAATGGCGACCACTGAGGGGTGTCTTGTGGCTAGCACCAACAGGGGTTGCAAAGCTATTATGGCCTCCGGTGGCGCAACTAGCATGTTGTTGAGAGATGGGATGACCAGAGCTCCTGTGGTGAGGTTCGCCACCGCCAAAAGGGCAGCAGAGTTGAAGTTTTTCGTGGAGGAACCTATGAATTTTGAGACTCTCTCCGTTGTTTTCAATAAGTGAGTACTGGAAATTTTCACATTCTTTTAAAAAAAAACAAACAAAAAAGAAATGCTTATTTTTATTTTTTGATGATGAAATGGGATCTGCTTCTTATTTTTGACTGGTTTTTTTATGTATTTTTTTTTTTGTCTTTCTTATGTTTGTCTTCGATGAATTGATGGGGAAAGAAGGGCAATGAAAGGAGAATTATTGCCTTTTGAGATTATTGACTATGTTTGTAGTTTCTTTGTTGCTGTGTGTGTTAGGTGAGGCTTAAGGTCCGTTTCAATTGGAGAACTATGACTAATGACCCATTATCTCCCATGCAGGACTTCATAATTTGTTTTATTTAACTCTTTTTGACATCTGTGAACTTTGACGTTGATGTTTTCTCCTATTCATGCACATTTTTATCAATTTTATGCAAATGGAATCACGCATCTCATCTTTTTCTTTCGCTTCTTAGAAATTTTCAGTCTTTTGCCAGGCACAATTAGTTCATTCGCAAATTTGTCTCACTGTTTCTATCATTTCATGCATGGCTGCAAAATTCATTTGTCTTTCTTGCTTGTCAGCGTCCGTAGTCTGGGGCCACGACATTAGCTGTACTAATTTTCTAGAGGACAAACATTAAAACAAATGATTTACTATGGTATTAAATTCTTGAGGTGTGTCCTCTTTTGTTCTTTTAATCTTTCCTAATGATTATTTGGCTTTATCTGGATTTTGAACGATTAATTAAAATGGTTTCTTGAATTAATTTTTCTAATGGGGTGGTTCACATGTACAGATCAAGCAGATTCGCCAGATTACAGAGCATCCAATGTGCCATAGCAGGGAAGAATCTATACATGAGATTTAGCTGTAGCACAGGTGATGCAATGGGCATGAACATGGTGTCAAAAGGGGTACAAAACGTCCTTGATTATCTTCAGACCGACTTTCCTGACATGGATGTCATTGGATTATCTGGTACTACTACTACTACCACTACCCCCGGAGAAATTTGCCTAGCTCGTCAAACTTTTTAATTGTAGCAAATTACTACTATTGGCAAATCATTTTGAAGACTAAATAATATTATTGTTCTTGAAAATCGTGACAGGAAATTTTTGTGCCGACAAGAAACCAGCAGCAGTGAATTGGATTGAAGGGAGAGGGAAATCAGTGGTTTGTGAGGCAATCATCAAGGAAGAGATAGTGAAGAAGGTATTGAAGACTGAAGTTGCAGCCTTGGTTGAGCTTAACATGCTTAAGAACCTTACGGGCTCTGCTATGGCCGGTTCCCTTGGAGGGTTCAACGCTCATGCTAGCAATATTGTCTCTGCCGTCTACATAGCCACCGGCCAAGACCCTGCACAGAATGTCGAGAGCTCACACTGCATCACCATGATGGAGGCCGTAAATGATGGCAAGGATCTTCATGTTTCTGTCAGCATGCCTTCTATTGAGGTACAAATTCCTGCTAGCTCGATTTTCTCTCTTCACAAAATCACTTCATATTAAATTAACATATTAAAAGATTTATAATTTGATTAAAGGCAGACATCCTTTTCAATTTTTTTGTTTTTAACAATTGGTAGAAAAATGAGGACCACCAAAGAGTTTTTTTTTTTTACTTTGCTTTCAATGAAAGATTTTGAACAGCACCTCTTACTTGCCATTCTTCCCACTTTATCACCTAATAAATGAGCTTGAAGCTTTGATCTTGCGGATCTAGATCAACTTACTGGGGTTGAAAACTAAAAGTGAGCTGGTGGAATCTTGCCTGACAGCCATACTTTTTCATTTTGTGGAAATGACAACCATACTTTTTCAGACGTATTTTGGCACAAATTGTAAGTTGGAGTTTTGTCTGTCGCGAGGTCCACCATGCATAAACCACACGACTTTGGGTCGTGGCCATCACCAATGCATTAAGGCGTGTTGGGGTGGGAGTTAGGAGTTCAAATCTTGTCTTCACCGATCTGTCACAATTAAATGTGATCTTGCTTAAAAAAAATTCAGGCGGATGCGCAATGTATCCGTCTGATCCGATTATAATTCAGTCATCTTCGAATTATTTCAGAACCTCTTCAGTCCTCTTCTCATGGTATAAGAAGCTATCATATGAACAAAAAAAAAAAAAAAAAGAGGTCCACCAAGCATACGTATCGATGTCATTCTTCCTCGAGATCATCTCTCTCTGTCTCTCTCTCTCTCATGCATGTGATCTTTGGAAATTAATTAAGCCATGAACACTTGGGAGAATGATTAATCGATGGTAGATATATATTTGATTGAATGAATGGCTGTGGATTGTTCAGGTGGGCACGGTTGGAGGCGGTACCCAACTCGCATCTCAGTCAGCTTGCTTGAACTTGCTCGGAGTCAAAGGTGCAAATAAAGAAGAAGCAGGTGCTAATGCAAGGCTTTTGGCCACCGTTGTGGCTGGTTCAGTTCTTGCTGGAGAGTTGTCTTTGATGTCTGCTATATCAGCAGGGCAGCTTGTGAGTAGCCACATGAAATACAATAGATCGAGCAAGGATGTCACCAAGGTAGCATCCTAGAGACGAAGGGAGCAAACCTCGCAAAAGCAGCTCCCTCCCCAAAAGTACAATAATAATGTAGTATAATAGATGTAATAGCAAAAGCCCGCCACCAAAAAGTAGCTTTTTGGATCTTGATAGAAAAATTGACAAAAAAAAAAAAAGAAGTACAAAAATAATGAGGGAAAATTGGAATAAATTTTGGGGTTCTGAAATCTGAAGTAGTAGTTGAATAGAAAATGGTGGGTTAATAATAATTTTTAAAAAAAAGGCAATAGAAAAGGGAAAAAAAAGAGAGGGAAAGGAGTTGGAAGGGGGCAAGGAAAAAAATCATATGATGAGATGAGGGGGATGGAGAGGAAAAATGTGTGAAGATATAAAAATGCCCAAACAGAACATAGCAGTGTGTCTGCTGCATTCATTGTACAAAGGGTCATGTGATGCTGCCAACTTTTTTCTGGATGAAATGAAATGAGTCGGGCTGTCACTTTGGGGAATCAATCAGTCTCCTCTTGATTTTTGTGCATCAGAAATCCCACTGGTGATGGGGACGTCGGAGAAGAGGCTCAGGCAGCAGTGTAGTGCAGTGCTTGGTTGTCGTTCATGTGCAATTTAAGGGAGGAGGATTTCCTTTTTGTTTATTCTGTATCTTTGTTAACAGTCATTAATTTAGTTTGTAATTAAGTTAAGACCGATGGATGGAATCTCAAAAAAGTTAAATTGGGACTGAGATCTCTCAAGGGAGATGTTTTTGCTTTTGCTTTTGCTTTTGCTTTTGCTTTTGCTGCTGTATGTGTATCAAAGCCATGCTCTGAATCAGATATTCATTCTCGTGCATTTTGACATGTTCATCATTTCGATTCTTTCTTGCATCAAGAAGGCTCGCAGCCGCACAGCTTGATGAATAATAATGATGATCCCATCCGCTAAAGACAAAGTGTTCCAAGTTCCTGGGGACTGGGGAGTGTGGGCCTGTTCAATAATTAATATTATTGCTGGCCTTGCTAGAGTTTGGGGAGGCCTACTAACATGGAAGAAAGGGTTGAAATCTAGAATGCAAGAAAAATTCACTTCAATTGAATGACCAACATGTGTAAGTTTACTTGTCTGAACTTTGAAAGGTATGACCATAATTTTCCATACTAAATCAAATCTGTTTTCATAAAGCTTCATAAGAGGAGGACTAACTTCAATGTAGAAAAATTGGCGGAACCAAAGTCTTTGAACGTGCGAAGGACAATATCCCACTTGTCTCGCCCTGCCTTGCTCTCTCTCAAGCCACTGTACATTTATTTTTGGATTTGACTAAGCACTTGCAACCAACGCTTTTGAGACTTGGAATTTGTATAGTTTGCCCATCTACAATTAGGCTATTTTCGTTTTTGAAAATATTTTGTAATGTTTTGATTACTGATTTTTTTTTATTATTTGCTGTTGATCATGTCTGAAAATAGATTTGCAATTGAAAAGAGTATTTTGGATCTTATATTAAGTGAAATATATAAAATAATATACTATTTTCTTGATGTCACATGCAATTCGATCCCTAATGATAAATAGTAAATTCTAGTATTTTATTTAATATTTATCCTGGTATTAGATTATAAATAATATAGTAGATGGAAGACGATAATGAAATTATATTATTTTCTCTTTTCTAAATATCACTTTTTAATTGTTGGTCGAACCTAAATGTTACGAGGTAATAAACCTTAAGGGAGATTAATGAAATTTTTAAAATTTATAGGGAGGCCAGTAAAATAATTAGAACCCTTAGGGGAGGTTTATGAAATTATCCCTTATTTAAATGTGTTTCCCGAGGACAGGTTTTGGTGGCATTCGCATGACGGCGTTAGCTGAAAAAATGTGCATTCCAAACACACTACTACTGTTAATATTATTGGTGTCCTTGCTGATTCTGGGGAGGCCTACTGACATGTAAGAAAGGGTTGAAATCTAGAATGCAAGAAAATTCACTTCAATTGAATGGGAGAAAATGAAACTAACATGTGTAGTTTACTTGTCTGAACTTTGAAATGTATGACCATAATTTTCCATACCAATCAAATCCCTGTTTGTTAATAGATAATTAATAGAAAATTAGATTCTTTTATTTTTATTGAAGGAAATGACTTTAGTGGGAGGGGGAAAAAAAAAGAAATGAGAGTAGAGTAAACATGAGTTCATCCATTTTGTTTAGATTATGACAGGAAAGGAAATCATCACACGTTACTTACTTTTTTATCCATGATTTAAAAGTCTAATTTATGAACACATGATAGGGATTTTAGAAAATTTTAAAATTTACATTAATCTCGATATTCTTTCCCTCCGTTTTTGTCCACTTTTGGATAGAAAAACAGGTTGACAAAAAATAACGTAAACCTTATCCCTTTCTTTCGCTCCCAATCCTTTTTATTCGCTCCTGAAAAATCAATCCAAATATAAAAATTTTATCCCTCCATTTCTTTTCCTTTTCTTTCCCTCCTATTTCCTCGAAACAAACTGCCTACAAGAATGTGCTCTAACTTAGTTCGATGCAGTTATGGTAACTTTCACATTGTTAACGTAAAAATAAAAAAATAAAATTTATAACAAGGATTAATGATGTGCAACTGTCTTGCTCTTTTTAATTTCTTTCTTTTTTTGGTGACTCGTAATTCAAAAATGGCAGACTTGTCATTTTATTTTTCCTTCTATTGCCTCCTATTTTACATATACTATAGATTTTTACAGATGGATAAGAAATAGTATATTAAATCAACAGCGACTCAAGTCGTTCTTGATTTTGGCACGTGCTGTTTCCAATGACTTCCCCACTTTAATACGGGCGGCTATATACTCTGCGCCAGAAATCATAATAATTCATTTTTTAGATAAAACAAAAAAATCATAATAATGCATTTTGACTTTTGAGTTTTGCTGATGAGGTACAAAAGACTTTTGATCTTAGCCAGTGATTACAAAGCAACAAATTTTTAAAATAATTTCATTGCAATCTGAATGAATGACAGAATAGATATCATCATTCGTCAATTAAAAGAATCACTACAAATTCAATAATTCTATGCTTATCTTCCAAGAGTCAGATGGATCCTCGCATGGACCCTTTTCGTATTATTATTCTAGTAATTTGACTGTGCCAAGTCAGATGCACACTTACGATTTTCTTTGAATTAAAAGATTTTTAAAAATTTTATTATTTTTATCTCGTACACATAACATTTTTTTCAAAAAAGAAAAAAGAAGAAACACTCCAAGGAAACTATGCAATCCAAATGGATCACAAAGTAACTGATTTGACAAATGCACTTTTAAAAAAAATGATGGGACACTAGTGAATCTATAGTACCAAATGCGACCTAATTTCTTATCCTATTCGGTAAAGGAGTGATGTGGGGAATGAAGATGATGATAGACATGAAAATGAGATTTTTCTTCTTTGTTGGTTCGTAATTACGAGCAATGAATGGTCATTTTATTAGGTTGTGGTTCGTTCTTTTAACCCACGTAGGGTAAGGGGTCTAACTCTCAACGTAACAATTGCTATATTCTTTTTCTTCTTTTTTTGAAAAAAAAAAAAAAACAATTGTTAAATGTACACTTATCGAGAACGGCATAAACCCTAAACCCGATCATATTCGGCAGAATAATTGACAGAAATAAGTTAAAATAGTAGTAAGATGAACATATAAAAGTTTTTTCAAAATCAGACTATTGTCCCGGAATTTGTCATGTTATTGGCAAGTTTTTAGCCAATTTTATTTCATCACCTTATTTGATAAGGGGCCGGCAAATAAATATTATGAGGAGACTATATATTATGATGATGTACAATCTGTACAAATTAAATGGGTTCTTGTAGTGAATTTTTTTAAAAAAAAAATACGTAAATCCAAACCCATTCTCATGAGTTGCTTTTCAAAAGCATTTAGAAGGTCAATCAAAAATTATATTGCGTTAAATAGGTGGAAGTTTAGTCAAAGTAAGCCAATGCACTTCAATATTAGTAAATATGTAGCTTAAATACATTAAATTGCTACAATATATATATATATATGTATTTTTTACAAAAATTTTGAAAATAACAATCTAAACAGGCTCTAAAAGTGACGAGGCAAGAAAATTGAGACGAAAATTTATTATTATTATTTTTTTGTGCTCATCAATTTTAATATTCAAACCCAGTACTAGTGATTGAGCCATACCCGCGGTCTTTCTGTCGCATCAGGCATGAATGGAGATAAATGCAGGCTAAATTAGTTGCTGACATAACTACAACAACCTTAGAAGTTAGAACGACGTGGAAAGTGCTGTCATGTTGGAATCGACTGAATTATTAAAAAATCTAATTTTGGAATCTAAACTATTTAAAGTTAGATTTCTAATCATTCTGTCAAATTTAATCATTAACTATATTCTTTTATTGTCTTGTAAATTGTGCGAGCATTCAAATCTATCATGTTTAACGATTAAATCTAACGGAATGAAAATGAAACATAGTCGAAACCAACATTTTCAATGCTCACATAAATTGGTTTTTGAGCAAAACAAATTTTTGTAAATCTAATGCAGGCTACATTAGTCATGGATAATCTAAAATTGGTCAAATTATAGGATTTGAATTATGGTTAGGGTAATGCTCTTACTCATGATGCAAAGTGAGTAATCGAAGACCGGACCCACAGGTTTGTTGAATTGCGTTCTTACTGAAGCAATGAACGGCGCGGATTCGTTTGAATTGCTATTTTTAATGTTTTTGTAGAAAAATGTGTAGTAGCGATTTAATATATGTGAGATAAAAAAATGATTGAAAAATATATTTACGAAAAATATAAGAATTTTTAGGGTATAATCAATCAAAAATTGAAAATTAAAAGGATAAAAGTTTATGGTCAAAGGGATTTTGGTCCTTTTTGGATGGTTGGGAAAGAACGAAAATTCGGATTTTAAAATACCATAAATGAGCAAAGAAAAGACAAGATAGACAGGAATAGGAGACAGACAAATGCTATCTACTATACAGGCCCAGATTTTGTTTGCTATTTTGGCCCAAAACACAAAAGCTGGATTGTAGATAAATACAAACGCCGTCTGTGGGAATCGAACCCACGACCACGTGGTTAAAAGCCACGCGCTCTACCGGCTGAGCTAAGACGGCGTGGACGATGATAATAAAATACTTGAAGTAATAAAAGATAATACTAGAAGAATTATCCACCATTGCCATTTCTCATGATCTTAGGCCCCATCATATAACCAGAGGCGCAAGAAGTACAAATCAGCGGGACAGATTTGACATGATGATATATTACAGTAGTACTTCAAATTCTTAATAAAGGGTTTTGCCACTTCTCCTATTAAATTCGTAACAAATTTTCTCAATATGTAAAGATTAAATGAAGAGAGAGATTAAAAAAAATATATGGATACCTTTTAAATGTATGAGATTGCATTGAAAAGAGAAGAAAAATAAAGGTAAAGTTAAATCTTTGCCAGTTGGTTTAGATTTAAATGTGAGAGGCAAAATGAGCTTTTCTTTTTCCCTCTAATCTGTTGACAGGTCAAAGTGATAAAGCAAGAATAAAATTAAATGAATACTTTATTGAAGAATAGTGAGATTTATAAATTCGTGTATGTAAATTACTATATTTTGGTAGGATATGAAGAAACCATTGCCCCCATTGTATCTCCATCTCCAATTAGTGATTATAACCACTGAAAAATCGTGTTTTGTATTACGATTTCATGTTCATCTTCGACTCAACAAATCAACATCATGATCTTTTCGCGTTTATTCAACTAGCCATCACCACGATCTCTTTCCCCTCAGACTTGCGTTTAAACGTTGGCAAGCTGCAGCTTCTTCGTTCTTTCACAGCCTAAGCAGTAATTTAACCTGAAAGCACGCCTGGATGAACTAATACACTCCCTCTCTTTAAGTACAATTTTTTCAATGTACAATGAGCAATGCTTGCTCGGTACAATATGATACAGAATAGTTTCTGAAATCGGCATGTTGCATGTAAAGAAGCCTAAGAAACTGATGAGACGACGAGCTAAGCCTTAGATCTGTAACCCGTCTGGTAGGCATGCGTATGCTTTGGCTCCAAGGCTGAAATCATATGTTCGAGGATAACAATCTTGAGCTGATAATTGTTGCAGCCACAATATCTGCATCCAAAACATAAATTATTGAACATCCATTCCCCAATGAGCTATCACAAGCCTGATACAAGTTCCTGATTTTAGATAAGTAGCATCACCAAGTCCTCAATTCCCTGTTGATATTTGGTTTTGTATCTTTCTATTGGCTTCGCTCCTGGTTTACCAGGAGCCGGGCACAATTCTAAACTTCTCTTTAACCTTTTGTTTAAACATTAGCATATACGTTTTCTCATGTAATCAACATATGGTAGTTGGGACGCTTCCCACTTCTGCCAAGAAAAGTATATGAAGTCTAATTGGATTTCCATCCTTCTAGGGAAAAACATGCATGCCTTCTGTTAACTTTACGTGTCTCTACCCCTCCCTCGTTGGCTAACTGAGTGCATTCTCCTCCGTCGCTTAAGCAGCAGAAGAAACAGAAGAACTGCAACATCCACTCACCAGTCTACCGGATTATTGCTGTTCTAAATGACTGAAACTGAACGATTATTTAAGTGTGGTAACCAGACCAAGCCCACATTCATTTAATAATATAGGCTCAAAAGATCATCCCGCTGGAACACACCGAGTTTTATTCAGGACCATTAGCACCCCACTCAGCTTCTTATATTAATTCTGCACTCAAATATAAGCTATTCTAATGAGTTCTAAAATCTCTCCTTGATTCCTCTAAACCAATACTATGTTTTTATACGGGAAAAAGTTATAAAAGATGCTCCTAGAGATTCCAAAATGATGCTTCTTCAAATTCCCAAGACAACTTTTACTGGATTCTGCCAGATTTTTTCAGAAAAATTAGTCAACAAAGCAGTGTGAAAAGGGTGCAAGTTGCACTTGCAGTAATAATTCAAGGATCGGCAAGGGAGACTGTCCTAATGATCAGTAGATCGAAAGGAGAAAAAAGCTTTGAAAGGCATTACTCTGGTTTTGATTGCAAGAACTGACATAGCAACATAGAACTTCAGCATCACTGCCAAAAAACAAACTTCAGATACAGTTGATCGTGTAATTATCTGGAAGCATTGATAACAACCAATGACCGATACCAGACTCACCTGCCCTATTACTACACAGTATTGCGATTCATTCATGTTACAAACAAATACAAGAACCATATCATGCTGATGGCAATTTCTTACAGCACAACGAAGTGCTGCTTAACCTGTCAGAAGGCCAATCCTTTCATCCATGACGGCATAATTGAAAAGTCAACGTAACAAAATGATGGCATACAAATGATGCAGATCACTTGCACCACCTCAGAAACTAAGTCCAATTCAAAAGTGTCCCAGATGAAGCAATATCATTATAATATTAAAATCTTAAACCATTTAATTGCAATAAAATGAGTATTAGTACATAAGATGCCAGAGATTCATATCTAAAGCCACAGCATAGCTTTTCAGCAACATAGAGCTATTTCCATTAAGTAACAGCATTCACAGGTCTCATGAACTAATTAGCTAAAGATAACCCCCACCACAATAAGTTCAAAGAATGGAATGTCATTAAGAAGACTAGGAGGAAAGAGTGCTTCAAGCTCATTAAAAGAGCAGTAATGTTTTGCAACATAAGTTTGACATCAGTTCCATTGCAGAAGCTTTGTATAATCAATCACTCTTACCCTCCTGGGAGCCAATTTCCTGCAAGTAATGTTCTGCATCCAAGGCAGCCATGCATCCTACACATTCACAATAACAAAAATTTGTAATGCTAACCAAACTGGATTCCAAACACAGTCCATGATCACTATATGACATAGAGATGTTTGAAAAAGGGAAAAATCAAGTGTTAAAGAGAACACAAGGAAAAGCAACAGCCAAGGTAAATGAACATAAAAGTAACTTCCCTCTGAATGTTTGCATGGAAGGATTTAAAAATTGAAAGAAATTGGATCGTTCCTAGTATATTATCTACCATACTTTCTGCCATAATATCCTGCAACTATGTAGGCTGTAAAATGCAGGAAAAGTAAGCCAACTTTCTTATACATGCAACCAAAGAAACACAATAGAATCAACCATTCCCTCATTTTATCCAATACTAATCAACGAAGTAAAACAGGTTTCATATCCAATTGCTGCCAAGGGGTGGGGCACACTATACTTACATGTCCAAAATAATTGGTTAACAAGAACTTAGAATTAACATATACCGTACATATGTTTGTACCAAAAGCTTAAAGATTTGCTCAGGTTGCAAGGGTGATATATCTATAATTATTTCCTTCTGTTTAACACGAGAAGCACACTATTGTATCCACTATAACCAAGAGTAAAAACTGCTTGATTCAGTTCGAGAAGCCATGCATATCCTTGAAAGCAAGAGCAAAACTTGACAAAGTATTAAACACAACTTCGAACCAAAGTAACTCAAACATCTTAAACTAGCATAAAACTATAACCAAATAATCCATCTCCTCAGAGCTACATTAATTCCAAAAGCCCCCCTTCTGCTTGCATAATATATATTGTTCATCCAGATAAATTATAGCTAATGACAAATTTAAAACCCCACGAATCAAATAACACATAGAGCTATAAAGAAATCATATATCAGCAGCAATTCTCAGCTAAGATTACAAGCACATATTACAAATTCAAGCGTTTTAAACTAACCAGTGCCAGCAGCTGTAATAGCCTGCCTATACTTCTTATCCTGAACATCACCAGCAGCGAAAACTCCCTTAACGCTAGTATGGGTAGTCCCAGGCTTAGTCACCACATATCCCTCAGAATCCAGCTCCAACTGCCCACCTAAAAACTTAGTAGCAGGCTCATGCCCAATTGCGAAAAACAACCCATTAGCCTGTACATCCGAAACCTCACCGGTCACCACATTCTTCACTTTCAAGCCCCCCAACACTTTCTCCCCATAAGCCTCCACCACCACAGAATTCCACAGCACCTCAATTTTGGGATTGCTCAAAGCCCTGCTCTGCATAATTTTTGAAGCCCGAAATTCATCCCTCCTATGTATTATATAAACTTTAGACCCATATTTCGTCAAAAACGTAGCTTCCTCCATGGCCGAGTCCCCTCCGCCAATCACGGCAAGGGGCTTGTTCCTGAATATCGGGGCGGCACCGTCGCAGACGGCACAGGCGGAGATGCCACGGTTCCAGAACTCTAAAGAGCCGGGGAACTGAAGGCGTTTAGCGACAGCTCCGGTGGAGACGATGACGGAATCAGCAATGACAGTCTTGGAGTCGGTGAAGATTGTAAAAGGGTTTTTCGAGAAATCGACTTTATTCACGGTTTCAGTGAAGATTTCGGTGCCAAATCGATGGGATTGGCTGCGGAACTTTTCGGTCAGCTCGATTCCGCCGATCCCATCAGGGAAACCCGGGAAGTTTTCAACTTCGGAGGTGGTGGTGAGCTGCCCACCTGGGGCGATATCGTTGGCCATCCATCCTTCAAACATAATGGGCTTGAGTTCCGCCCTGGCAGCGTAGATGGCCGCCGTGTGGGCAGCTGGGCCGCTCCCGATTATGCAGAGACGCGTCTTCAGGGTTTGGATATCATCCATTGAAGGGATCTTGGAACCGGTGGCGGAGGCAGTGGTGGCGGAGGCAGAGAGGGTGGCGACGCCGATTAGGTTGCGGGCTTTTCTAAGCGCGTTTAAAAATCTTGGAAAACAGTTGTGGGACATCTGTTTATGATTTTGTCTGTGAGAACATTTATATGGACAGGGTCGTAAAGATGCTGAGGCTTGGAATGGGTTGGGGCGGGCGAAATGGGCGGGCGAATCGCTTTTTTTACTGTGCGAATGGAATTTTAGGCGGCAAATTGGTGTGAAAAGTCTGAAAATTTTGGAGGGGTCAAAGTGGGAGAATTTATTAACCATCGGCAATGAACAAAAGAAGAAGAAGACAGGTTTTGTTTTCTCTAGTGACTAGTCCATGGAAGTACGGACCATACCTTCACGATGATTGATGCATGCGAAACAAGTACAATTGCTTTCTTGCAGAGTATACAAATTTTTCTTCTGGTGCAAGAAAAGAAGAAGTAAAGAGAGGGAAATTTGTTTGGATTGTAGTTTTCTACAGAAATTTTTTTGTGTTTTTCGTAAACACATTTTTCAATCATTTCTTTACTCTGTAAATATGTTTTTTAATTACTTTTTTTTACGTTGCATACATCAAAATCATCCAATATAGTATTTTTTTTATTTGTTTTACAAAACTCCAAAAAAGTGATGATCCAAAACGAGTTTCAGACGATTTTTACGCTCTATGTACATTACTACTACTGCTGCTACTCATATTCTGCCGATATTGGATTTGTATGAGTTATTTATCTTTTTTTTTTTGAAAAAAATTATTTATCTTATTGATACACTAAAATTGACCTGACTTTCACTCTACATTGTTTTGGAATATGCCTAATGGAGAAGCTAACTAGTACTATAAATTTTAGTTGGGCCCAAAGAGGCAACCGGATTCCGGAGAGTTACTGCGATACAACGAATAAGAGAGACTTTTGTTTGCGCAACTTTATTTGCTTGCATCAACGGTAACACGTTTTTCAATAATTTCTTTTTTATCTCACATACGTACATCACATAAAAAAAGTAGTGCAATATTTTTTTAAAAAAATTATCTCAAATAATCTCCTATCTAAACACACGATGAACAGTATTTTTTCAACATAAGTAGATAAAGAGCGAAGTGCTGTGGTGACCTGGAGGTTTTCGTCGTCCTCTCACGTGCCGCACATGTGATTGAGAGTGTTGTTTTCTTCGCGCATTGCGCGCCTCTTCTCCTCTGCCGGTACCCCATGTGCCTTCTGCTGCTTCGCATTAAAAACTTGTTTCTAAACCTGCTGCTGCGCATTAAAAGCTTCTTTCTCTATCTGGCGCTATCACGTCGCTTTTCTTACCGCTGCCTTTTCTATCTACTTCTTTTGAACAATGCTGATCTCTTGCTTATTCGCCTGCTCTGCGCCCTGGTGCACGAGCTTGCTAAGATATCCGGTTCTCTTCATTCGTTGTTGTTTAGTCTTCGCTGTTCCCAGGTTCGGCGTCACCCACCATTGGTATGGTCGCCGCTCGTTGGCTAGCTTAACTGACCTAGAGCTGTGACTTTGGGGTCTTTCTTCCTTTCCGGTTAGATGCATACTTTGCTGTAACCTTTCTGCTTGATCCTTCGCCTGAAACTGATGTTTTTTCCTATTTTCTTTGTTTCCCTTCTCGAGCCGCCAAAGGCCCGTCGAACCTCTATCCTTCGCGTTCTCAGGGTTTCGGCTGTCTAGATCAACCGCCATTGCAGTTCGTTTCTTCTTCTCCTCCTTCGTTGTGAGTCTTCTTCTTCTTCCTTTACGGTTAGTTGCGTCTTCTGTGCGACTTTTCCCTGTGGGTTTTTTGGAGTTCTCCGATTTTCGGGTCCTTCATGCTCTCTAGATCTACTATCTTTTGCTCTCCGGAAGGTTGCAACCCTGCTCTTTTCGGTTATGTGGTTCTTTGTTTACTCTAGATCTATTATTTCGCTCTTCGAAATGCTGCAAGCTTGCTCTTTCACTGATTTGGTTCTGTATTTTTTTCACCTTGTTTTTCCTTACTTGCTTTGGGACTCCTTCTTACAGGTTGTGTTCCGTTTTGTGTATTTAGATGACTTGTTTTCTGTTCTATTTTTCGGTTCTAGCTACGTGTTCATTTGTGGGTATTTTGAATCGTCCTCTTGCCGTGTGTCTTGGTGGCTTCGACAAATGAACTACAATTGTCTGCTATATAGCTTATGCTCGCCGCTGATGTGAACCATCTTTTTACTCTTGTAATTTCTTGAAACTGTTTCCTTGCGGGCCAAGGAGGCGTCATCTTTGACCTTTTCACCTCCACGAACGCAGCCCTTCTGCCTTTTCTCTCGCCTAAGGTGATCTTGCCCTTCTTAGCTTCATTTTTTTTTTTTTGGTATTCTTTCTCTCCGCTTTGCTCTGTTTTTTTTCCCTCCTGTTCATGCGTATTTGTATGTTTTGTCATATGATGCTTTTGGTCTGTGCACTGTTGCATTTTTTCCCCCTTCTGCTCCCCCACCCTTTGCTTTATAGCTTGCGCTCCAAAAAAATAAAAGGAACTGCCCCTTGCCCAAAAAAATAAGCTCTTCTGTTCTTTGTTCTTATTCTCTGTTCTTGGTATGTTGCCGTTGCCTATCTCTGTATGATTTGGCTTTCTTTTCATTCAGATAAGTTTTGCTTCTTTCGCTGTTGCTTGATAAAGTTTCTGTCTTTTTGGGTTATGGTTTACTTGATGAATTGGAAGAAAATCTGTTTTCCTTTTGGAGAGAAGTCGGAGGGGAAGCATTCTAATTTCTAAGGGTTACTTTGGTGGGGATTGATTACCTTTACTTGTTTTTGGTTTATGTAGTTCTTTTCTGCAGCTACAGTTTGTCATTTTTATTTTAATTTGGTCCTATGGAATGTACACTAATATTGTTTTTTGGGCTGAATTTGCTTTTTCAGCTGCTTTTGACTTATAATTTCGATTTCGTTCCTTAGTTATTCTTGAGTTAGTATAATTCTATTACTGATACGTGACGTTAATGAAACAGAATAAACAGAGTTGCTCCAGAGTTTTTCCTTTTTGTTTTTTTGGGTTGAGCTAATTCTTAACTTCAAAAAAAACGGTGTTAAAATGACTTCGGCTTTCTGATGAATTTTGTTTGAAACAAAAGTGGCTATGGTTAGCAATGTGATTAATTACAAGAGGTTAGGAGTTTGTGGGTTAAAAAAACTTGATTAATTACAAGAGGTTAGGAGTTTGTTGCATTTAATTTCTTTTCCTATCTCTAGATGTCTTTTTGGATATTTTTTTTATTCATGAATTGGAGGGGAATCTGCTTCCCTTTTTGACCCTTTTGCTACCATGCTCTGTGATATTGTTTGGGGTTTTTTTTGGCCTACCTATTGATACTCTGTATCTTTTTCTGGTTGGAGAAATTTTGCTGATTTTGGTTGTTGCTTGATAAAGCTTTTGTCTTTTTTGGATTTTGTTTAATTGATGCGTTGGAGGGAAGCGTGCTTTTCTTTAGCCCCTTTTGCTATCACGGTCTTTGATACTTTACTGGATTTTTTTTTCCTACCTTTGGATCTTTTTTTCCCCATTCAAATAGTCTTTATGTTTTTAGTTGCTGTTTGATAAAGTTTCTTTCTGTTTTTGTAATCTGGTTTAGTCCATGAAATGGATGAAAGTCTTCTTTTCTTTTGCCCTTTAGCTATCATGTCTCTTATACTTTATTCGCTTTTTTTTTTTTGTTAAAAGCTCGTTTGTTGCGATGTCGTCGACCATTGGATGATTAGGAACTATCTTTTTGAGATAGTTTGCTAATGTGCCTATAACATCATGACATCTTATGCTTCCAACACAAATATATGAACTCTACATTGGTAAAACTTTATGCATTGTTTTTTTCGTTCCTCCTCTTTTGTTTATTCCAAAGCATTTCCCTTTTCTTTTGGTCATGTTATGCATTCGGCCTCTGCTGCTCTTAAGCACGCTTGTACAATTGACTTCTCCATGTCAGGTGAAGTAATTCTCTTAAAAGCTTTTTATTTGGTGTCAATCAAAATGGACTGTTATTTTCATGAATTGATTGAAGCACTTGCAATGTACTTTAATTTCTTTTTACTAAGTTTGCATATGTTTAATTTCATTTTCTATTGAATCATATTAGATTAGATAGATAGGCAAATCTAATGTGTCGGTTGGCCTGTGGTGTTTGTTCCCTATGTTAAATTCTTTTTCTTTTTCTTTGAGTTCATTTTTTTATGTTCATTTGCTTTTTCTTTCTCACCTGATCTGAATGATTGTGGTTTTGTGTGTTTTAAGTTTTATGCCAATTTTTTGTTTCTAAAGTTCAGGAATTCTTGATTTATTGCTATATAAATGTGCCTTGTAGGCTAGCTGTATTGAGACTACGGTAGATGGTGTCCAATTTGCTTGCAGATTTTGGTATTTGGCGTTAGTTTCTTGTGACCATTTTTTTAATCTTTTTTCTTACTGATGTTTGAACCGTGCCTTGATTTTGTTTTTCCTTTTTTTTAATCCAGTGAGATAAGTCTATGATCGTCTTAGAGAGTGCTTTTCTAGAGACATATTTAAACTTCCTCACTATAAGTGTTCACTATGAGCAGGAGGATAACAGCACATGTGGGTGTTATTTACTTATAAGATTAATTACAAAACATGCTTTTTTTTTAATTACAAGTTGTTCCAGATTTTCAAACTAAAGTAGCAGCAGTACAACTTTGTCACTTAATTAGTTCATGCTCTAAAGTTTTGGTCTTTTACTAACCAATTTTAGGTTCAATCTAGATAGCCACTCAACCTAATTTTTTGGTTTGTTGAATGCAAGGCCAAGGTATTTGCTCATGTATGTCCAAAATGCAGGTTTCATTTTAGCTAATGAATTTTTAATTCACAGGTCTACAATGTTGCAGGATTACTGAAGTTTTGTTATGCCGATGGTTATCATATACATATTAGGAGATGAACACAAGGACTATAATATATAGAGGTACACACAGATCATTTTCTATGGTTGAGGTGATATATTGTTGGTTAAATGCCATTGGTTAGGTTTATTTAAATGCACATACTAGCAAAGAATGTTAGGTTCTTCTATGCCTCAACTCATGCCTTTATTTTGATATTAAGAAATTGTTAATGAATGTGAAGTTTAGTGAATCTGATTCAATGCCTGTAGTCTACCAATTTTATAACATTATTTTTGCGTGCATTGAAGGTGCTCTTAGGTGATATCGATATTTTCCAAGCGCCAAAGAGGGTCTAGCCATTTCTTTTCCCATTTTTTTTTCTCTGAGTTGGACTTTCAACATATAAGACTTAGAGTCAAAGGGGGTTCTACTGTTCCAACTTTGGTTCATATCTGTGTAGTTATGTTTGGTTGAGCATACACTATATTATTTAATTGAAGTGAAATTCTATTTAAGAATACTGATTATGTATCTGTGTGGTTATGCTTGGTTGAGTATACACACTATAATTCTCCCTATTAACTTAAAAGTTAATCTTAACTTAATATTCTTCAATTTTATTAGTGGTAGGGATGAAATGGTAGGCATTAATGAAATGGCCGATATGGTTCTCAGTTTTGAAGCCATTCATCCACATTGCACTAGGTGTTCATGATTGTAACTCAAATTACACTCTCAACAAGGAAAAAACTTGGTTGGGGCTTCAACTATGATATTGAAGGTATTTATATTGAGCATTACATGGTCAGGCTTCATAGATTCCAAGCTAACTTTTACTTTCTTAAAACCTTGATTTCATTTGTTGTGTTTTTGGTTCTTCACTGGTATAAATAGGATGATAACTAACTGTTCCCTATTGTAATTTTAATAGGATGGGCTTATACTTACATCTAAAAAGGAGAAAGCTCATTGTGTAGATTTATCATGGGACTTCTAAGGCATTCAAAACCTAGGCTCAAGTGCAATTTGGCTCAGTTTGTGTTGCTGATGGCGACTGACGAGTGAACTCATAGTTGTTTTGAATTTCTGTTGCATGTAATTGTTATAGCAAGTGTCAAAATAGAGAGATGTAACATAATAGTCTTCTTTTTAGCTACTAAGGCAAATTGTATATGCTGCCTATGTGAAAAGGGTGCAAGTTTTCTCATACTATATGTATCTAGCTTTCTTTGACAAGTTTGTGATGATTTGAGGCCGTATATAAGATTTTGAAATGCTTGTCATGTTGTTGATGTTCATTAGTAATTGGCTTGTGTCATCTAACGAAGTCAATTTCTTTTTTAGTTTTCAAATTATAATGCTTTATGGGCATTCATGATAAATTGTCACCACGTAACGCGCGGTCCATGCCTCCTAGTATCAAGAAATTATTTACTGAAGTAGCCTACAATCACAGTTTTTTTTTATTTAAAAAAAGCCCTCAATTAAATGGATTGAACATGATCCATGGGTGAGATCGACTTTGAGTTCAGCCATTTGGGCCGTTTCGATTAGTTGTCTATTAAGAATTAAGCTTGGGTCTACTACAGGGCCTCAATGTCAATATGCAGCATTTCAAAGTCGCCCAAAGTAACGGTACCAGTTTCATGTTTCGTGTGCAAAGCCATGTGACTTAAATTCTTATTTTTAAGAATTGTAGAGGAAGATAAAGAGAGAAAAGTTGACGGTTAGAGTGTAAATTCTTATTTTTGTTATATAAAACTCATCAATTCTCTAAAAAAAAGCAATGTAATTTATCAAACCGTAGTACTTTTAATGAATCATGCAAGCTTTGACAAAATAATAATAATAATAATAATAATAAATAATGAATGATGCGAGCTAGAAAAAGACAAAATCGATTACGACCTCACCAAAACAAATGGCAGAGTATGTATGCTGAGGAAATATTACTCGAACAGCTAAATGATTGTAATGTGGCCATGGCCTTGGATTAAAAGTAAAAACATCATAACATTTTCATATTAATCATGACTACTACAAGTTCTATTGTCGTAGTTACTTATTAGTATAATTTCGGGTGGGGAATTGGAAATGCACTTTTAGATATCTCTTATAATTCCATTTGTTTTTTTGTTGTAAGAAACCAAATACTACTGTTAATTTAATCTTAAAAAAAATAAAGCAGCTCTTGGAATATAGTTTCAAAGTTTTAAAATTTTCAGTTTCTCGCAATCAGTTCGTCTTATGACCAATGTAAATTGTGGCAATCTCTATTGCTACTTTTGAATCTTGTCGATGGGATCATCATGGCTTGATGGTCAAGTATGAGCACTCAACTAAGTTCTGAGCTAAGAAAAAATATTTTATAAAAAAAGGTTATGGGTTTAATCTAACTAAATGTGAGTTTCTTCTCAAATTTTGTCTGAGTTAGTTTGTAGTAATATTATTGAATTGTAATTCCTGCCGTATCATATGCAGGCTAATTTGTGGCTTCCCCCTCCCCCTTTTCCTAAATTAGGTTAGAACAGATTGTACAAACTATTATCAGGCTAATTTGTGGCTTCCCCCTCCCCCTCTTCCTAAATCAGGTTAGAACAGATTATACAAACTGTTATCGTTATTGGCAATATATATATATGTATATATATGCGGGCTAATTTGAGCTGTGCTAATTTGTTTATTTTATGCCCACTAGGATTTTGGTAATTAAATGATATCTTATTCTTGATGTAAAGAGGACAACTACAACTGCCTGCTTCTTGTGTCTGAGTTCTTGTAGTCCAAAGTCCAAACCTACTCCAATTCTTAGTTAATGATAGAGGACAAAGTTGCTCCATAGTAGTTATCCAACCATCGGGGAGGGTGATGCACCAGTTGGCCAAAACTCAGGAGCAAATACTCGTAATCAAAATTCATTGCGATGTACAAGGAATCCAATCTTGATGCTTCTAAGAATAGCTCCTACCAAAACATCCCACCAAATGAGGGTCAAATCAGAGAGTAATTAAGGAGGGAAAAAAGTAAGTAAATCGAGAAAATTTTCACAAAATGATTAGACAGACACATTGGGTCCAGTCCAGCTGTTAATTAATTTTCTGTTTACCAAATCTCTTTTTTAAAGAGAAAAAAAACCAAAGTGTTTTAGTATTCATCATGAAGACATTAGAATAGGTGAACTTTCCCAAAGTTTGAAATGTTAAGCCGCTTTTGGTTTCTACTCCAACCAAAACGGAGTTTCTCTCACCGCCCTTTTCCTCCCTCTCTTTCTATCTCTTTTTGTAATTTTCGAGAGTCAAAACAATGGCATTGGGTTAGGTGGTCAGGAAAATCTTTTCAATCTTCATTCTCACCTACTTAGAAACTTCCCCATATCAAGATTGCCACCCCCCCCAAACACCAACAAAAAAAAAAAAAGAATAATGAAATTTAGTACTCCAATCCAACATCATCTGCATAAACATCAGAAAATAGGACAAAATTGATATCTGAGATTTTCTCTACCATATTAATATTAAATTTTATTTACATAAAACTCCATCAAGGGCATCTCCAGCTAGCCTTCCTTAGAGAAACATAAGGACAATTAAGCAGAACTTAACTTGTCCCGGAAAACAATTCATAAATATTACAAAGAAAACTAATTATACAACTATCAGCTCAAAATCAAGAACTCACAGCCCAGACACATATGCTATAGAATTTGGGGGGGCTATAGAATTTATGTATTATATGCCTTTTGATTTCTACTCTATACAAAACAAAGAGTTAAAAAAGAAAGCAGCCAACAATATGGGAAAAATCACTGGTCCAAAAGAAGTGGGGGAAAAACATGAAAACCACTATCTTGTGCTTTGCACCATCTTTGAGTTCGAAACTTTGTTGGGATCCTCGGATTCCCTCCTATCTTTGGCTGATCACTGGATTTTCGTCCATGGAAAGAGAATTCCTCTTGATAAAATCCAAGCAATCTGCAATGGCTTCAGAGTAGAACGAATTTGTACGTGCATAAGATCTTAGTCTGCTGCTATCACCCATGGTATAAGTGTAAGGGACCTCCTTCATCACTACCAAACTTTTTCTGCCGCTGCCGCTGTTTCTCTTGCAGCTGCTGTTTCTCGTTAGATTTTTTCTCATTGATCGAAGAGCATTTCCATACGAAAATCTCCACTTGTTGAAGAGCTTCAACAGGTACAAGAACTTTGTACGCAACCTTTGAACTGAAAACCTCCTGGGATTTATCCGAAAACCTCGGATTCCATGGCATGAAGAAGAAGCCGAAGATGATGATGATGTCGTTGATTTCTTGCTTCCAACTCTACTATACCTCATATGTCTCATGGTTTCGAGAAACGAAGAAGAGCCCTTAAATTTGCTTCCAAATTCTAAGGCAAAATGGTTTATGAATTTAAAAGAAGAAGAAGAAGAAGTTTTCCAAGAAGGGCGAGCTAGCTAGGCAATGATTTCAAGTTGTTGTGGTGGAAGGAAAGAAGATGGAAAATGATGGATAGGTTTTGAAGGCTGATCTTAAATGGTCTAACGCGGAGGGATTTGCAATGTGGAAAAGACTGGATTATTTTTGTATATATATATAAGCTTTGTTAATGTACTAATCGCTATTCAAGTCAATTGTTTATTTATTTAATGTATACAAGAGGGAGAGTGGGGGAGGAATAATCAGCGTAGGCATCGGGGGGACAAGGAAAAGAAGGATTGCGGAAAAAAAGTGTCCTTTTACAAATCAAGTGACCAGAGTTGTTGTAAGATTAGATGGGCGTAAAACAAAGCGAGAAAAATGGGGTTGTCATGTTTCGCCATGCAATACACAAGTGGTTTAATCAATTGAGGAGCAAACCTGATACGCTGTTAATCAATGTTTAACAAGTTTGACTTTCAATTGGCATTATCGTATAATTTGCTCTTGTTTTTGAAAAAGGTAACATAGTTAGGTAAATTTATGTTGGCTTTTAAACCTATAAGATTCTTTGGTAGAGTGGAGCCAGATACCAACAGTTTTAAATGAATGGAGAGGGAGGGAGGGAGGCAGAATGGGAGCCAGAGAGTACCATTACCAATTTCAGACTGTTTTTGAAGGGAAAATCGAACCCTACAATTTTCAAATTTGGTGGTTAGGGTAGCTGACTTTGCCATGAATTGATTTTCAGTTGCATATATACAATGCATATATTTAGGACATAAAATTTGTAACGACACAATTCTTGAGAATGCAGCAAACTCATTACGAAGGACACAACACAACTTGTCAAAAAACATAAAGAAATGTTTGTAGATAGATTGTCTTTGTCATATATCATATATGGTAGCAGATAAGCGGATAGTCGTAATACTAAATTGATTGATGATGCAGGTGTAGATTATAAAAGCAACGTCTCATAAGTTTATTACTAAAGCTTCATGAATAAGAAAAAGTTGTTGGTAGATGACGAGAAGAGGAAAGGTCGGCAATGGAGCTAAAAATTTGCCCCGTTGAGAAATGAAAAAGAATCAAAGGAAAAAGGAAAAAACGTTGCAGGGGGTTTCTGAGGTTTGTGGGAGGTCTTTGTCCCTTAGTAGCAGCAGCCTTACAGGCTTCTCTATTCTGTCTATCCCACATCGTTCTTGGGAGTTAAGGGTTGGGTAGTTAAGTCCCCAGGTTTGCCTCAAAAGTTGCCGGCTTTTGAAGTTATATTTGAAATTAGGTTTAATTAAACAATTTCTTACTTCTGTAAGAAAAGGAAAAAGAGAAATGAAAAAGAATCATATATATATATATATGTCAGTACTATGCCAGTTAATTAACTTAAAAAGGCAATAATGGTATTGTGATTATCAAAATCCAATTCCTCTGCCTAACTTCTCTCTCTCTCTTTTGAATTTTATTTTCCAAAGAATGCATTAGTGCAATTCCCAAAGTATACCCGCGTGTTTCACTAGTCAACAGTAGGAAAAAAGGAAATGGGAACCGTGGAATGAGTCATTTTTGTTAACAAAAGTAATCACATAATGGGTTTAAAGTCAAAAGTTAGAGAAAGTAATTATATTATAGTTTCGCAGGAGTTATAAGCACTGTGCATTCTGCAACAATTGACGCCAAAGAAAACTTAGGAGGAGCAGAAAGCCAGGTGCATGGCCTAAGTTCTTGAACCATATATATATACACACACACACACCTCTTTTTTTCTTTTTTTGGGTCTTCTTCTGAGGCAGGTGTTGAGTTAATTGACTGTTAGATTTCTTGAATCTGGCCTTTGCATGCTAGAAAGGAAATATATGATGCAATCAGTTGAATCTTCCTGTTCAGAAATATGTTGCTTCAACGCCTTGGAACATAATCTGTTCCTGTTTTCCAATGTTGATTTGTGGGCTTCCAAGTGTCTAAACCATTCATGGAGAATTGAGTGAGGTGGCATCGCAGAAATTTCCCAGTGTCACCCAACCATGGCGTTTGGACAAAAGAATTGGGATTTCGTTTAGTAGTCGGTCAATGGTCAGCAACCGAAACAAGACTGACTGACTAGACTAGCTAGCACAAAGTAAAAGCTAGCAAATAGATCGTCAATTTAGACGGAAATTTTTTTTTTTTTTTTTTGAGTGTAAGATCTTGAATTCTCAAAAAATTTTTTTTTTTTTTTTCATTTGGTTACCTAGTAAAGAATAAATCAGTAATCTCTAGCATTAATCCTTCTGTATTCATGAATCTGCGTTTGTATAGGGATTGGAATATATTAAATAATGAAAAGTAGAGTATTTTATTTTAACAAAGAAAAGGTACAATGTCATTATACCAACAAATCAAATTCTTCGTTCTAGATGCTATCAACATCGAGTACTCGACTTTGGAAGCATGCATTATATTTTTGTCGCAAACTTGTTTTTATGCGATAGCGTCACAATTCTAGCCCCAGACTTTTGAGGAAACTCAAACAGAGTATAAAGCTTTTGGAGTAGTTTCGTATTGAGATTGTGACCGATAATTGAAAAAGGTCTGAATCCGTTGCATGCTCGTCCAAAATTCTTTTTCTCGCAAGGAGCATACATTTAGACCAGATACATGCCTGCTGATACATTTGCCTTCATCTCATGTCTTGCCAGAAAAGGGAAAAAAAAAAACAAATTATGAAAAGACAACCTAGATGGGCCGCCAAGTGGCTACGTTGGCTTGTCTCTTGTCTTCTATAGGATCGGAACTGTTCAATGAAAACGCTGGGGCGGGTCTCTCCTTCCTGCTCTGAGATTGATATTCGGGAAAAGGCCGATGGACTACTTTGATTGGACTATTTCTGCACTGGGTTGCGGTTTTGATTGGAGTACAGCATTTGCATTTTGATATGGTATGAATTATTACGACTATCTTCTGGGGTTGTAATCGAACCAAACTTAAAACTTGACTCGGATTTGGATTGATCGACTTCGAGTCGAGTTCGAGTAGCTTGATAAGTTGAGCAAGTTGAATTCGAGTATTCAGATGCTATACTCAAAGGCTCGTCGAGTCTTATCGAGGTTTTTAATTTTAATTCTTTAATATATTATTATTATTAGATTACCCTTATGTCCAAAAAAATGGTTGAATTTACGAAATGTTTCAAGTCATATGAAAATTTTTAAAGGATAATAAATATCTTTTTTGCTCAAAAATTATCAAGAAAATAAAATTTTCTGACTCAAACTCGATAAGGCTCGCATTAACTCGAGCCAATGCAAGTCAAGCTCAAGTACTATGAGCAATCATCGAGCTCGAACTCAGAGTTCCAATAATACTACTAGCTCGAGATTAAGCTCGAATATCCTTCTTGCATGTCGAATCGAGTTCGAGTATGGCGATATTTGAGTTCAACTCGACTCGATTACATCCCTACTACGTTCTTAGATATTCAAACCTAAGCCGCACCCTTTCCTACCCTCCTAATTATATATGTGCAACTGCAACTCTTTCAAGTGAAATAAGTTGAGACGAGCACATTTCATTTTGTTGAAGAGTATAAATAATGGGATTTCACGTACTTTCTTGGTGGAGTCAAATTCAAGATTAAGCCCCGTTTGAAATTGCGATGGCTTACAATGAAACACTTCAGACATAATAAGTACTTTTAACAAAAGGTACTTTTAAGCTATCAGAAATTGGACCTCTTACATAACATGACGGAAAATTAGTTACCAAACTTTTGTCCCAAAAGTATCTGAAGTGTTAAGACCTATTGCAATTACGGGAAATTAGTGAGCAAACTTTTGTCCCAAAAGTACCTGAAGTGTTAGGGGCTATTGCAGATGTATCTAATCAGTAGAACTAGACCTGACCTCCCTCAACCAACATCTTGTCCTACTAAGGAATATAAAATGAACACAGAAAGTTATTCGACCCAATAATAGTTACTCCATATGACTGCACATTGTACATCGCATTTATCTACCTGTTCTCTCGTCCATATCCTCACTCGTCTCGTAGCATCGTGATGTTTAGAAACACTTATAAAATCAAAGAAAAATTGTCGTGTTATTTATTTTTTAACATTTTAAGCATGCGAAGGCAAAAGGGTCAGGCCACAATGGGGTGGTCTGTGGAGGTTTTCAAGAGCACGAGGACAGGAGACATGGGATAGACCGCCACTCAATTTGGCTAAAATGCTGGCATCTTTGTTTTGATCGCCCTTGGGTTTTAATCCCTTTCCATCATAAACCCTTCTTTATATATATACAACACAAAGAACGACTCTTTTCAATACAATACCTACACATTATTGTTTTATTTTTTCCCTGAAATATCTTACGCATTATTGTTAATCACAAAGAGGAGGACTATCCTTCAATCATCTAATAATTTGCCACATTCTTTTCTAAACATTTTCACATGGCTTCCTTCATTTCCGCTTCAGCTGCCCCATCAGCCACCTTCCTCTGCACTGTTCCTAAAGCAAAATTTGCCATCAGGCAAACAAGTTTCTCCAGCACTGTAAGCTCCACGATCTCCATTCACTAATTACTGCTTAATTATTAGCACTAATTGCTGATCTTTGCCATTAATCTGATTTCGAGATCTTTTTGCTTGTTGCCTTAATTATTGCAGTGTGGTCCATCAGCAAGTGGGCTAAGACTTGTGCCTAAGATTCAAATCTCAAAGGCAGCAACAAAATCATCTCCAATTTCTCGTAGTCTCAAAACCAGAATTTCATGCTCAGCTGTAGGTTTTAACTAATTGCTACTATTAATCGCCTAGCTTAAGTGCTTAACACCTCCCAACAGTTAAATAACCTGAGCACTGATCGTATATACAACCGCTTTTCTTCCCCAGGCTCAACCAGAAACTCTAGAAATTGTCCAGAATACAATTGCAAAACAACTGTCCATTGACGAGGCCACCGTGACACCTCAAACCAAATTTGCTGACTTAGGTGCAGATTCTCTTGATACCGTAAGTTCAAATTACAATTTGATGGCAAAAATCTTGAAAAACCAATATGTATTGCATTGTATATTATATATGTCTTTTTGAATTGAATAGTTTCTTGTAGCTATCTGAGTTGAGCTGGTAAGACCGTTGACCTGGACAGCAAACATGTTGCAATTGAATCTCCAATCAGTTCCTTCAAAGGGGGGGAAAAAAGTCCGATAGATTCTGACTTTTTATTGTTGATGAAACGTGAACAGGTTGAAATTATGATGGCCCTGGAAGAGAAATTTGGAGTGTCAATTGGAGAAAGTGGGGCTGAAAACGTTGCAACTGTTCAAGATGCAGCTGATTTGATTGAGAAAGTGAAGTCAGCTTCAGCGTAGGCTAAATCAAGATATGTTTTTCACTTTTAGAAGCCAACAAAAGTGCGGGTAGTGTCTTTGCTGTGTTGATGCAGATTGCGGATGGTTTTGTTTTTTCTTTCTTCGGCCCAGCGCTGGGATTTGGCTGAAATCCAGATCCCATGCAGAGATGAATGATGTACTAGTAACTTAGGGAATTCTTCCATCATGTTTCTTTTCCCAGTTCAGGATTACAAAATAAACCCAAGCCTCTTTTGGAATCTCTCACAATCTTCTTCAACACTACGTAGAGGATTGCTGCGTTCATTAAATTTCCCAGTCCAACAAGAACGGCAAAATCCCACTCTACAGCAGATTTGCTTCACTAGCATAAAAGTGTGAGGATATATTATTGTTTAGACGCAAGAAAATAGCAATAGCATTTCTGGTTTAACAAAGTCTAAAGTAAATTATTTTCACAAGCAATATTAATCTACGAGGCTGTTACTTTTATTACTACCCTTGAGGGAATTTTTAAGTGCATTTGCTGTTCGAATAGAATTTATGTGTCGTCATAGACTCATAGCAATAATACATGTAGTAAAACAAAATGAGTGCATGTGATGATATAGGTTCTTTTTCGATATTTTAGTTTCTTTTATCCGGTAACCGATTAAAACATAGCTTGTTTTAGAAGGTCTAACTTAGTTTTTTTAAAAGAAAAAGAAAAAAAAAAAGAAAAAGAAAAATTGATGGAGCAATGTCACTAAAAAGTTTTTCCATTCAAGATGTTGGCTGGCCTACGTTGTGAAGATAAAATTTCCACTGTTGTGGTTGGTACTGGACACTTTATTCTTGCAACATTAAGTTACAGTTAGAGTGTGTTTGATAATTTAACTTAACGCTGAAAAATTAATTTATTTAGAATTTTTTATTCAGCATATTTGATAACTGAATTGTATGACTGCTTAATTTGTGTACAAAGTTTTAAGTGAAAATTTTTTATTCAATCTTCTGAAATCTGAATAGATCATACATATCACACTTTCCAGACATGTAACACACTCTTATACATGTTCTTGCACAAAATAATACATTTGCCTTTGTTGTGTCCGACACACACAAAGACACTCACTTAAATATTATTTTTAAATTCTATAATTATTTTCTCTCACAATATTTTTGTTTCTCTCCAATATACAATAAAAGAATTTTTTTTAAATGAAACTATAATATTTGTACGATATTTCAATTCAATATGAATTAGTTATCAAACACGTATAACTTTATTAATTCAGTAACTCCATACTTTTAACACTTAATTTTCAGACTCAAAATTTAGATTTCAAACTTCGACCTCACTAACTGAATAAACAAAAAAGAAACATTCAATTACACTATATAGAATACTTTTATCAATTGCTCAAGGATTTTTTTGTTAATTTCTCCAATCATGGTTTCATGTTACCACCAATTTGGGAACATGAATTAGGATTAATTGCACTTTACCTTTCAAAGTTCATGAGAACACTTCTATCAGGCAACTGTTTGGCAAATCAACTTTTTTGCATTTGTTTAAAATTTTACTGTAACAAATTGTAAAATTGTAAGAAAACTTTTTGAGGTATGTAAAAACTTTTCTTTTTATAAAAAAAAAAAGAAACTTTCCTCTTGATTTTTCCGTTTCTTTCTTTTCCTATCCTTTTCCCCCACCCCACTGTTCTTCTTCTCCATTCCTCCTAGCACCGGCGTAGTTGCCGACAAGACCAGTTTCTCTTTTCTTTTCCCCTCATTTATTCTCTCTCTCCCTCGCCACTTCCTCCTTTCTCCCCTCTTCTCCTCTCTTCCTCTCCGTCTCCCTTACCCTCTCCCTCTTTCTCCCACCATCTCCCCTTCCTCCCTCTCCCTTCTCTCGCACCAGATTGCGCATGGGGGAGGGGGAGGGGGAGGGTGGTGGGGGAGAGTGGGGAAAAGGGGAGAGGAGGAGAAAAGGAAAGGAGAAAGGAGAAAGGAGAAAGGAGGAAAGAGAGAAAAAAAATGGTGGCAGCTGGGGTTGTGGGTTGAGGTGGGGGGAGAAAGAAAAAGAATAGAAATAAGGGAATTTTTTGTGTATTTTTGGGTATTGTAAAGTGTGTGTTTTTACAATTTTGAAAAGTTATTTGAGATTGTTATAATTAAAGTTGTTAAAAAATTTATAGGAGAAAAACTTGGCAAAAAAATCGTTTGCCAAACAGGGCCTTACTAAAGTAAAACAATATAAGCAAAATTATCCTATAATGTTGCGCTGTTTGACAAAACACAAGTATTTTTTTTATATGACTGTCGAATTACAGCCAAGCTGCACGTAACATGCATTTGAGAATAACACTTTTTTTTTTAATGAAATTTGCGGTTGGACAATTTCTAATCATTCGCTAATGACATTTACTTTTTATAATAAAAAAGAGTACTATTTTTTTTCACGGTGGATTAATCGAGGGCTCAATTTTAAAAACTTTAGCATAAATAATGAGTTGGTTATTTTTCATGAAATCAGAAATTTAGTTTTTTAGATCCTAATTTAAGAAAATATATAGATTTTTTTTTTCTTTTTTGCAGATACTAATAATTCAAGAAGTTTCTTCAGATACTATTTTTATCTACACCAGAACTAGGCCTGTCAATCGGGCCTAATGAGCCGGGCTTTGATGAGCTCAAGCTCAGCTCATTTAATTTGAATCATTTGCGGGCTTCGGGCTATGAGTTTCGGGTTCGTAAATGTGAAGCTCATACTCAACTCACATAATATTCGGGTTGTGAACCTTAATCGGGCTTAGTCCAAGCTCACTTATTACTCCTTAATTTTCTTAATTTAATTACTATAACTATTAAGTTGTAAAACTAATTTAATATTTACAAGACTATAATATTAAAACTAAACATGATCAAATAATAGTTCTTAAAACGTATATAAACCAAAAATTTTTCAACAATATTTATATTTAATCCATTCAAAATGCATGAAAAATAGTAATAAAACATGCGATCATAAGCCAATACATCTTTAAAAGTTGAAACTTTTTTTATTATCTTGTGATTTAAATCCAAATATGCTTGATGATTTTTGTGTTTGTAGACAAAAAAAAATCAACCAATATTATGCCAATACAAAAATTTACTCAAGCAATAAGAAAAATTAGAGATTTAGTTATGCATTACCAATATTGGCTCTCAAGAAAGCTCATGAAAGAGTTTTTAGATGTATTTTTGTGTTTTGTAATTTATGTATATATTTAGTATTTAGTAATAATATATTTGGATATATAATTATACATAATATCAAAATATAAATATTATATATATAGGTAATTAAAGGGTCGGACCTATATCGGGTTTGAGCCTAATAAGGCTCAAGCTCGGCTCATATTTAATTCGGGCCTAATTTTTAGGCACTTCTCAGACCGGCTCACTAAATGATCGGGTTCATCGGGCTTTCTGTCGGGTCGAGCGAGCCGAGCTCAGGCTGGCCCAGCCTCATTGACAGTCCTGACCAGAAACAGAATCATGAAAAATTTAAAAAAAGAAAAAGGCAAAACATGAATGCTGAATCCTCGTTGGCTCTGAGTCTCTGACAATGATGATTCATGCACCCACCCAGCAATGAGCAACCCAAACATTAATCCCTTGCCAGCTCCCACGATGTCTCTCTAAACTCTCCTCCCGTCTTCTGGGTCTCACTCAAGATTCAAAAATCCAATCCAACATCAAAATCCTTGATTTTGTGGAAATTTTACAAGAATTAATCAGAGATACTTAATATATAGCAGAAAACGGGAAAAAGGGGGAATTTTTCCCTTTTTTTTTAATTTTATTTGCATCATGTTATCAAATTTAGACCACAACATCTCCAGCTCCACAGTTGAATCCCGGCCACTGGAACCCTCACCGGCCCCCGCACTGGAGCCACGCCCACCAACATCTTCCGATGAAGACTTCTTCTCCTCAACCTCCATAGCCTCCTCCTCTTCCTCAGAAGACATCCAGACCAACCACTCTTCACCACCGCTTCCGCCCGCGGCACCGCCACCACCACCGCCGCAGATCCCCATCTCTTGGCCGGCAAGTGGGGCTATTTCTCGAGAATGGGTCAACGAGTTAATGAATGCGTTTGAATGGGCTTCGAGAGCTGTTCCTCCGCAGGAGTTTCCTTCTCTTCTTCCGGTTGAGGTATTCGATCGGCTAATCCTGTCCGCCTCTAAAATTTTGCATAAAGAGAAAAATTGCGTGAGTATTGAGGGTGAAGAATTAGGGCGGGTGTCAAAGGTTGTGGTGGTCGGAGACTTGCATGGACAGTTGCATGATGTGTTGTTTTTACTGAAGGATGCCGGATATCCGGGTGAAGATAGAATTTTTGTGTTTAACGGGGATTATGTTGATAGAGGAGCTTGGGGTCTTGAGACTTTCTTGCTCCTCCTTGCATGGAAGGTAAAATACATAGATCCTTTTTATGTTCTTGGCATATTGTTACTTTAGCAGTTTTGAGCTTTCATTTTTGCATTCTTCAATGCTAATCATATACTGTCTTTTGAGTTTGAGGTTTTGCTTTCGGATTTTTGTAGTTTTGAGCTTAAGTTTTGTCCCTTTTTCTCGTACAATGGAAAGGGTAACTTTGAATGCTGATCATAAAGTAGTTATCTTTTTATCACTAGGTGAAAGCATTACATTTTGGAAGGTGAGTTGGATTTCAACAGTAAATTGAACTAGCTTGTTTGCACCAACAGTGGTAAACTTAGGTCATGTATCATAGACAAGGTGCAAAGTGGGAAATTCATTTATTTCTGTATGGTTCTTTTTGACTTGGTAGATTCATATATGAGAGCTAAATGGTAAATATTCGTGCTTTTTCGCATGAACTAATAGTGTTTCTCATGTTTCGAGTTCATGCTTGTTACCACAACTTTTTCTTATAAAAGTATTATGTTTAATGATGCATGTTTAATAATGCTTTGCTCGATTGTTTTACAGAGTTTTGTTGTCGCGTCAATGACTTTGTACGGAAAACTTTAGTTTCATTAATGACCTATGTTTTTCTTTAGGTGATTTTGCCACACAGGGTATTTCTTCTTCGTGGAAACCATGAATCCAAGTATTGTACTTCAGTGTATGGGTTTGAGAAGGAGGTATCATGTAAGTATGGAGATAAAGGAAAACATGTCTACCGCAAGTGTTTAGGATGTTTTGAGGGTCTTCCTCTTGCTTCCATCATTGCTGGGCGTGTTTACACTGCACATGGTGGGATTTTTCGCAGTATTCCAAGTACTCCTTCAAAAAGATACAAAGGCAAGAAGAACCGTAAAGTAATTGTCGACCCCAACTCAAATGCATTATCTCTTGGTTCATTTGAAGAGCTATCTAAAGCTAGGAGATCTGTTCTTGATCCTCCTTGGGAAGGTCAAAACTTGATTCCCGGTGATGTTCTTTGGTCAGATCCATCCATGGATCCAGGTCTTTCCCCTAACAAAGAACGAGGCATTGGTCTTTTATGGGGTCCAGACTGTACGGAAGAATTTCTGAAAAAGTTTGACCTAAAGGTAATTTATGGATGATTATTTCTTCCTTTTCTGCAATCATATCATGTTAATCTTATGCTGTTTGGCAGCTTATATAGATTTTCTTCATATGGCAATCATGGCATTTTATCTTTTGTAGATTCAAGATATGATTGCCTGTTTACTGTAGATCATCAGAGTACAGCTTTTGCTTCTTAGGCTTTTACAGGATGATGATCAAATTGCATATGATTTTCTCCACCCACATTAGTAATATTTTGATATAAGAATGTAGTAGTTGATGCAAAGTGTTTGAAGTTGCATTTTGATCGTTTGACTTGATAATGAATATTATTTAACTTGATGTACTCACATTCATCATAGTCTGTCTTTTTGTCCATTTTGGACTTTGAGCCTGACATTCTGACCCTTGACAATTGTTGGTTTATTGACAGATCTGAAGTATAAGTGTGTCTTTTATTTCACATTTCGTCGACGTCTTTGCTTTGATTCTTTGTTGGCATTATGAGCTTGATAATATGACCCTTAAGTATTGGTGTCTGGACAGCTCTGCATGACAATGTTTATGGATATTCTATCCTGTCTCTTCGACATGCTTCCTTTGCCTTTCTACCTTGTCACAACAACCTCTGTTGGAGTCCAATGTCTTGGAACATTATTAGGGTCACTTCAACTGCTCATTCCTATGATAAAATTGTAGGTGGCAAGATTTATGAGTGGTAATGTTGTTACTATTCAATTGTTCTCGAATGGTTCCATTCAATGGTATAAAAGATCACCATATAACAAAATAATCAATTAAAAAGATTTCGAATTTCATTTAGGTTTGCTAGGATTGTATTCCTACCACTTTGCCTTTCAAAATATTCCTTGGGCCGTGCTAAATTAGAAGTTTGTTGAAAGACATGCTGGCATTAGATTTTTTCAAAAGAATATTTAGTTTCTCTGATTCCTCTCTCCACCTATTTCCGTCCCTCTCATGCAAAAGTGATTTGACATCGTGTCTCGTTGGAAATCTAACTTGGGTCATGCGTTTTGCTACCTTAGTTAATCATCAGATCACATGAGGGTCCTGATGCCAGGGAAAAGAGGCCTGGACTAGGACAAATGAATGAAGGGTACACCATAGATCATGTTGTAGACTCTGGGAAGCTGATTACAGTCTTTAGTGCACCAGACTATCCACAATTTCAGGTAAATTATTAATTTTTTGTATTTCCTTTTTATCCCCGTAAATGTGTTATGGTTCTGTAGTTAAGCATTTAGATTGGTCCAATATTGATACTTTTTCTATCTGGTGCTTTTTTCTTCCCCTAACTTTTTGGATCATGGAATTCCATGTTCAGTACAGATGATGGAATTGTGATGAAATCAATATCTGTGCACACCAAGACTGGAATATAAGCAAGCACTTGAATACCTTGTCATACTTGACCAAATATCAAATTTAGTTGAGCTGCTTTAGTAAGTAAGATGATATGCAAAAATTTCCTAAAATTCAGATATAGCTAAACCTCTTTTTGCAATTTCCTTTTGAGCATATATAGTGTTGTTGGGGCCATGATATTCATTGCAGGGAAGTCTGGGTGTTGAATTTGATCCAAGTACTACAAGAAGATTCTTTTAATTAGGTCTTGCAGAAATATTGATTATATTCTTGTCCTTCATTGTGTAGTTAGTAAACTGAAATTGGTTAGATAAACGGAATTGGTTTGTCGTTGCCGCAAAAATTTTGGACTATCAGAATCCATTTAAGAAGGTGCACATAAAGAACGATGTATTTTCTCATTTTAAAGACCATTAGCAGGACAAAGCAACACGTACAATACAAAATGCTTAACAGAATGATGGAGACATGCACATACACATGGTTCTCAGACATATTATTGACATTTAGACCAACTAGATATCAACTACTGATAATTGTGTCGGAATCTTTGATGTTCCTTTCCTAGAAATTTTTGTGCCAATGACATCCCTAAAAGAACTCATCTATGTGGTAATTTTCATAGGCCATGCATATGAAATAAATCTGCTTTGCCATCGAGAAATATGACTTAATTTCACATACGTTTTGTAAAGATAAAAATGCAATGAAGCATTTCTTTCTTCAACAACTATCACTGTAGGTTTCTAGGATCAGATAAACTTGAAGGAGTCTAAGCCCTTAAAAGGAATCTATGCCTCTTAAGTGTTGCACATTCTTATTAGTATGTCTCAAAGACTGTTGGTTTTATGAAGATGGTGCATGAAGCTGATATATGAGGAGGATGAAGAATTAACTTATTCTGTTGATGATTTTCCTTGCAGGCAACTGATGAAAGGTACCGGAATAAAGGAGCATATATTGTTCTTGAGCCCCCTGATTTTGACACCCCGGTTTTCCATACTTTTGATGCGATTACTCCTAGACCAGTGGTTAGAAATCTTTCCTAGTTACACTTCAAAAGAAGAAAGGATGTAGCGAATCTTCATTTTATATGTTTTGCTCTTAATGCTTAAGAAGTTGGCTCTTTACAATAGACAATGTTCCTACGAGGAATTTTAAACTTGTAGGGCATGCTCCATTGATAAATTTAGCTATAAGTTCCCTTATCTGTATAAGTTTTGTTTACAAAGCAAGAAATAGATATGTCTTAAAATGTATTAATTGTTGTGGCAGGTGAATCCCTATTATGACTATGAAGATGTGATTGATTCTGATGAAGAACTGGATATGGCATCGATGGTACCAGCTACATGAAGTTATCGACGAAATGCTATATAATTATATACCTTAGAACTACTTGGATATCTGTGCGTGTTTGAGTTAATGGTTCTTGTATTCTCTAATTACAGCAATTTTTTGTTTTCTGTGTAAATTTTCTTGGTTCAAGTTTCTGTATTGTCCTTTGCTCCAGGAAGCTTGCAGCCCCTTCCACTGTAGAATTTTGCATCGAGTTTCATATAGTGTAGATAGCAAATAGCTTGGAAAATTTTGTCAGAACTATCTATGATACTTGTATATGATGACATTCAGAGTCTTCTTTTGAATATTCTGGAGGTAGAATTTCTCTCATCCCTTTTTATTAATCATCTCTTGGTCTCTTTTCGGGGGATTGATGAATCCGTACTTCTGAGGTCTTCTGCGTTTTAATGTATGCATGAGGAATATCAAGAAACTTGAGAAGTTGCGAGGATGGATGACGTTGGCTTAAAGAATATCTGAAGAAAACAGAACTGAGGCATCATGCTTGCCGTGAATTTTGCCAATTTGGCAATTCTCTCTTTTGAGGTTTCAGTATGTCATCAGGAATCGTCATGTCTGTTAAATTCATTTGCATTTTGCTTTTGTTTTTGTTGCGGGATTTCTTTCAATGGGCTGTTCCCAAAATTAAGACTGTTGAACCATTGCATTCAAATTACCGTCCAAGGAAGGATGAAATTTCAGTGCCGTAATTCAGATCAAATTCACTTCTCAAGATGTGATAAACAAGTTATCACAATATTTAGAGAAACATCAAGTAGAAACAAAGAATAACAAATAAAAGAAAAGCTTTCTGCAAATCTAACTCGCCAACCCAGATAATTGCTGTTGCTATACCCACCAATCCCTGTCCCGGCCGCCGGCCAGAATAAAGAAAAGATTAAAACAAATTTGTGGTGTACATGACCTTGTGGTTGCTGAAAAGTCAAGGGGCCAGTTTTATATCATTTTAACCAGGGTGCTGCCAAACCTTGCTCTGACATGGTTGCTCCAGGATTTGCTACTACTGACAATTTCGATTTCCTTCAATTTTCGAAGTTAGTAGTACAAAACATATTTGCATGTTTCGTTCGAGTTCTACTTGATGTTCAATACCATCTGGGTCGCAGGTTCACCGTCGAGTTTTTTTGCGGGTTCAATCAAACAGTAAGGACTTTTCTTCTTCACTCCAGTGTCATGGCACTGAAGAAACACCGTTTATTAGTTGACATGGGGAAATTGTTTTTGCAACTATGTATATTTCAAGACTTGCACTTTGCATTTGCCTGCGTTTTATTTCCATAAGTATATTCTTTCCCAGTTTACTCTTGTATTTATGTTTAGCTAAAAAAAAGCTATTTCGGGGCTCCATGACTGCGAAGGAACCTTCATCTTTGCTTATCATGCTTCAGATACGAGTTATGCTTACTGGTCAATAAAACTGATGATCTGCATCTGAGGTTGATCTGAAAATCCTTTTTATTTTCTTTCTGTAGTATTTGAAAATGTTTTGTTTGGAAAATACCTTTTACAATTTCATGATTTTAATTCATGGTGCTTTTAGAATTGGTAAAATTTACCTGTTTTCCATTTAAACTTTTAATACTTAAGTCTTGTCATGTCACCAACTTAGTTTCCTGCTGCTGAAGGATTGCAAGAGGTATTTTCAGCAAGTCCTAGAAGAAATTTGAGATGGGGATCGATGAATTGTTAATGGTCGCATTGATGCCAGTTCTGAAAACACTATTGATTGCTGTGGTGGGCTTATTCCTTGCTGTGGATCATATTAGCATCTTGTCTGCAACTGCACGTCACCATTTGAATAATGTAAGCTGGATGATCTCTTGTTAAAGTTGAGTTATCTTTGATTTTCTTGAGGTGTCTGAGACGAAATTAGTCCAATCATATATCAATCAGGAATTCTGAACAGATAAAGTGAGAACTAGGAAGGAAGAATTGCAATTGGCAGGGAATAAATAGAGAGCAAAGCAATTAACATGGCTTTGGTTGGACAGTTGAATGAAATGACTTGTATAAATGCCAAGATAGTAGGATATAAAAACTTGCTATATTCGATATCTTTGTACTGCTGAGCAATCACGGGGAGAAGAGCTTCATTGGATATTTTCAGTCGTCAAGGTATACAGAGTAGCACCAGTTTTAAGGCTAATCCCTTGACTACTTCAAACAATAACTAAAATCTGCAATCCAATAAGCACTAATAAGAACATTTAGAAAAAAACCAAAAAAAAAAAAAAAAGTAATTAAACATTTCCAAAACCAAGCATAAAGGACTAATGAATTCCTGTATTTTGAGATTGAGCAGCTTGTGTACTACGTCTTCTTCCCATCACTTTTGGCCAGCAGCTTGGTTGATTCCATTTCAGCGACCAACATAATTTCTTTGTAGGTTACCTGTTCATCCTTGACTAGTTTCCCTTGAATTCCATCTCTTCCTACATTCTACTGTTTCTTTATTTAAGCTTTATGACTCATTCGCAGGTGGTTCACACCAGTGAGTATTCTCCTCACTTTTATTATTGGTTCAGCCCTTGGATGGATACTTGTCAGAATCACCAAAACTCCTCAACAGTTGCATGGCCTTGTCATTGGATCTTGTGCTGCGGGTACATGAACTATTTGATGAAACTTAAAATGGCTACTATCCTTGATTGAGTTGTTTTTCATCTCATCAAGCCTTAGAGATAAAGATTTAATTCACTCTGGACTCTCGTAACTCTTAGAGACATTTTGTAGGTAGACTCTAAACTGAAATTCTATATATATATTTCAGCCAGACAGCAAAACATGGAAGAGGTTTGATAGTTAATGATTCCATGCTCGTATCACTTAAAAGTCTCTAAAAGCAGAATTATGCAGTCACACAGCAGTTGCTATTGCTATATCTGGATAATGATCACTGTGAAATAATAGGAGGAAAACTTCATGACAAGATCAACTTGGATCCTAAAATTTAAAGGGATAAAGAAGAAGAGGTACAAAAATCTGAAGTCTTCACGATTGATTTAGATGATCTTGGTTCAACTGGTTTTATACAATCAAATATGAGAGCCTTAACGAAAATGTACAATTTTCACTGCAAGGCACTTCTTTCTTTCTGGACTTTTGTCATATCTGGCAATGCTGATAGGCGTGTTTGTATGATAGCTGTCAGAAGATATCCAATGTAATGACGACTTTTGGAAACAATGTTATGACACCCTGAATTTCAAGCAGAGTTCCTTGACAGATTAATCTATGCAGGAAACATGGGGAATTTACCAGTTATTATCATCCCAGCAATCTGCGCAGAGAAGAATAACCCATTTGGAGATTCATTTTCCTGCTCTAGGAATGGAATGGCCTATGTATCACTCTCTATGTCGGTAATATGGAACTTTCATACCCAACTTCTAAATTACCTATAAGTTTGTGCCACACATTTAGATTCTTGAACTTCATGTATTGTTTCACTTGTGCTGTTAATGTTTGTTATTATTTAAAAAAGACATCATATCTGAGCGGGTCATATGCCTAGAAGGCTTTTTTTTTTTTGGCAGTGACCAGGAAAACCTTTCAGACAACTCAATGTTGCTTAAGGGGGAACTGTGCTTAAGTTGAAAAGTTTTCAGAATATATGTGGCTTCAGCTTTATCGGCATCCAGTTTTCATACTTTTTTGTTCTTTCAGATAGGGGCTGTTTTTGTTTGGTCTTATGTATACAACATTATACGTATATGTGGAACAGAGAGTGATGGTAACGTCCAAATAAGTTCCACAATTAGCAAAAACCAGTCTGCTGAAATAAATTCCTCAGACAGCTCCAGAGAAGAGTTGCTGTTAAAAGGTTGCCCTAGCTCCCAGGATTATCACGTTCAACCTACTTTTGTTCTCAAAAGATCTGAGGACGGAGTTAAGGTAATTCCTTTTCCCCCTTTCTGCCTACTTCGAAACATGAGCAGTTTGATCATTTCCTTTTCAAGTTCCTTAGTTTGGCCATGAAGCAGAATAAGTGATTAAGAAAACCATCACAATGTCACTTGGCGTATAACTTGGCTCTGATCAGAGAGCTGTTCTTTTTCACAACTCCTTGCTCAAATAAATCTGGCAACCAAACAAATATCTTCAGTGATTAATCGCTATGCTACATTTTAAAAGTCTGGACAAATACTACCATATTGTTGTGTCTGCATAGATATAAAACTATGTAATTTATGCCGATGGTGGAGAATGGCTCATACATTATTTCCTAATACCTGTTAATGGCACTTGCTAATCTACTTAATCAGCTAACATTGTAGTATTGCAGAAATAAAAATTGTTTGACCAACAATATCAGAGTTATATCCTAGCAGTAGAGCACAGTTTTCAACCTTGTGATAAAATTGTTTCTGTTCTTTCCATGTTTCCGTTGAGCTGTTAAGCTTTAATAGCAAAGATTTACTGGATAACTGCAAGGTCATTTTGGTTCTTATCTTTATCAAATTTTTTTAGCAAACGTACCACTTTCCAAAAACACCAGAAAAAGAAAAACAAAAAAAGGAATCAAATTTCTTGCGGCCCAAAAGTCAGAGGAACAGTTTCATTGATTAGTCTTCATTTGATGTTGCATCATTACATTATTCACGTGGCATCAGTTGGGTTTCTTAAGCTGCCGATAACCAGATGCGAAAAACCTTTCAAAACTATTTGCAGGTGCCATTCAAGCAGCATTTGAAAAGTTTACTTGGAAAAATTGACCTAAGGATGTTGCTGACACCTCCTACTGTTGCAACGGTAGGCTTCTGATGCTTGTTTTTCTCATTTTAATCACTGGGTTTCTAGTGCTCACAAAATAACAGAGCCTTCTTTGTATCCTGGGAACTCAATATGATGGTAGATAATTTGACTATATACATGATATTCATGCATTTTAGCTAAGAACTGAGGTTCCTTTATGGCAACTCAAAGGACAAACATGAGGATGGGACTATAGCATTATCACATTTCAGATCATGAGCAGTTTTCTAAGCATTTTGCAACTAATTCGTTGAGTTTTCGAAGTAAAACTAACTGCCTGCTCCTGATTAGAAGAATAGAAATCGCAATGGAATGTATATTGGATCCTTTTTTGGGTGTCACTATAATTCAATGAGTACATTATTGTTTTAATATTTGTCCTCGTCCATCCGAATTCAACTTCGTTTGAAAGTAAAGCGAAATAAACAGATGGAGGAAAGTTTTAATGTAACTTTTGATTTGATGGAACCTTGTGACCTCTCAAATACTGGCGTCTGCTTAGTACTTTTCATAGTTGTCCTTTCCTTGGATAGTTATGCATCTCATGAATAATTTGCTTGTCCTCTATGTCACAGGTTGTTGGGCTTTTGATTGGAGTCTCTCCATTGCGGGAAGTAATTGTTGGTGGTACTGCTCCTCTGCGTGTGGTTGAGAGTTCTGTTCTTTTGCTGGGGTAGCATTTCTGCTCTGACCTTAATTCCATTCTCATTGTATTAGTGTAGTCAACTAGTACTAAATAATCTTCGTGACAAAGCTATTTGTTCTTTGTTTGCTCAACGAATCTTAAGCTTGAAATTGTGAAACATTTAATATCGCTTGCCCTTGCCAAGCTGCACTATTTAGGAGCTACATATAATGAGAACAACATATTTCAATCTGATAACACAGTACTGTAAAATTTTAAGATCATGATGATGTCAATTAAGCTGTTGTGTATCCAATATGTACAGTACCATTAGCATCCCAAAGAAATTGAATGACAGATCGTAGCAAAATCCATCTTGTTGCCTGCTCTGTAACCTGTTAAATGCAGCATATTGGAGTCTTGTTGGTTATTGTAGAGAGACCTATATTCTGGCATTAGTCTTGTCTTAATCAGCATGGAAATTTCCCTTCTGTTTTGCTGTTGAACTGAAACTTATTGCTCAATGGACTAGGATCTGGAGAGCTTGCATCGTTAAGGCGCTTGTTTTTAGGAAGATGTTGAGCTTCGTCAAATTTTCTGTGTCATCACCTTATGAGCGTATTTTGCCTGCCACTTATGCAGTAATTTCTAATTGGTCGAAAAGATGATAGTCTGATTTTTGGCAGGGAAGCGGCAATTCCATCGATGACGTTGATAATGGGTGCAAATCTTCTTAGAGGTGGTGTTTATACTCATTACTAATTGGTTGTCTACTTGATGGTCGCCCACTAATTAGTTTGCTTTCTCTGTATTGGCACTTGGTACATTTGTCCAGGTTTGAAAAGGTCAGGAGTAAACCTATGGATGATTCTTGGCATCATTTTAATCCGGTTCGCTGCCTTGCCTGTTTTAGGCGTTGTTATCATCAAAGCTGCAAGGGATTTTGGCATGGTGGGATCAGATCCTTTATATCATTTTGTTCTTCTGCTTCAGTATTCTGTTCCACCTGCAATGGCCATTGGTATGGTTTATCGCTTACTTTTCAACTTTCTCCCTCTTAAGTTGCTTGATCTCTTCCACTTCATGTCAGCTTGTGGATTTAATTGTTAAACCCAATGAGTGGCCTTAAATCAATCTAACAAAGCCTGATTGAAGTGGCTTCGAATAATTCCATCATGCTTAAATTGCATCTGCTGTGTCTGCTCTGTGGAGCCTGATTTCATCTTTTCTGATACATTAGTTCCTTCTTGATTAGCATGTGCTAGCATTTTGAAAGCTACTTTTTTGGAGTTTTAACATGCGGTCCCGAACTATGAAAAAATGTTCACAGAAGTAGTCACTGTGCACCATGGAGTGGTCCATGATTCTTTCCCAATCTACCACTGAGAAAAGCCCCCCGCTGTGTCCGTAGAATATCGAACAGTCTACGCATATTTTTCCTGCTCTGGACCAGTGACATTACTGCTTGGCCTTTCCATCAAAATATCTAGTCTTGCCTCATAATCGTGGGCCACCTCGTGCAATTATTTTACCATATTCCTTTTTTTTTTTCTTGATTACTTGTTATTGCCAGACCTAATTCACTTATCAGTTCTAAACTTTCAAATAATCATACAAGGCAATTTCAGCAGCTAACTTGTGCAACACTAACTTAGTCCATAATTAGAGAATCCCTTTAGGAAATCCCTTCAGGATTGTTAGGGTCGTAAAGGGTATAACTCCAACATGTTCAAAAATCCATAAAAGAGTCTCTACGAATAAATATAAATATAATAGATTTCATTAAATCTGCACTAATGATGAAAAAGAGTACATCAAACATACACAAAAATACTTATGGCAGAAATTTTCTGTCTGTTTCGTTCACATGTTGCAGGTACAATAACGCAGTTGTTCGAAGTTGGTGAGACTGAATGTTCCGTCCTGATGTTTTGGAATTATGCTGTGGCTGCAATTGCGATGACCCTCTGGGCAACTTATTACATGTGGCTGTTGCTGTGATGTTAAGGCTCCTGTTTAGTTGGAACGTAATAATGGTTTGTTGTGATGTCAAAGCTCCTGTTTAGTTGGAACGTAGTAATGGCAATCCTGGCCGCTGATGAAGACTACCATTTCAACCCCTGAAAGCTGTCAACAATCGACATATTCCTCTTCACTTTGTGATAGTAATCTAATAGTATAGTTTAACTCGTCGAAATGCCCCAAAATCCGCAGTAAAAAGAGGTTATTTCGTTTGTTCTACACGGTGATCCTTTCTTTCTGGATGTGGAAAGTACTCTAGCCGGTCGACTTTGAAAAAGCCTAAATGTCCATTTAATTGATATCTAGTCGACTCAATCACACACACACATATAGTTCTTGTTCTTTTAATCGATTATTACATCTGGCAATTAAAAGAAACACACAAAAGATCTTTGGTGTTAAGAAGTAGAAAAGGATAAAGAAAAAGGAACCAACTTAACTGTTAGAAATATTAGATAGATGGTAATGAGATTTTTGGTTCTGACTCTCAAGACTTTCCCTTAGGGTTTGGATTGTCCCATTGAACCAAGAAAAAAAAAAGGGAAAACACAGCCTGCACTAGGCTTATTTGGTTAGTAATGTGTCTTAGAAAGGGATTAGGTGGGAAATGATGCTTGATGTTAAGCCTGGATTAGATAGGGTGATCTTGTGGAGTATTGGTTCAAAGATTTGTTCAAATTAATGACGAATACAATGACAACGTAGAACTCTGTTAAGATGGTAAAAAAAGTGGTAAAGATAATCAGGTTTAGCCGGTCTCAATCATTTTAAGTTTCATCCAAAATGCAATAGACTCGTATAGATACAATCAGATGGCTTTAGACTTAAAACAATCCTGGAATCATATAATTAGACTAATTTCATCTCCAATTGAAGTTTTGAAAAACAGTATATGCTTTGTTAATTTTTTTTTTCTTTTGAAGGACATTATCACACCACATGCAGTTCTTTTCTTGTTATAAACAACAACAACAACAACAATAATAGAATTCAAGGGTTGGTAGATGTCACATTGTGATAAATTGCAACTTAATTTACTTGCCCACTGACTCATTCGTCTTCAATCTCCATCAACAAGGATAAACAGGCTGTGGCTGTGCTGAATTAGAACCTAGAAATGGCCTCTGCCCCTCATTTTAAGGCATGCAAAGCTATAGAGAAAGACATGGGTCTACCACCAATAATGGAGTTGAATCCTTGGTGCATCCGCTATGCTCCATACTCCACTTCTTAAGTTTTTTGTATGGCGAAAGGTTCTGGCAAGGTTTCATATGATGACCTCGGGTCCTCCATATTATTCATTATTGCCCTCGTGATCATCAATAAAGCATGGATCATGAACTCTGGAAGGAAAAGCAAATGGGAAAAGAGAATTTTTTTTCTTTGACATGCAATCTGCTCATTGCTTTAGGTCATGATCAATTCTGCTCTTTTTTTTTTGGTCTGATTTTATTTGGAACAGCAAAGAATGAAAATGATTTTCTGAGAACTTAACTGATATATACTCAATTCGTCATAAAATTTTTAGGATCACGTTTGGATTGCCGTTTTCTGAATTTTTTATTAAAAAAAAAAAATACTGCAATGAATTGATATATGTAAGATAAAATAGTATTTGAAAAATGTGATCACGAAAAAAATAAAAAAATTTTCCACGGAATACTTCAATCCAAAATCATTTCCCTTTTGGTCTTTTTCCCTTTCCTTTCGACCAGCAGAACAATGCAAGATTCACAAAATAATTGATATTTTTATGGTTGTCCAATCTAGAAAACAATCAACGAATGTGAAGAGAACAGCGAGGGTTGTCTCCCCGGCCGTTCATACTGATGAGCCAACAACCTAACGTGAAAATTGACTGGGAAACTTTAAAACGAGAAAGAAAAGTGCAGCAGAGAGAAACAAAATCACTTTGGTGGGTGTGGAATTGGGCGAGCAGCTGAATGCATTTTCATCTTCGACTACCCACCAGCACGCATGAACAACGTTTTCCATGATACATATAGTTGAATGGTAGGTAAGATTAATCCTGTGGTTTCGGCCTTAAGATGGTCGAATCTTGCTTTTCTGATCATATTTCTGTCAATAAAGATGAAGGATTTCATGATATATATATATATATTTTTATAAAAAAACTAGGTATGAAATTATTTGTTGTTGGTACCTGAGCCAAAAGTCAATTGAAAAAAAAAAATTCACATTAAGCAAAGTAGAGCCAGTTGTGCCATACCCATTTTTGAGTTTGTTAAATTTTGTGTATTACTGAATCAATAGTTATTGAATCATAAGCAAACAAAAAAGAACTAAAACATGATGTTTATGAAGGAGAAATAGCAATACAATAAAAAATGGGACAGAGAATGACACAGAGTGTGAAACAAAAGATCCGTTGCGCATTCTAACATATACTATATGGTAGAGGAGTACCTAATCGGGACAGGTGTTAGAGGGAGAAAATAAAATCTACAAAGGCAATAAGGATTATAAGTAGGGATGTAATCGAACCGAGTCAAGCTCGAGTAGTGACATACTCGAGCTCGACTCGACTCGACTCATATATCCCTTGGCTCGAGTTTGGCTCGAGCTCGATCGAGTCAAAAATATTGATACTCGAAACTTGACTCGATATACTCGCTCTAAACTCGAAACTCGACTCGATAAGGCTCGATTCTTAGTCAAGTCTTATCAAGCCGAGTCTAATCAAGTTTTTTGACTCGACTCGACTCGACCAAAAAACTGAGGCATTTTTTAGACATTTTTTCTTTTTAGGTATTTTTATAATTATGTTATTACTTTTTTATCCTTATAAAATTTTATTATAAAGAAGAGTATATTGTAAATTCCGTATAACCTATACCCATAATAGTCATTTTATAATTATAATACATATATATTATAAATATATTATTTAAATAGCCCGACTCGACAAGTCTCGAGCCAAAAATTTGAGACTCGAAACTTGACTCGAACACCAATCGAGCTACTCGAAACTCGGCTCGAACTCGAGTTCGAGCCAAGCTGTTGACCGAGCTACTCGCGCGAGTAGCTCGGCTCGCGTACATCCCTAATTATAAGTCGTACATCAAAATCTACTGTATAACTCAATCTCACTTTGCCTTCATCATCATTTAATTGGATCCATGCATTTGCTGAACTTCAACGCTTTGCCCTCATCTTGTCAAATTAGAAATTAATCACCTACACGAAATGGACCCATTTAATTAATACTTAGTTCCACCACTGCACATTTGTTGGCTATTTCAATAATGAGGCTTTAGGCACGTTGCGACACATGAAATACGTTTATATAGATAGGTTGTAACATCAAAGCAATACGATTTTGAGTACATTTCTAATATCTTTTTTTTAAAAAAAAAAATTCTTTTTACAGGTCCAATATCTATCAATCAAATTTTTGTTTTTTTTTTTTGGGGTTAGAAAAAGGTTTTAGATTATCGAATAAACTGAAGAAACAAAATAGGGACAGTCATAGAGGGATAATTTCATCTCTTAAAAGTAGTGTCATTCCATTAACCAATAAACAACGCTGGAGTGCTGGATTTTATTTATTTATTTATTTTTTACCCCATGTTTGGGGAATGCGAACTTCGTTGGTGACGAGGAGAAAATGTCGGTTAAGTACTGGCCTCATGAAATAAGAATAGTTTAATGTCACAAAAAAAATGAAACCAAACAACGTGTAGAATAATAGGCGGCACACAGATTTGGGGATGATATCATAGTATCATACTACGTGTCTGCTTTAGTGATTGATCACTGTCACACTATGATTGCAGCCTAACGTGCTAGCAGTGACCAAACGGTCACCCGAACGCACAAAATATAATTTTATATACACACGTATAATTTACTTTTAATAATATGTAGTTATAAAATAAAATTTTATGAGTTCCATCTAGGTATGAAAACGACGTACAAGATGTTATTTAAATTTTATATTTTTCTAGGTTAAATCTTAGCCACGTACCTATAAATTACTTCTGACAACCGTCTCTGCCCATCCTCCTACCAGCAGTGAGCGACGGGTCAACTCTTTTGTCACATGTCAGAAACTAAATAACCTGACAACTAGAACTGGTAGATTGTTCTAAACACTAATTAGAAACCAAAAAAGAAAAAAAAAAAGGGAAGTGATAACCAATATCTTGCTACCAAATATATATATATATATATATATATATATAAATAAGAAGTATTGACCATTTCCATGTTAAAATTACCTCTCTCACTAGAAGGTCAACTTTAGGATCATGTTATCAGTTTTAGATGGAGTAGATCTCACATGCATTGGCATTCTTCTACCAGTAAATGCAGTAATATGTATGGTAGGTAGTAGCAAAATCAATCCTCCTGAAGACTGGTAGTAAGAAATCAGAATTCAGAAATAGTTTTTTTTTCCCTTTCCTTTCATTTAATGCCTATTGGTGTTCCAAAAATATCTTTCTGAAGCCTTGAAGGGGAAGATGTACCTTGGATTGGCGTATAGTGCGACTTGTTAGACACACTAGGTCCTATGGAATTTCATCGTCCTATCCCTTGACTGAGATGTCCTTCGTTTCACCCGAGAAAGATTCATTGAATTAGCAAAAATTTGGAGCCATGGCCGTATCTCTTTGATGAATGTGGTATCGAAGTTCAGTTTGTTCTGAAACGAGGTCAGCCTTAGGAGAGACCATACGAATGGTTGAATTGAATACACGTTTTATCTTCAATCCAATCTAATTAACTGAGCTTCTTTTAGGATAGAACGGGTAAAAGAATTAGCGAAGAACTTGCGGCCAAGTTTTTTTTTTTTTTTGGGTCACTTTCTTCTTTCATAAACTTCTTTACGAAACTAAATAAAAAAAAAAAAAAAAGCTGAACTGAATAGTGTGAACTTATAGATTGAACTGTAGACGACAGTGCCTTTATTGGGATTGCTCTTGCCCTGTTCAACCAGGCTGTCATGAGTAGGACTCCGGCCGTAACATAATCGAGAGATCCAAAATGTTACGAATCGATTCACAAGTTTTACTCTATGTCTTGATTTCTAGTGTTTATATATATATATGTATGTATATCATCTGTTAATACACGACTAACTAATATTTGAATAAAGTATTTTTCGCCATCAATCCATTGGGAGGATTCGCACAAGTACCCGGGACGATGATAAAATCTAAGATGACAACGTGCTTAATTATATGACTTAACAACATGGAGAGAAAATAGACTAAAATTACTTGATTATATGACTAACAGCTAAGATGACAACGTCGTTAATTACACGACTTCCAAGCTAAGGTTGTAGCTTCAACCTTTAGCCAACATCTCTTGTCCAAGTCCCCACACACAAAAGAACAGTTTTTTTCCACCCTAAAATTTTTAATCTTTGATAATTTTATGGGGGGAGCTTTGTAACAACAAATTTGACTTGAGCTACGGTTTATCCTTTCAGCTTCCGCCTTTTTTAAGTCTTCCAGGTGACTCGTATACGAGCGTGAAAATGTTATCGAACAAGGCAAGAACATCTACGGTGGTTGTAATGTCATTCTCCAATTTCAAGTTTCTTTGATCGTGAAAGGCTCAATAATTGTTAATAATTATGCATGCCACATTCTGTACGAGTGAATGTGCATGTAATAGATCCGAATCATGTGGAAGTTTATATACATATTTAGCAGCAAAATTTTGACCCTAAACGGTTGAAATTTTAGAAAGTAATTAATTTGGCATCAAGTGTTGATGGCGACTCTGATCTTTCTTTCTTTCACCTTCTATTCGACCTCAATTAAGTATTTTAGAACCAACGTAGGGAGAGCGCTGCCCTGAAACACCGCCCGAATACGGGTAGACAAGACTTCAAATCAACTTGACTAAAAGCTGTCGAAATGTGTGGGGATCGAGGGGCCAAAACTTCGAAGCTGATGTTTTCCGCAAAATTAATATGTTTGCCGCCTGAGTCGTTCTCATGATTCCCTGTGGATAGTAAATGGTAATGCAAGCCAAAAAAAAAAAAAAAATTTGTGGTGATGAATTAAGGCAAGTGCAAAACGTGGTTGGAGCGAAAAACTCTTGCCAATTGACCAGCGTATCTGGGCTTCAATTGCACCCCCTGAAAGCTACATTTTCAGGCCGGTAAATATGCAGTACTACTGTAGAGCATCTTGATAAGCATAAAGCTTTGTCGGTTGATTGACTGTGCAGTAAATGCCGTGCTTTAAGGGCCTACCATTTCATTTTGGAGCATGCACTCATGAAATTGCACATAAATTCACACCAAATGTTGGCGCAATTATTAGAAATTTTAGTTGGCTTCATGGGTTTTCTCTCCAGGCAAAGGAATCAAGCAGCTAGGATGCATTACGGTCAGTTCCATAGTACACTTTCCAGTAGTATTATGTCATTTTTGAGCTGTTTTCTTGAAATTTTCCTTTTATACATCATGCTCAAAAACTTTATAATCATAGCAACTTCACTTGCGCTCTCATCAAATGATCTAGCTTGTTTCCATTTGCGTTACTTTCCTATTTCTTAGTTCATTTCTTCCGTACTAGCTCATCAAATCTTCAGAACTCATCCATTTTTTAGGTTGCTCACAGAGTATAGTTCATCCACGAGAAGAAGCTCTCATCCATTTTTGAGGGCATTATCGAAAATTAATCAGAATCGATTGCATACCACTTAAAAGTAAGTTTTATCTTCAAAACGGGTTCATTTGTCTTTCCCCCCCTTTTTCTCCTTATAATTAGTAAGTGTGTCATCTGATAGAGAAAGTTCGATGAAGCAGGTTTGCAGGGACACATCCACAGGAAAAAGATAATAGGGGAAGTTTCCAGGTGAGATATATACTATAGAAATGTGCATGTCCCGTGGTACTCAATAATAACATGCACTAGAGTCTTTCCTCCTACTATTTGTACGGATAAACTGCTACACTGATCGATTTGGCATCACTTCCACAATGGAGTCTGAACAGCTTCCCATTTGTGCAATGAATCATACAGCAGATCTAAAATCTCATTGGCTTCACGGAAGAAATTCCAAGATGGGATTCCTTGCCTTGTTCATTGTGGCACTGATTCCTGTCCTGAAAACACTTATTGTCACTGCTGTTGGTTTATTCCTTGCCTTAGAGAAGGTGGACATCCTGGGTGACACTGCAAGGCATCATCTGAACAATGTAAGTGGGCTATATATTAGTAGTAGCATTTATGAAATTTATATACAGAGTCAGTCAGTTGCTGTTGGTGATCTTAAAAAGAGGCCGAACAGATTAATATATTTTGTTGAATGATTGGACCAAAACAGCTCGTGTTTTTCGTCTTCACTCCTGCTCTAGTTTCAAGCAGCCTGGCAGAAACAATAACAATGAGCAGCCTAATTAAGTTGTATGTCGATCTCATCAAGTCTTTGAATTTTCTTTCCTTGAAAGAGACTTGGGTTGTAACATTCAGATTTTGGTTGGTTTCTAACTGTTTGCAAATGGCATTTATGTTTTTTTATGTGCAGATGGTTCATGCCGGTGAACATTCTTCTCACCTTTATTATTGGTTCGGCGTTGGGTTGGGTGCTTGTTAAAGTCTTAAGAACTCCTCAACATCTACATGGCCTAGTTATTGGTTGCTGTGCAGCAGGTTATAAAACTCATCATAATTCTGAAGTTCTACTACTATAATTTTTCATTATTTTGGAAATCAAGCCGGAGAGTAGCTCAGCCAAGGTCAGGAATTAGGGGCTAGATTGATATTGGGGATAATTTTAGAAACCTCCCTTGAGCTTTTTGATAATTTCAATAGCCTCCCCTAAAATTTGTAAAATTACACATACCTCCCCCAAAGTTAAGGTTTTGATAACAAAGTTAGTCCAATTAGAAAAAGTAACATTAAAAAAGTACTTTAAAGAGAAAGATGAAACTTTTATTTCATAAATACCCCTCATGCACGTATATAAGTCGTATTAGTAAGAGAATAAAAATAATTAAAAGTTAGGAATAATTAATACACACATTTGACTACTCAAAAAGTTCACATTTAATAAATTAGACAATACAAATAAGCAACAAAACTACACTAATGATTACAAAGTTCAGTAAAACAGACTAGTCATCTCTTTTAACTTGATGCTTGCTATGATTCTTGTGACAAAACTTATGTGTAAATAAATGCTTTTACCACTTCTGAACTCATCAAATGCAGGGAACTTGGGGAACTTGCTTCTCATTATCATTCCAGCTGTTTGTGAGGAAAGTAACAGCCCATTTGGAGATTCATCAACATGTTCTACTAATGGAGAAGCTTATGCATCCCTCTCTATGGCGGTAATTCTGTCCCGCTTTTCAGTACAATGACGACTTTGCAAACACCATTAGTTCCTAGATATATATATATATATATATCCCAGCAATCTTTTTTTTAAAAAAAAAATTTTCTTAACCTCCTTTTTATGCCACATATATCAACCCCATCTCATGAACACTATAGTACGACTGTATTCAAATTAAACTCTTCTGGAAAACACGGTCCAAAAGTAGATGTTTCTTATGTCTATCTTGTCCATACCATTTATTTATTTCTCTTTGGCTGAATAGATAGGGGCTGTATTCATCTGGACGTATGTTTATAACATCGTACGGGCATATGGGATTCGAAGTACAGGTTCCACAATTAACAGAACAAATTCTGCCAACGGTGGAGAGATAGTGACAGAAAGCAGCTTGGAAGAATCATTGTTATCAAAGGATATTGAGACTGATCATTCTCATGATACACCACAGCCCATTGACAGTATTGAAAATTATGAGAAGGTTGATCTCCTTTTCTCATCTTCCATGCATAGTACCAATTTTTCTGTCTCCTCTTGCACTAGAGTAAGTTGTCACCTCACTGAAGTGTTTGGGTAGTTCTATATTTTCTTATCTACTCCGTTTATTTCTGAATCATAGAGAGAGCAAAAATAAAATAAAAAAAAAATGCTCCCATTTTGTAGATTTCAGAAAATATGGTAGGTTTTTCTTTTGGGGAAAGCTCTAAGGGGGAAGGAGCGACTTCACTTTATTTTTCCTAATAACCAAAAAAATTCAATTATGACAGCAAGTTTAAAAGCTTCCTTTTCCGGAGAATTACAAAAAAAGTATATGTACTTTGACATTACAATGTGGATCAACAATTCAGATTAATTTAGCCAGGATAACAACCACTCAAGTATAGATGTGAAAATTAAGGGAAAAAATCGCGTTAAAATTCGGTATTTTAGGTGTAATATGACCTCTACTGCATTGTTAATTTATTTTCTAAGCTTTTAGAAATCATAGAGGTGCCAATTTAGAATCTATTTCTTCCTCTCACTCGTCCCTCTTATTTACTCAAATTGTTTCTTCTAGGTACCGATGCGAAAGAAAATTAAGCAGCAGCTGAAAATTTTGGCAGAAAGGATGAACCTAAAAATGATGTTTGCACCGTCCACCATTGCCACGGTATGATCATACCATCTATAATTTGTACGAATCAGGAATTTCATCTAATCCTTTTTAAAAAATGGAACATCCCAGAAATTCAATTGAATCTAAAAGGGTCAAGGGAATCATGAAGCACGTTCCAACAACAAATGAGCTAGCTATGAAACATGTTCTCTAAATTTTCCAGGCCTAGTAGTACATTTTTTCCTTGTGGGATTTCTATAGCCAAATGTCGTGTTGTAGTTGGAAGTCATTGGCCGAGTTATCTATGATTTCAATTGAAGTGTGAAAGTAATGTTGAATAGATAGTTGGGCTTGCGATTGGCGCCGCCTCTCCCTTGCGAAAGCTACTTATTGGTGACTCTGCTCCTCTTCGGGTCATAGACACCTCTACATCTATGTTAGGGTAAGATCTTGAAATGGGCTCCTATTTTGCTAGAAATGATTGCGTAATCTTTGTTAATTCTTACCGTGCAAGTAGATTATCATGCTGCAAACCAATGTTTTGAAAATTGAATCGAACCGGTCGGTTTGATCAATTGAACTGCAAACCAGTCGTGTCTCCGATTCAGTTCAATAGTTAATTGAAAAATTCAATTGAATCGGTCCAATCCGATCAAGAACAAGTTAGACTAGTAAAAATCGGGAAGTTCAACTAGAGTTCACTAATTTTTTTATATTTTTTTAGAGAATATTTCAACATTATTCAAAATTTTTAATGCTAATATAAATAAAACTGATTAAACTTTTGAACCAAAATTGAACCGGTAAACCTCTTCTTGTGTACTCTCCTCTCCAGTCCGGGTTTAACACCATTGATTGCAACCAAGCATGACCAATCCCATTTATATATCTCAAATTCGAGATAGCTTAACTGAAAAGCTGTCTTGGTTGCTTTCACACCCCCAAAAAAAAAAAAAAAAAAAAAAAAAGTGTGTCATGGCCAGCGTGTAAATCGTAAATTCAGTTTTTCTTTTTCCTTTTTTCAATCACTAACCAAACATTTCAAACTATTTTCACAGGAATTTGAATTCTGATGACCATAGTAGCATTAACAAACGAACTTCATTAATGCGATTGAATCACATGCTGTTATTTATTTTACACAACTTTCCTCCTAAACCAAGACTACAAGGCTATGTGTATATGGATGTTTTTTGCTCGATTATTTTCTTAGTGCTATGTGATTTACTGCAACAGAGATGCATCAATACCGGCCATGACATTGATAGTCGGAGCAAATCTCCTCAAGGGTAATCTTAAAATCCTTTAAACATCTGTCCCGCTATTTTCAGTCTTTCCTTTTGGATTCAAGGTTACACTTTTTCTAGGGAGATGTTATAGGCACTTCTTAGAAAACCTTTGTCACTCCATCCTCCCTTTATAGTATACTATAAAGGGAGGAGGATGGAACGCTAGAGGATTTTTAAGGAGTGATAATATCATTTTTCTTTTTCTAACCATGGTTTACTTTATAATTCTGTGACAGGTCTTCAAAGATCTGAAGTCGGGTTGGGGATCATAATAGGGGTCCAAGTGGTCCGTTATATCGCAATGCCTCTCTTGGGCATTCTTGTTGTTAAAGCTGCAGTTCATTTTGGACTGGTGGGATCAGATTCATTATATCAGTTTGTTCTTCTGCTGCAATATGCACTACCAACTGCAATGAGCATGGGTATTGTTCAGTGAGAATCTCTAAATTTTATATTACTACTCTAAACTTGTATACTTCTTATGCGACAGATATTAGGTGAATTTTTGTAAGGAAATGAAACTTTCAAGATATTGAACTACTCTACCAGACGTGGCCTAATCTTCCATTAACGTTAATTGTTTGTAGGTACCATAACGCAGTTATTTGAAGTTGGGGAAAGGGACTGTTCGGTTATTATGCTGTGGAATTATGCAGTGGCAGCACTGGCTCTTACTCTCTGGTCAACATACTACTTGTGGTTTGTGTCTTGAAGTTCCTAATCTTCATTTTTTGTGTACGTGCCCCATGCAAATTATTCCAAACAAAATGGAAGCAAGATTCATACTACGTTTGTGGAAAGTCATCCAACTTGTGCAAGAGGCTTTATTTATTTATTTTTTTCGTTTTTTTTTATGGGAAACAGCATACAGATGTATCTATGCATATACAAAATATCTTATAAATTCAATTTTTTATTGCAATAATCATTGGAATATTGTTATGTTGTTAATTCAGACATCTTCTATTGCAGAAAAACGAGAAAAGACTATCTCTGTTTACATTAATTCTGGGTGAAAATTGATACTTTAACCAAAAAAAAAAACCAATTGAACTGCTATTTTTAAGGTTTGAGTTCTCAGTTATCCATTCTAACAACGCATATATCTTTTCCTTGACACAATAGCTGTTTAAATTCCACATCAATGCAGAAGGAAACCTGTCTTAACATTGCCAATGAATTTAAAAAATATGCAATGCATCATGTGACAGATTAAAATTCGCTTGTAAATACAGTAGAAACTAGTGTGAATACCCGTGCTACGCACATTGCTGATATTATTGAAAGAAATTAAAAGAGAAGGTGAATTAAAAAAAAGAAAAAAAATTGTACCAATATAGTTAAGATTTAAGATTTGTCTAGCAATAGTTTAAAGTATGATAAAATGTGTACATCTTTCAAGAATTGCGTTTTTACAAAAGATGAATCTTGAAGTAATAATAGAAATTTATATTAGAAAATGAATGATCTATGGATAGAAATGAATGTAATCACATGTTTTATTTTATTTCAAAATGAAATACTTATAAATATTATGCATTCGATTTGATAATCTTGTACGAAAGTCCAAATTGGTGGTTTAATTGACTCTATTGAATTATGTGAAGTTCCTACTATAAAAGAATGTTCGGTGAGACTTGTATTTCTTGGAAGCGAATTTGTTGAACCTCTTGAAATATTTCAGTGAAATTACTGGGATATAGACTTTGTTTTGTGATCAGTTGTTTTCTCCTTTGCAATATTGCAAATTTGGAATTGAGGCACTATTGAAATCAATGATGGAGCTAGGGGTATGATGGGGGTCATAGCCCCCTAAATTTAGAAAATTTTAATTCATAGTGTATAAATATATGTATAAAACAAAGTTGGCACCTTCCTCCTTAATTTTTTACAATTTTAATTTATATTATGAGAATTTCATCTTTGAACTAATTTTTTTCTCCAAACAAAGGTTATTTATGTTTTACATACCTTTGGAATTAAAGTTAATATTTTGAAATTTTTAGATGTCATATATTTAAATAGATGAAAATTATTTTAAACATAATATATTAAGATAATTTTGTTAGAAAAAATTTTGGCTTCCAAGCAAAAAATTCTGACTCCATCACTGATCGAAATGTTTCTAGGTGGGATTCGTCTGTAACGAGAGTATGATACGTAATCTTTTTTTTCACTATATTTGATTTTTACTGATGACAAATGACATTGAGTTAATGATCGTCAATTTTGTGAATAATTATGAGCGTAAAATACGTTATGATAATAAGATATGTAGAATTGTGCGAATTGTAATTCAATCGGGCTCCTAAATTTTGGATATGTGATTGTTGTAGTAGTGAGTTTCTTAAATCATCAGTTAATTATTATTACTATTAGTCATGTGGTAAGTGTAGAAGTGATTGGGGATTTGCACATAGGTGATTATTATGTGTTAGCTAAAATTTTAAAGTTTTGATTTTGTGGGATTAGTGGATTACGTAAATTGAGAAGTGGGAATGGATAAAGAGAAATGATAAGAATTATCGAATTGAAATAAATCTAAAATTGTATTTAAAAAGGATTCAAATTTCTGACGCTTATGAAGGCCTCTTGTAAAAACCCTGCCATCTAATACATATAGATATAGATATCACCTAATGGCTAATAGCCAAACAGCAGAAAGCAAAAAAAAAAAAAAAAGAAAAGAAAAGTTAATAAAGTTCAAGAAACAAAATAATAGTGCATTTAAACATTAAGAAGCATGCCTAAAATGTACATGTAGCCAGGGAAGTTTTTATCCTTACACTAAAAATCTATTATTGGACAATAGTATGTACATTATCACCATTTGAATTTGAAATCTAAATTTTACATATATCTATATATCATACATTCAATTGTAATAATATTTACACTATTAATGTATATAAGATTAATTTGAAAGGAAAAAATCAGACTACTTGTAGTAGACTTCGCTTTAGAGATATAATTATAAAAAAATGGAGAAGGATGCCTCAGTTTTTTTTTTTTTTTTTCCCCTTTGGCACAAACAAATGTTCCACGATTAAAACATTATTGCCGCGTGAAATATGCAATAATTGTACCCCTGTCATAAATCGATATCCTGGTACACTCCGGATGGCTGGAACATATTGCTTGGGATAGACGAAATATTAGCTTATGGCAATCTAACCTATTGAGATAGATGTATGGCAATTGCACTTTAAATGGGTTTGGATGGCAAAAAAATTGGATCAACAAGCGGCATGCCATAGACACGCAAGACTGAAAATTTCAGGCTGGGGGGCCTCCATAGTCCATGGCCAATTCAAGATATCCCATAATGTGAATAAATATGAATGAGACGAATGGGGATGGGGCTGCTGGGTTGTTTTCTTTGGATTGCCCACAAAACAGGTCAGAATAGCCCAATTGCTCAGCGACGTAACTGTATGGCCATGCCACCTGAAAAGCTCGTAATTTTAGCTTTCGTCAGTCCCCCTTTTTTTGACTATTCTATATATTCGAATTTAGCGTTGGTAAACCACACTCTCTCCTACTTGTGGCCGTTAAAGAATCAAGCAGTCCATCAAATAAAGTGATAAACGAGTTGTCTCCATTCCGTGGAAAAGGCGAATATGCGCCATGCAATTTTTTCCCCCTTTGGATGCTGCTAATCCAAACATGTTGCCTTACTGATGCTACTTAATCACTGTTTTTTTTTTTTTTTTTTTTTTGGGGTTCCCTTTAACGCTACTGAATCCCTTTTCCTTTTCTTGCATGCTACTTAATCCCAACAAGTGCATTTTGGTTTCCGGGTTTCTGTTGAAATCAGTCTTGGTAGCAGAACTTTGAGTTCTAATCAAGTCTTACACAAAATAAACAAGCCACAGAGGAACTATTCGGCAGCTGGGTAAAATGCATTTTCTTGCTCTTCTTTCAGAACTCTGACGTTTATATTTGTTTTAGTAGTATTATAGTACTCTGTTTTATCAGTGTTTGATATATCGGATTGCTTGACGCTACTCTATTTATTAAGTTAATTATAAAAGTAGTTCTCCAAGTTGGAGAAGGGACAAATGGAAGTGTCATGTGTCTTTACGTATCTGTTTTTTTTTCCTTATTTATTGTTTTCAGACGCCAACAGGCCAAGTTGAAATTGAATTTGCTTGTGTCAAATTCTCTTACATACTTGATTATTATTTGGCTGCTGGCATGCACTCACTTTCCAAGACAAACTAAGGATCCTCTGCTAAAGGATATCCGTATGTCGTGCAAAAGTTAGACCATGGAACATTATTAGGGGGAACTTATTAAGCTAGAGATTTAAGCACCATTATGATGGTTTAAATTATGTGAGATTTAGTCCAACTTGTCAAGCAGCCATTACCTGTATCATGCCTACAAAAGGTTATGGATGTCTTGACTTTGATGGAGGAAACATGGGATTTACTTATCCAGCAGGCCAAGGAGCGTTTATTGTCCTATAATATACTATTTAGTCGTAATGAGTTCTGCTGAGGAAGGAAGTTTGTAGAGGAATTAACTAGAAATAATTCCTCTTTCTCCTTTTTGTTTTGTTTTCCTGTAGGAGTTTGGAGTACTTGAAGTTTTCTAGCAGCTTCCGTATATCATAATGGGGTTGCTAGATTTATTCATGGTTGCTTCTGTGCCTGTTATGAAAGTACTCTTAATTTGCGGACTCGGCTCTTTTCTTGCTTTAGATCATATAGACATCTTGGGAGAGAGTGCAAGGAAGCAGATAAATAATGTAAGCATCAACTTTAGCTTTATCATTCTTCTTGAACAATCATCAGTAACTTTTTCCAATTTAACGGAGTTGTTTAATTTGTGTAACCAGGTTGTGTTTTTCGTATTCAATCCAGCACTTGTCTCCAGCAACCTGGCTCAAACAATTACCTTGGAGAACATCGTATCATTGTGAGTACTTCTGAAATCACTTATTTCAACATAATTTAATTAATTTTGCTCTTTAAACGTAATGTGATGTGGTTTAAAGGAGATTTGTTTTGTTTAGTGCTGATTTTCAGAGCCTGTCAGCTTTAGGCTAGATTTAACTTTAGATGGATGTATTTAGGTGGTTCATGCCGGTCAACATCTTGCTGACTTTTATTCTTGGCTTAGTTTTTGGATGGGTACTTGGCAAAATAACTAAAGCTCCTCAGCATCTGAAAGGCCTTGTAATAGGTTCATGTGCAGCAGGTTAGTGCTAAGTGTTTTCTCATTTCTGCAACTTGATGACTTCCTGTACATCTGCTTAGATACAGTTAAGAAGGCCTGATAGGTTTAACTAAAGCGTGCAGGTGAAGTGTATTGGGGGGGTGAAGTGGCACTTTTTGTCTATCAAATATCTTCCCTAAAACATAATCATTTTCCCCCCTCAAAACAGCGACACTGTTTAAAAGGAGAAAGGTGCCAGAGAGAAATCATATATGAATTGCAGTTTGTCTGCAAAATGAGGAATGTATGTTGTTTAAAATTTCAGTTAGTTATGGATTTAGTGAGATTGGAATGTATGAAAACTGGCCACTTTTATTAGCAATGGATAGATTACCTGTTGCATTCCTTTTACAAGAAAGATAGTTGCAGTGCCATAACACGCTTTTGGGAAAATACCCACAAATCAAGCGATAACAGGATTTGTATTATGACTAGGAAACTTGGGGAATTTGCCTTTGATTCTTGTCCCAGCTATATGCCGTGAAAAGGGTAGTCCATTTGGAGCACCAGATAGCTGCCTTATGTATGGGATGGCTTATGTTTCTCTTTCTATGGCGGTATGTATCATATTTCTTGTTCTGCCTTTATTACTGTAAACGAAGATGACAAACGAAAAGATCAGTGCCAATATTTTGGTCAAAATAATGCATCTCCTTTTTGACTTATTTTAGAGAGCTGATGAGTCTTGTGACTTCATTTGTTAGTAGGTTTCGTTGACCATTTTTTATGTCATGACTTGTGATTTCTTGTTATCATGTCTCAGATAGGAGCCATTTATCTGTGGTCTATTGTTTATAACATTGTTCGTGTATCATCAACTAAGAGCTATGAAGTTATAAATGTGAAGAATAAAAGTTCTGATGAAGAAACCTCAAAATCCCTTCAAGAGCAGTTAATTGATGAGCTTGATTTAGAAGGCACATCTGCCATGGACGATGCAAATGTATCTTTGCTATCATGTGCTAAAACTGATGAGCAAGGAAAGGTCAGCCAATCCATGGCATTTTTGTGTGGATTAGAATATTAGATATGTGTTTTTGTCATTTTTATAGGGTCCTTTCAATTTGATGACTTTCAAGAATTCATTGCAGGTTTTCATCTTGGACAAAATTAAGAAGCAAATATATTCATTTTTCAGAAACATTAATCTGAAGGCCATACTTGCACCTTCAACGACTGCAGCGGTATACCTTTAAGTGTCTGGCAATTCTTTATTGAATCGAATCAAATTCTAGTAGATAGTTTGTAATCCTCAGTAATAGCATCAAAGTCAAATGAAACATTGGGTCATCCTAATCCTGGGTATATTTTTACTAGAGAAGAGAGGGGAAAAAACATTATTTCAGATAGCAATATAATGCCGCAAAGGGGTTAGCGTTTCTATCATATGAACCCAAAGACTCTTAGACGGTAGCCTGCCACACATCAAAAACCATCCTTTATTAGGAAATTGAGTACATTTTGAAAGAAAACCACTCTTTCAAGAATATAAACCTTCTAAGGCAAGGCATTACCAGGTTATTAGTTCTGAATTATTTTCTCATTTAGTTATTGATTAGTGCAGATTGTTGGCTTCATCGTCGGATTAGTGCCCCCCATACAAAGGTTGATGATTGGTGCTAGCGCTCCGCTTCATGTAGTCCAGGATTCTGCTTTATTACTTGGGTAAAACTCCCGCATCCGAAAACTTTCTTGCAGTTTACATTGGAATATCTTCACAAATTATTCTACAACTCTTTCATGATTCTGAAATTTCATCACTGTGGCCTGTACAGAAGCCAAAAAAAAAAAAAAAGAATCTAAATTGCTTGTATTATCAAGGGTACTTGGTCCTCATACTCGATATTACCTAAACAAGTTTGCTGAACTGCTTTGGCATCACACATGGAACAGTATCTAATATTTTGAAATTCTCCACTTCTAATGTATGTTAGTAGTAACTCATTCAGGTTATCTTGGAGCTATAATTTCTCATTTTCCCTTGTCGACTTTTAATTCAATTGCAGGGAAGCAGCAATCCCCATAGTCACACTGATAGTTGGGGCAAACCTCCTTAGAGGTACCAGACTACAAATGTCAAATCCTTCTGTTTTTTGTTTATGTTTTGGAGCTATTGGAGTTTACCTGTGTTATGAGTACCTTTTAATCCAACTTGCATATTTTACCTTTTAGGTCTAAGAGGATCAGGAGTCCAGCTTACTGTCATTCTCGGGATCATTGCTATTCGATATGTTTTCCTGCCTCTGATTGGAGTCTTGGTTATTAGAGGGGCAATTCATCTCGGCTTCGTGCATGCAGATCCCTTATATCAGTTTGTTCTACTACTACAGTATGCTCTTCCCCCTGCCATGAATATAGGTACATTCCTTTTCTCTACCCCAGCAATTACGTGCTTTTAAGTTTCTGTTTTTTTGTACATTGAATTTCAAATGGTGATAAATACATTTGACATTTTTGTCACTGGAAGTAAAGTTTTCATTACTGACAACATTATCCTGCTGCAGTCCAACTTCTCGAGCTTTTCAGTTCCTTGCACGACCATATCTATTCTACACACTATATCCTGTTCAACTATTCGACATTTCTTATGTACATTTGCTAGTTTGTATTCTCAGACAGGAAAAATTTGGAAAGCCCTTCTAACAGATTCATCCATGTAAATGGGATATCAATTTTCTCATTCGGCAGGTACAATTACACAATTATTTGGGTCAGGCCAGTCCGAATGTTCTGTAATTCTGCTGTGGACATACTCAGTTGCATCAGTTTCTCTAACACTTTGGTCAACCTATTTCATGTGGCTAGTAGCCAAATCTTGATTTTGCCGTAGCAGTTGCCAGTTTTGCAACATGTATTCATGTTGTTCTCGTTGCTTCAGCTAATGTAAGAGCGAGCAATATAAAATAGTACCAGCTATCATTGCATAAGCTCACTGTCGATTCAACATTGTGAAAAAGCTTCCAATTTCAAAATTTTCCTCCAGCAGCAAAAGGTGTCATGAAGAGGGTTCTTTTCCATTGATACAAAGATCAAAATAGCCCAACTGTCCAACTAAGTAGCTGTGCGGATGTACCTGAAAACCTTGTGGCTTTTGCACTCTTTTTCCCTTTTAATTATCCTACTTTTCGAATTCAGCGTTCAAAAAGGAAACCCTAAATATCGCCGTTTTGGAGGTTGAACAATTGAGCACTCCAAAAGTTTTAAACGCTGACGCCCAATAAACGAGTTGCTCGGTTCCAATTTGGATGCGTGGCCGCTGTATCAGCAGCAATGTCATGCTCATTCCCATTTGGATGCTGTTGCATGCTGGTAATCCATATTCCGTACTTGTTACCTTGCTAATGCTATCTAATCTTTTCTTTTCTTTGGGAATAGATTCTTGGTTTATATATCTATATATTGGTTCTGGTGTTTTTGCCGTAAACATCTCTTGGGAGCAAAATTTCAGTGACTAATCAAATCTTACAGAAAATAAACAAGCCAAATAGGAACAACTTGGGCAGCTAGATAAGTTGCTTTCTCTTGTTCTTCTTTCAAAAATCTGCCTTTTTTTTTCACTTTACAGTATTACAGAACTCTGTTCATGAGTTTTTGATACGTCGGATGGCTTCATGTTATTATAATAAGTCAATCTTTACAGTGCTCCACTTCAAGTTAGAGAAGGGATGAACAATTGTATCTGGCTTTCCATAAGTATCGGATATCTCTCTGTTACTTGTGTAACGTTTGCAGCAAGCAACAAGCCCAGTTGGCTACAAATTTGCTTATGCCACTATTTTTTCTCTACCTGTTTTCTTTATTCTAGGCTGCTGGCATGCAGTCAACTTTTAGCACAAACTAATGATCATCTACCAAATGATATCTTCATTTTGAGGAAAAGGTAGATCATGGTGCATTATCAGGATTCTTCCCTAACGATTTTGATAAGCTGAAGTTTTTAGCTAGCTAACGTTAATTGTGATGCTTTAGATTGTGTGAGATTTAGTTCAACATGTCAAGCAGCCGTTAATGCCCACCAAAATTTATGGATATCTTGATTTTACAGTACGAAATAGGGGATTTACTTATCCTGCAGGCAAAGCAGCATTTAATTTCTTGGAAAACATTAATAGGACTGAAGAAGTTCTGTCGAGGAAGAAAGCTGATAGAGGAATTAAATAGATGCTATTTCCTCTTTTTCCCCTATGTACTCTTTCGCTCAAGGAGTTTGAAGTTTTCTAGCAGCTTTCAAAATGGGGCTGCTAGATTTATCCTTGGTTGCTTCCATACCTGTTGTGAAAGTGCTCTTGATTTGTGGACTTGGCTCATTTCTTGCTTTGGATCATATAGACATCTTGGGAGACAGTGCCAGGAAGGAGCTGAATAATGTAAACCTCAACCTTTACTTTCTTCTTCCTTCTTGAATACTAGATCAGTATCATTTTCCAATTTAACACAATTCCCATATTGTAAAAATAAATAGATGGTGTTTTTTGTATTCAACCCAGCGCTTGTCTCTAGCAATCTGGCTCAAACAATTACCTCGGAGAACATCATATCGTTGTGAGTACAATTCGGATCACTCATTTCAGCATTAAGTTAGATTTTGCTCTTTGATGGTAATATGATGGAGTTTAAAGGAAATTTTGTTTTGTTTAATTCTGATATTCAGTGCCTTTCAACTTAGTCTAGATTTTAACATAAGATACATATATTTAGGTGGTTCATGCCGCTGAACATCTTGCTGACTTACATTGTTGGCTCATTTCTTGGATGGGAAATTAACAAAATCACTAAATCTCCTCAGCATTTGAAAGGCCTTGTAATGGGTTTATGTGCAGCAGGTTAGTATTTTCTGGATTCCTGCACATCTGCCAGGTACAATTAAAAAGACCTGCTAGACTTAACAAAAGCATGCAGGCGAAGAGTCTTGGCATAAACCGTAGAGAGTAAATTGTGAGCAAAGAAGATAGTGAAATTCAGTAGTTCCTCATACCTCATTGCTTCCCAGATGGTTCGTCATATCCTGTAAACAGAAAATATAAATTCAATTTTGAAAAAAGAAAAATGTGGTTTAAAATCAACAAGGTACTAGCTAGAGAGAAGTCATAGATGAGTTGGAATCTACTTGCAAAACAGGTAGTTGGAGTGATAAGATTATGCCTATATGAAACTACTTATTTTGATACTCCCACAAAAAAAAAAAAAAAAAAAAAAAAAAAAAGCTAAGAAGTTTGTATTATGGCTAGGAAACTTGGGGAGTCTGCCTTTTGTTCTCGTCCCAGCAATATGCCGTGAAAAGGGTAGTCCATTTGGAGCACCAGAGAGCTGCCATAAGTATGCGATGGCTTATGTTTCTCTTTCTATGGCGGTACGTAGCCCAGAGTTTGGCCTGCCTTTGTTACCTTAAACAAGTACAAAATTGAAAAGGGCAAATTACACTTTATCCCCCTATGGCTTAGTATTTTTTATACATAACCCTCTATAGTTTCCAAAGCTATACATAACCTCCTTATGGTTTGAATTAAAGTGTTTTTTTTTTTAATTAAAGTGTCAAAGTAACAGAATGTGCAATTCATAATGAAGTAGCCTAAAATATAAAAAATATCCTTATATAAAATTTAAAATTATTTACTAACCGCATGGGATCACGTGTATATTTTGAAAACTTTAAGGAGGGTATGCATTAAAGTATTAAACCATAAGGGGGTTTTATGGTAAAGCATAAAACCATGCGGGGTTAATGCGTCATGTATATTATGTTTATATATTTTGGCCATTTCAGTCATTTTAATTTTTAAACAAGAGTAATTTCGATGTTTTTAAAAGTTCCGTTACGAATGATCATTTCCGTCACTTTGACACTTTAATCCAAACGATGAGGGAGTTATATATAGCTTTTGAAACCATAGGAGGGTTATATACAAAAAAATTTTAGGGGGTTAAAATGTAATTTACCCAAAATGAAATGATCAGTAGATACATTTTGGTTAGAATAATCTATCTCCTGCTTTACTTAATTTAGAGAGCCTGATAAGTCTCGACTTCATTAATTAGTTGGTGGCATTGTCAATAAAACAAATTCATGGTTGTATCGTTTTCTGTGATTATGTCTCAGATAGGAGCCATTTATCTGTGGTCTATTGTTTACAACACTGTTCGCGTATCATCAACTATGATCAATGAAGTTATAAATGTGAACAATGCAAATTTTGATGAAGAAACCTCAAAGGCCCTTCAAGAGCAGATAAACTCTGAGTTTGACTCAGAATGCACATCTGCTACGGACCATGCAAATGAATCTTCGCTGCCATGCGCTAAAACTGACAAGCAAGGAAAGGTCACCCAATCTGTGGCATTTCATCGTGGATTATATTCTTAGATACGCGTTTTTGTGATTCCATAAGAATTAAGAACCTTGTAATTTGACGCCTTTCAAGATTCCGTTTCAGGTTTTGATCCTGTACACAATTAAGAAGCAATTATATTCGTTTTTCAGAAGCAGTAATCTGAAGGCCATTATTGCACCTTCAACGACTGCAGCGGTACACTTTTCAAGGGCCTGGCAATTCTTTGTTGAATCAATGGCAAATTAACGCATATATATAACTTGATAGTCCTAAGGAGTAGCAGCGTCAAGTGCAGAATAATGTGTTTTGTAATCCTGTCGTGTGTATGTGTCATTTTTACAAGAGAATTTTTTTTTTTTTTTTTATCAAAGTTTTTACAAGAGAATGGAGCGGCAAAATGATGAGCAGAAATTGTTCCAGACGGAACTATCATGCCCAAAAGGGGTTAGCATTTCTATCAGTATCAACCTGAAAGACTGTTAGCCAGTACTAGCCAGTGACACGTTGATAACCATTATTGTTAGGAAGTCAAGCACATCTTTAAAGAAATCCACTCTTTCAAGAACTTGAACCTTTAAAGCAAGGCCATAAGAAAATATCCTTCCTGTTAAAGACTTCATGTATGTTCGTTGTTGACCAATAAGGCAGTAGTGTAAAGTCTGGTGAACCGTATCAGTCTTGCATGTTATGGTTGGGATTGGAAACACGACGACTGCAAAATCAATTTACCAGGACATCACTACTAAAGTACTCTCTCATTTAGTTATTGATCTCTGCAGTACAAAAGTTACTCATTGGCGCCGACGCTCCACTTCATGTAATCCAGGATTCTGCTTTATTGCTGGGGTAAAAATCCTTGATTGGTAACCTTCTAATGCTGTTTACTTTGGAATTCTTATTCCAAAACCCTTTCATAATTCTGAAATTTCATCACCAAACGGTTAGTACAGAAGAAGAAAAGATGCAAACCTGCTTGAATTGTCTAAGGAACTTTGTCGTGATAATTATAGGTATTATCCGACCAAGATTCCTAGACTGATTGAGCATATCATATGTGGGACAGTATCTGATACTCTGAACTTTTCTGTCTCTAGTTAATTTTACCAGTGATTCATTCAGGTTGTCTTACCCTATAATTTCTCATTTTCCTTTATCAATCCTAAAATTCAGTTGCAGAGAAGCAGCAGTTCCCATCATCATACTGACAGTGGGGGGAAACCTCCTTAAAGGTACCAGTACCATACGTTAAATCCTTTTTCTTTTTACTGTCTTGGAGCTATATGACTTGACTTTACCTATGTTACAAATGCCAATTCAATCCAACATTGCAAATTTCACCTTTTAGGTCTAAGAGGACCAGGCGTCCAGCTTTCCCTCATTCTTGGGATCATTGCTGTTCGATCTGTTGTCCTGCCTCTGATCGGAGTTTTGGTTATTAAAGGGGCAATTCATCTGGGCTTCGTGCATGCAGATCCATTGTATCAGTTTGTTCTTCTACTACAGTATGCTCTTCCCCCCGCTATCAATATAGATACATTCATTTTTCTCCACCCCGCCCACAACCAAATGAAAAGATCAAAACAAATCATGTGCACTGGTCTTTAGGTTTTGTGGCTTGCAAATTGAAATTGGAGTGGTGATAAATACTTTTTGAGGTTAAACGCGCTGCTAAATCCGTTAAATCTTTATCCTCAGTTGCGCTTTATCACCCTTAAACTCATTAAATAGGCATTTTATTCCCTTGTTTGATATTTTAAGGAAAAAAAAATCTCCATTCTATATTAGTTATTTCTGACATAATCAAATTTGTTTAGACAAGTTTCGACGTTTTTGCTGCTGACAACATTGTCCAGCTGCGATTCAAATCTCATGCATTTTAGTTCCTTGTACCCTTACATGCATTTCCTAGTTTGTATCTCAGACAGGGCCAAAAAAAAGGTGTAAAGCCCTTCTAACAAATTCACCAATGTACAGTTCATATTTCTCACTTGGCAGGCACAATTACACAAATATTTGGATCAGGGCAGTCAGAATGTGCTGTAATTTTGCTCTGGACATACTCCGTTTCTTCAGTTACTCTAACACTTTGGTCAACCTTTTTCATGTGGCTCGTAGCCTAGTTTCTTGATTTTGCAGTTGCCAATGATATTGCAAGATGTAGTCGACTAGAATTGGCTGCATGAGCTAATATAAGACCGAACCAAATTAACAAATACTATCAAAATATCAAATTCGTTTGTTGCACAAGCTCATTGTGGATGGCTTTGTCCGCTCTCTGTATCAGATCTATCCCAATTTTAATGTTTGACATGGATATTGGACTTCTTTTCCCTTTTTTCTTTTGCTTCTTCTGGCAAGGGGACGTTAATTCACTCCAAAGCTAACAGGAGAAATCCACATATGGCTTACCAATGAGATTGATAAAAGAAAAATTGAAGCCAGTCACACCTTATGGTTAACAAGAATGCTTAATTGGCTGGTATGAGTTGGAATCTCAACCTGTTGTGGGCTAAAATTAGGCCTAGCAGATTGGGATTAACTAATTGATTTCATCATTAGTATTCCACAATGTGGTAAGAGCAAATTAAAAACGGAAGAAGTTAAATAATTTATATGCACATTTTAATTTTGGATCAGTATTTTTTTTTTTTATAAAGAGCAAATTTTATTAATGAACTATGATAGGATTTACATCACTATCATAATAATATGATAAACATGCACTAGTTGGATTTACATCACTATCATATCATAACATAATGACATGCCAAACATGCACTAGTTTGATTTGCATCTATGTCCTAATGGCGGGTTAAATATGCATTAGAAATAACATATCTGCAATTAATATAACAGATACAATTGATTTGAAAATTTTTGAATAAATATAGAAAATATAAAAAAAAATTTAATTATTTTTTTATAAGATAAATCGCTGCAGCTCGTTAGCAGAGACTTAATTAAAAAAAAATCTATCGGATAGAGAAAGACCTTTTGAGAAAAAGAAAAGAAGTAAATAGAAGTTGGAGAAAAAAGAGGTACAGATAAAGAATTGTTGGATTAGTATTTCATAGATTAAAAATAAAAACAATTTTGTACACAACCGGATAAATGTCAAATCTCTCTCTTTTGATCATCTAATTAGAATTTTGTACACAACTAGATAATTTTCAAATATCTCTCTTTTGATCATCTAATTTTGTGTTGAAATCTTCTTCTTCAATAAAATAAAATAAAAAAGAATTGTGTTGAAATCTAACGGCCCTCCTTTCCACAAAGAAAGAGATCCACGGTTCTCTTTCGTCCTCATTATAATTCTTTTAGTAAAATGAAAACTTTATCTCAAAAAAAAAAAGATGAAAAAAAGGAAAAACAAAACAAAACAAAGCTCTCTTCTTCCTCTGAACGCTAACTGCAACTTCAAACTTCCCTGAACAAGCTATCATTTTCCACAGAACCCCTAATCATCTCAAAGTTCGCCAAATTATCTTGAACGTCATTTCAGCTCAACTGCCCATTCACAGCAAAATTGACGGTTAGTCTCTCACTAATCACTATGCCCTACTACTCCTTCGTGCCATCTTGAATTTCGTTTCTGTTCCATGTATGCAGCTTTATTTGAAGAATATGAAAATTATTTGTTTGATTTATGTACCTGTAGAATAATTATTTGCTACGAGAAAACCATGGATTTTGAACCACTAACAGTGGGCAATGATGTAACTGAATTTGACATGTTGGGACTGGGTATCGGAATTGGTTTGGGAGAAGAAACCATTGATATTGCGCATCCAATGGATGAGGATGAGGACGAGGATGAGGATAAAGATAGAAACTTTGTGAACCCTTTTCATAGTAGTAGTGATGGGGTGAATTTCAGTGGCAATGGCGGTAATTCTGGAGAAATTTGTGTTCTTGGTGGAGATACGAATCTTGAACCCTATGAGGGAATGGAATTTGAGTCTGAGGAAGCTGCAAAAGCGTTTTATAATTCGTATGCACGTAGGATAGGTTTTAGTACTCGTGTAAGTATGTCCAGGAAGTCTAGGCGTGATGGTGCTATTATACAAAGGTCGTTTGTTTGTGCGAAAGAAGGGTTTCGTATAGAGAAGGAGAAGTCTGGGTGTAACGGTGGTAGGGCTAAGCGGCCTCGGGCTGAGACTAGGGTAGGGTGTAAGGCGATGTTGGTGGTTAAGATTCAAGATTCGGGAAGTTGGGTCGTGTCTAGTTTTGTGAAAGGGCATAACCATGAGCTTGTTCCGCCTGATAAGGTGCATTGTCTACGTTCACACAGGCATGTTTCTGGGGCTGCCAAGTCATTGATCGATACCTTGCAAGGGGCTGGTATTGGCCCCAGTGGGATAATGTCAGCTTTGATAAAGGAGTATGGAGGAATTAGTAATGTTGGGTTTACGGAGCGTGATTGTAGGAATTATATGAGAAGTAGTAAACAGAGGACTCTTGGGGGTGATACTCAGGTTCTCTTGGATTATTTTAAACAGAAGCACTTGGAGAATCCTGCTTTTTTTTATGCAGTGCAGGGAGATGAGGATCAGTGCATGAGCAATATCTTTTGGGCTGATCCTAAGGCTCTGTGTAATTATACTTATTTTGGGGATACTGTTACATTTGATTCAACTTATAGGTCCAACAGGTATAGGTTGCCTTTTGCCCCATTTACAGGGGTGAATCATCATGGACAGCCTGTTTTGTTTGGATGTGCCCTTCTCATAAATGAGTCTGAGGCATCATTTGTTTGGTTGTTTAAAACTTGGCTCGCTGCAATGTCTGGTAAGCTGCCCATCTCAATCACGACTCATCATGATCGAGTGATTCGTTCAGCTGTCACCCAAGTTTTTCCTGAGGTACGTCACAGATTCTGCAAGTGGCACATTTTCAAGGAATGTCAGGAAAAGTTATCTCCCATGCTTTCTGAACATCCAACTTTTGAGGCAGAGCTTCATAAATGTGTCAACTTTACTGATTCTATTGAAGAATTTGAATCTTGTTGGTGTAACCTTATTGATGGATATGCTCTTCGGGAAAATGAATGGCTTCAAAATGTTTATGCTGATCGCAAGCAGTGGGTTCCTGTGTACTTGAGGGATACTTTTTTTGCTGAACTGTCTATTACACAGCGCAGTGACAGCATGAACTCCTACTTTGACGGATATGTAAATGCTTCAACAACAGTTCAATTATTTATAAAACAGTATGAGAAGGCTCTGGAGAGTCGCCACGAGAAAGAGGTTAAAGCGGATTATGATACCATGAACGCTGCACCCATTCTAAAGACGCCATCACCAATGGAAAAACAAGCAGCTGATATTTATACTAGGAAACTATTTATTAAGTTTCAAGAAGAATTGGTAGAAACACTTACCTTCTTGGCTACAAAAATTGAGGATCAGGAGGAAGCCACCACGTATCAAGTTGCCAAATTTGGGGAAAGTCATAAAGTTCACTTCGTCAGATATAGTGTCAGAGAAACGAAAGCAACCTGTAGCTGTCAGATGTTTGAGTTCTCTGGTCTACTTTGCAGACATATATTAACATTCTTTAGGGTTGCAAATGTTCTGACTCTTCCACCTCTTTATGTTTTAAGAAGATGGACAAAAAGTGCGAGAAGCAGTCTAATGTTGGAGGACGCAACCAATGATCTGTCAAATGGCTCTCGAGAATCTCTTACTGCCAGATATAACAAACTTCGTCATGAGGTTTTCAAATATGTGGATGAAGGTATGCAGACTGAGGAAACTTATAATGCGGCAATGGATGCCTTGCGAGAGGCTGCAAATAAAGTTTCCATGGCTAGAAAGACGGCAAGAACAAGTTCAGATTCCAATAGAACCCGCAAGCAGGATCATTCTACACTTGAACATGATGAAAGTAACATTGATGGTGTTCATCCATTGGATTCGGTGAGTTTTTTTATTCTTTTCATTCTGATGAAACTTTTCATGGAAAAGGTTTTCAGTTGCATGTCTTATTCTTGCTATTAATTTTTTATTTAATTTAGTGTTCCCTTGCATGTCTTGTATTTCCCATAGAGGAATGACTCCTATATTGAGGAAGCATTTCAGATTGTTGGCAGTTTTTCCATACAGCACATTGGTGCTCCTGTTGTCATGAATCGTTAAGAAGACACAATACAGCCTCTTTGAGTCGGTCTACAACAGTTTTTCCATAAAAACTCTTTCCTTTTTTTTTTCTTTCCTGCATGCCCCATTGAGTCGGTCTACATACAGCCTTTTATTTGATTAGTGGTCAGTTTGCTATACAGCCTTCTAAAATACCATGCTCTTTTATGAGAATCTTTTTGTACACATACAAGGTGAAATAGTAAATTAGTGTGGCTGATCATTTATTGGAGAATATTCGTGTAATCTTTTTCGTTTTCTTTTTTCCTTTTTAAATGCCTGCAGTAAATACAATAGTTTATGTGCCAGTCATGTTGAGAAAATGTCATGCTTGATAATTTAATGTGCGAATTAGCAGAGAGAAAGAGAAAAATGGAGAAACTTATCTGATCATAGAAAAAGTGGAGAAACTTGTTTCTTTTTTTTTTTTAAAATTCTGGACTAATTTCATCAAAAATTTACCTTTTTGGTTTAGGATGAGCAGGACAAGAAGATACAGAAACTCACACGGCAGCTTAAGCGTGCTCAACGGAAATGTGAAGCATACCGGGCTAATTTATTGTCAGTTCTGAAAGATATTGAGCAGCAAAAGTTGCAACTGTCTGTAAAAGTTCAGAACATTAAGTTAGACATGAAAGATTAGAAATAAAGTAACTCTCTTTCTGTTTACATGCTGAATGGTAGAGAATATGCAGCAGAAGTCATTCACTGTAGACATGGAATTCTTGCACTGGAAGTGGTACGCAATCTTGGGGTCATAATTAAATACAATTACCAAAGTTGTGTGTATCTAAGACTGTTCAGAGTTGATTTTGATGTCCTTTAACCTGGTATCATGCAGAATTATCAGAATGAGCTAGCAAGATTTTTCATTTCTATTCCACTTATTTTCTCTCACAGTTGACCTGAATCTTATGGGGATTAACGTGAATACAAGAGCAGCAGTAGGATGAAACTTTTTTTGTAGGTTATAGTAGTTATATTGCCATAACTTCTATGGCTTCAAGGTTTTGTAATGATCATGAAGTCATTTAAGATGGAGAATCTCAATAGAGGTTCAAGACCAACATGGGCTTATTCTTGTGAGACGCAAAGATTTGAGAAAGTCGGTAGTTAGCTCCACTGGGTCTAAGATATGTGGCCAATCCTGTGTTTGAGATTCAACTAAAGGTGGTCTTTTTCTTTCGCTTTTGGCTGCCACAAAATGTTTCTTTGAAACTCTACAAAAATTTGACTCGTGCACCGAAAGCTTGTACATATTTCATCAACTGCTCGTGACCTTGCAGAGTGTTGGATTTAAAAGTGCATTTGGCACAATTTTTACGATTTAACAACTAAGCTAATTCTTTAAAATTCACTTTGCTGAATGAAAATGAGATTCTTCAAATTCTCACAGAGTGTTATGTCCAAGTCTTGAAAATTAAGAACGCATTCTTGAAACGAAAATCAAGCTAATGCAAACTGAAACTGCAGCAGCAACCTAAGATCAGCAGCCCGGATGGTGCTAGCTGGCGGGTAGTTCCTCTTTGTTTGTGCAGGCAACGCTTGCGTCTACGCTCGGCACAAACTTGCACTTCTGCGGGCAATACTTGGAATTTGTTGCAATTCTTGCGATGAGAGAAAGTATCAGCTAAAAAATTCGCAATTGAAGATCAGCATAACCAACCCTTTCCTTGTGCCTTTCAAAGAGATCTTGTAGTGCAGCAACAAATTGCCCATGCACTTCATCAACCTTCATCGAATTTAATTGACCAGCAGAAAAAGGAAAATAGAAAAAAGATTGAAAGTTATTTCCAATGACTTGGCAGCCAAATAGTTTCCTACAGAAAGAAATTAGAATCGATTGGAAAACTAAATCCATTTTTCCCTTTTAACAAATGCAACTTCGGCAAAATACTAGAAGCATTTTGAGAGGTGCCTAGTCACCTGGGCAAGTGTTTACCTTGCATGTCAATGACAAAAAATCCTCAAGGCATAATTTAACCGTCCTTTCTGAATTTGAACGCCGATTGAATTTACAAAGTATAAGGGATTATTACATGATTAATATATACTAGTCTTACACTAATCAATAAGGAGGAAAGTCTTATCCGTAGACATAAACGAGTTGAATTCAATGGGAGAAACACATTGATATATGATTCGCTAAGATGGTGTTTAAGAAGGATACCTCTTTCACGGTGGGTTGTGGATTTTGTTGGAGGACAATAGGTTTTCCAACCACAACATGCATTGGACGCCTAAAAGGTATAGGAGACCTGCAAGAGGTCAAGCAACTCCATAACCAGCCGTATCATAGAAGGAGAACAAAAAAATGAAGCTTAGTTTTCTTCAGCAGAAGCTGAATGATACTTTGTAGCAGATACAAGAAGCCAGAAATACAGAGGTCCTGGCAACTATGCTGTTGCTGATAACCTTGTTATTGAACCGGGTTGTTGCGAAAACACATAGACGTCATCATTATGATACCATTTTAACACATGAAAACTCGAGAAGGAAAAGTTGATAATGCATTAGAGCACCGTTTTGCTCTTGCAATTCCGTTGAAATTAACTTACCCAAGTGTGCCCCAGAAAATAACTGGCATAAACTTGATAGCTCTCGAGAACTGCAAGAACCATTTTCCCTTGGGCTTCCACCACTTGTACGCTTCTGACTGCTCAAGAAATGGCCCATGAAAACATAAATTCAAGGTTTGTAGTGTAGAACACAAATTAATTCAACATCCTCAAACGATTGCTTGCTACTTTCCCTTAAAATGGGAAAAAAAGAACAGAACAAGTTTTCTTGCTACCCGATCCTATGTGCTCATTTTCCACGAATAAATACCTGGCCAAAGCAAAAAACCGGGACCAGCGGTTTGCCCGTCTCCATAGCAACCCGTACAAATCCTTTCCTTTTTTTGAGGAAGACATTCTACAAGTGTTTTCAGCAATTAATCAGCTGTTAGCGAAGTCATTGGCGTGAAAACAAGAGGAAAAGGATGCAAATACAGTTCTTTCCGATACAATAATCTCGGTATATAAGCATGGGAAATGGTGAATTTGGCCTTCTATCATCTCACACTAAATCAGAAACACATATTGACAATGTGATTGTAAACCATCATGTTTTTTAAGTAAAAGAACAAGGTGAAAAAGTTGAACCTCTGAACCAGGCTCCATATAGTACGTTTCTTGAGTTCCTCCTGGCACTATGATGCAGCTATAGCCAGATTCCAAAAGGGTAAGAAAATTTTTCTTGGTTGCCGGTTTAATTCCCAACCATGTGGCTATATGTCGCAAGAACGGTGCATAAAAAACCTGAAAAGTGCATTAACAGGAAAAGTCAAGCTTTAAAAATCTCATCATAACCGTCAATTTGTCATCTTAAAGAGTATAGATACAAAATTCTACAAGGGCATAGATCATACAGCACTAGTTCCGAGGATTTTGGTCTTTGGGAGTGGCATGAATCCTGTAAGGTTGGAAAGTGCAATTTCCCCAATTGGCACAAGTGAATGTGGCTCGTACCCGAAAACTGCAAACGCAAAAGATCTAGTTCATCATCTTATGCTAGGAAGACAGGAAAGGTAGAGGGTGCCACGGTAATTGGCCGATCATTTCCAAGCACGAAAGCTACCCAAATAATTTTGCATCCAAGTAGGAGATTTAACTAAAATCAATAAGAAGTTTACCGTAAGCTTGTTTAGGATCGAAGGCTTTATAGTCCTCCACATACAGATTAACTGGAAAGTAACCACAAGCATGCTTACATATATACCTGAAGATGTCACCACGTAAACATGAAATCTCGTATCAATATGGATAACAAAAGTAGTACACAACATAATACAGAAAAATTCATGTCCAATTGGAACCTGTATTAAATTAAATGTGCTTTTTAATCACTTTTTTTTTATCTCATAGTCATAAAATATATAAGTAGTTTAACAACTCAATCCAAAAGAGAGAATAATATATAAGTAGTTTAATCAACCTTGATAAGTTCCGTCCCCATTTGCTTCCTTCGCAAGTTGGAAGCACCGTAAATAAAATCAGCAACGCTATGACCCTGGAGAGAGAGAGAAAGCAAAAAAAAAGAGAGAGAGTTCATATGTTCCTACATTTAGAGGATATATAAAAAATGAAGAGAGAAAAGGAAACGAACACCAAAGCTTTGGAGGGAGGAAGAATTATGAAGGAAGCCAAGACGATGAGGCCGATAAGATGAGCGCAACCAAGCACAAGCATAAGGGCGAAAACGGCGTGAAGTATGGAGCCCGGAGCTCCCCTGAACTCCGCCGCATGAGTTGGCTCAGTCGCAGTCCCCGGGGCTGGCCGTCGGCGACTCAATTCTCCATCGTCCTTCTTCTCCATATACCCGGCAAATGATTAAATATGTTGTGGTAAGACTAAAACTAGAAATTTATCATTTGCATGTTGCCTCAGACTCAGATATATAAACACTATTGGGTATAAGACACAAACAAACGTCAAGCACGAGCATGTGCGCCATTAATGGTGCACAGGAAGGTGGTTGAGCCACTTGATAGTAAATGCGACCGGTTACCCAGAGAGTCTGCTCTGCTGCTTGGTTTGGGTTTCAAGGCCAAGAAAGAACACTTGGGATCCTCACGGGTAGTAAAATTATGCTTTCAGTTTTGGTCTATCACAAAATTACTACTGTCACCTACTTATAATCCACCTATAGGGAAAATAAGAGAAAAAAAAAAAAAAAAAAAAGAACTTGCGTCTTTTCCTATTTGGGGATAGTTTCAGATTCTATCATCCTCACGGGTTGTAGCCAGGCGCATGATTTCAGATCGTCCTCATTTCAAAAAAAAAAAAGAATTGATTCGTCCTTGTCGAAATATTGGCAAAAAAAAAAAAAAAACTTTCTTCTTTTTAGTAGTCCATGTGTTTGCATATATAATAACCACATATTTTATGTTTTGATGGATCTTTCAAGTCAAATAATACTACACCATTTGATGGATCCGAGCCTCCGTGCAAGCAAGGTGAAGAAGCTGCAGTGTAACTATAGGTCAGAGTGGATTGAACTATAACATTAACAGGTCAATCTGACGTTAGTCAAATTAGTCAAAATAAACTAAACGGATATGGTTCGATAGGAATTATGATTGAACCATTAATTGCGCTGCGCGGTTACACCCACCTAACCGTACGTACGTGACCCTCAATCCCCATCCCCTTGATGGCGTTTCTGACAATTTCAGATAGCTCCCCTCAAGTTTATTAAATTACAACTACTCCTTTGCTTTTACTATTTATATAATAATTATAAGCTCAAAAAACTATCATTTTTTTTCAAAAATCCTAAACTACCTTTTTTGTACAAAAATAAAACAAAAAATATTTTGCTAATTGCTTTCTTCCATATTTCAACCAAATCTGCTATACTAATAAACTAGCCTAAAAAATAGTCTTATTTCAAATTTTAAACTCAAGTAATTCTATCATCATAGTCATAAAATTGCTTCTTCCAAAGCATGCATTCAATTCTAAATATTCTTTTCATCCTTCAGAAATATTATCATCAGATGGTTTCATGGAATGGTCAAATTCACAATCACTGCCCTTATATTTCCATAATTTTCAACATAGGACACGCTCCATATAAGTTGCTCAACTTCTACTACATGAGCCACATTATGGCCTTGAAGAAAATCCTTTGGAGAGATTTAGACATGCATGAGATTAATCAAGTTTAAGAGAAGGAAGGCATCATTATGACTATAGGGATTTTCAAGAAATTCATTTTGCCAAAAATCAAGACTCTATTTATAACTAATCACACCCCAAATTTCAAAATCCAATGCTCACACCTTCTCAAAACAAAATAATCTAGTCTACTATCAAATCTCCAAACATGTTAACATCTTAAATTCAGAGAAGAAACTCATGGCGAAACCACAACCAACAATTGTCAAGTATTAAAAAAATATAAATGTACTTATTAACATCTTCAAAAAAATTTTGGATGGATGATAAACAAATTAGTAAATTTACCAATTTCGTCCATCTTCCTCTTTTGGCCAATAATTGCATTATTTGTTCCATTATTATTTTATGACTCTTCATCTCTTTTTAGTTTGATCATGAAATCTGAATTTTACTTCAACCATCAAATCTAATCCTTTAACTAAACTTGTGATTTGACAATTCTAAAGAGAAGAAAGAAGGAATAGGAAAATATAGTAAAGTTTGAGGGATCATTTCTGGTGTAGTTGGCTGTAGTTAGAGGCAATGATTGATGGTAATTTGAAAGCGAATTCTAGGAGGAAGAGGTTGATAGATGAGAACGGAGTGACAATAAGTAAGAGAAAAATCGTCGTTAGTTGTAACGTGTAAATAGAATGGTCGAAAAAGTCAAATTTCTTTATTTTTAATCTCATTTCATTATACTGTGAATTATTTATTAAGTGAAGGTCATTATAGTCATTTTATTGTGATAAGGGAGGTCAGTATAATTTATAAAATCTAAAGAGAGCCGAGTGAAATTGTCATAAATCTCAAGGGAGGTTTGTGAAATTATCGCTAGTCTTTAAGAAGAAGAAGAAGAACAAGGGGGATAAAACAACCCCCTCTCGCCAAAAAAAAAAAGGGAAAAAAAGGGCACCTTGTACGGTAACTTCACGAAAGTACTGGATACAACTTTTACTTATGCTGATTGATGCAACTCCAAAGTTCATGGGAAGATCTCAAAAGTTGCCGGCTTTTGAGGTTTCTTCAGGGATTAGGTTTATTAATCTAATTTTCGTCAAAAAAAAAAAGTCAATTCTTAGGAAAAGGTCAAGAGGCAAATTCCTGCATAGGGTAGTTATACTGGGTTTCGTGGGGGGTCGTCACTTCTTAGTAGCAGCGGGCCTACTGGCTTGCCCTTGTGGGGTTGCCATCCCACATCGGTTCTTGGGGGGGTTTGGGGTTGGGTTTATAAGTCCCTGGGAGGACCTCAAAAGTTGCAGGCTTTTGAGGTTTCTTCTGGGATAAGGTTTATTAATCTAACTTCTGTAAAAAAAAAAAGATTGATGCAACTCCAAACTACTACACATATAAGAATTGAGTACGGAGCCTAAACAGGGGCGACACTGGAAATTAGAGCACAATCACCCCGCATCTTTCCATTATTCTGGATGCTGCATGCAGCGACTGTTTTGAGTCCCATAAGTAACGCAGCCATTGGATGATTCCGGCCGAGGCATTTCTCCATTTTGACCTGTCACCAACAGTTGCTGCAGAATCGAACAAATTTGACAAGTTCAGAGAGTTACCCATGGTATGGTAACTTTTGTCTCAATTAACTCGAGAATTTATGAAAGTCTTGGTCCTCAAATGACAAGATTTTTGTAATCTTTGTAGATGTTGTATGCTTCATCGTCCTCAGCTGGACTGAACGGACTAATGAAGAAGTCTGCTCATCTACTCTGTGAGCCGCATTAACGAGTCTCTCATACAGCTCGACGCGATAAAACCACCAAAGCAGAAATATCTTGATGAATTTTAGGTCCAAAGGGAGGAACTCAACTCAAGTTTACCTTTTTTTGTGAAACATTTACTAGTCCAAAAATTTATGACCCCCTCGTTTCCATAATTGTGGATACCCTGAAAGATTTTCTTGTTGCACATGTCTCGGGAGGAGTAGACACTACTATTTTCCGGCTTAATTGTACTACATGTACACGGTTAGTTTACCATCAAATGGCATGAGTCCTTAAATCTATATATAAGAATCGGGATCCAAATCACAAGATACAATCAATGTACAACCCTCTGAAGGCAACAAGAAGATATCCAAGACACTTTCATGTCCACCCATTAAAAAGGAAAAAAAAAAAAGCTCATGTCAACTTCTACCGTTCTTTAACTCTGAAAATTTTTGAATAAATCATCAATTTCATCCTATCCATTTAACCCGCTTATTCCCCTTTAGGGTTTAAGTCTAAGGTTCACTGAATAAATTAGTCGAAATATTGCAATCCTTTCAAGAGTAGGCTCTTTTGCACATCATGCGTCGATCAAAGCAAGCAATGGTCATTTTTAGGACAAATGTCTCTTCTCACTCCAATTGGCCAAATTTTTCAAATCATTTTTCACTCAATAAGTTGGTAGGATTCATCAGGTATTATATAGTGCCTACCCCAGAGGATTGCATTTCCATGCTAGGCTTACCCTTGGCATAAAAGGGCGAGGCATACAGTACATATTATTCAAACAGACAGAAAGAACAATAGCAGGTCACTGATATGCATATGCGTGTCCGTGTGTGTATTTCCCTTTTGGGCACCAGTTCATTGATTAGATAACTTCAAAATATATTCTGTACATCAGTTCCAGTACAAAGCTTACATGCATTTTTAATGCTTCTGGTAAACCTATCAGGGATATCTGGTTTTCTTTGTGCATTTCCAAGGAAAAGAGCATTCAAAGATCAGAGATGAGATGTCTGGAGAGGCTCCTGGGTCCTTAACTGGAGTTTCTTTCTCCCTATCTTTCAATTTCTTAAGCGTATATTGGATTCTTCAAACGCACCTGGAAGTAATGCACACCGAACACAGGGATAGCAATCTCTATATCCCTGAAGTGCATGGATACAAGGTTTTCCTCAAAGAATTTGCAACTGAAGATCAGCATAACCAACCCTTTCTTTATGCCTCTCAAAGAGATCTCTAAGTGCTTCAACAAACTGGCCATGTACTGCCGCAACCTTTTATTCGATTTAATTGAAATAGAAAAAGAACTCAGTTAGATCCCTGGAATCCTTTGCCCATTTGGCTCAGAAAACTAGCAAAACACAAACATCTGTGCTTCACCTAAAATCTCCCTAAAGCAATGCAGACCTGTAACTATAGTCTCTTGTTGGTGCAGTAATGTACCAATATATTGCATAAATAAAAGAACAGTCATATTGTTAGAAAGGTGCCAGAAATGAATTTCACTCAGATAATTCCACCAGAAGAGATGAACTGGCAATACACATACAAGTGTACATAATCTGTAGGCCTCTTCAAGCACCACAGGCTGAAAAGTAAGTTCCTATAATAGTTTCCAATGGAAAATAAAGTGTTAAATCCATTAATTTCTAACAATGAAAGATAGACGATAGCTCTCTATGATCCGCACCCCATTCATTGGATTTCCCTTACATCGACATAATTTCAGTTGCCACAAAATAGTTTAATTTCATGTATAAAAAACCAAGGTTCTGGAAGTACCTCTTCCGCAGTAGGTTGTGGATTTTTCTTGACTTCAATTGGTTTTCCAACAACAACATGCAATGGATGCCTCAAGGGCATAGGAGACCTGCAAGAGATTACTATATGCTTAACTCCAAGTGAAGTGACATTCAATAAAGGAAACTATCCAAGAACTACACTTTTTGGAAATAAAAGATCATCTGCATATCACTTCCCCAATGAAGAACTCTATTATTTTAGTTTAGAATTTATCCGGCTTCATCATGCTACTTCAGATGCTCTCATTAAACAACAACAGACCACTAATTTAGTCCAAGTAAAATTAACCATGCACAAGACATGGCTAAAAGTAATTTGGATTGACATACCCAAGGACACCCCAGAAAACAATAGGGGTGAATTTTATAGCTCTAGAAAATTCCAAGAACAACTTGCCACTGGGCTTCAACCACCTGTAGACCTCTCTCTGCATCAAAATGAGAATCAAGAAGAGAAGTACATAAATCATTCAGTGGCAAGATGCAAAAGCAAAGCTATACTATTGACAATAGCCCTCGTGATATTGTGAGTGAAGGCTCCAATTCTTAGCAATATAGCACAAGGGAAACTCAAATATGGACATGTTTATGCTCTAGCAGCATAATTTTTTTAGGGCAAAACACGGGAAACCAATAATATATAATGGCCCCATTCAAAGCCAAAGGTATTCTGCTACGTATGTGTAGTGCAATACACATGCCTTAGACATTAGAGAGGGTGTGTTATCATTTTTTTTCAAGCTCTTCGACATAGGACATGGTGCCAAATTTCCAAGATCTTTTAGATATCAGATGTTATGAACAGGAGAGATACATACATACATATATACATATATATATATATATATATATAGAGAGAGAGAGAGAGCAACAAGTACCTGCCCAAAGCAAAAAACTGGAACTAAAGGTTTGCCCGACTCCATAGCTATCCGTACAAATCCTCTCCTTGACTTAATAAAGGCAATCTACAATGACAAGCTACACAATGAACACCAGCTAAGGGAATTACAGGCATGACAGGAAGAAAAATAGAGGGGATTTTCTAGTCACAAGAGTATATGCGGAAGTAGGATATGATAAAACTTTGGGCAATTCCAACATCCCCTCACACATTTCTAGTTTGTTTTCTAAACTACACAGACAAAGTTTCTTCCTTTCTCCCATCTCTTTTAGAAAACTCAACCATAACACTAAGAGAACTCAAAAGACGAAAGGATGCACAGATGAGCAGGAAAATTATGTGGATAAATTGCCTACCAATCTCAATCTTCTTGTCCGAAGATAGAGATCACATGTTTTGTAATACAATTTGGTGATCAATGCAGAATAGTCTATGTGTATCTGGAAAGTCCTATTTCGTGCTTTTCAAAGATGAATAATGGATATGTGCACCAAATACTATGTGAACATCATGGTTTGACGTATACTTCAATAAAGTGGATCTTTCACAGCATTACAATCCTCTCAATAGCTATCCACATAAAAAAGTGTAACAGAGTTGTATAATGTTTATAACTATATCAGATTTGCAAAGCTTGGTAGCTAAAACTCATATATATATATATATATATGCAGAACAAATGATGAACTTTGACTCAAAAATCCAAGTACAACATTAAACCTCTGAACCATGCTCCATGCGGAATGCCTCTTGAACTCCACCCGGCACTATGATGCAGCTATAGCCAGATGCCAAAAGGGAAAGAAAGTTTCTCCTCGTTGCTGGCGCAAGTCCCAACCATGTCCATATATGCCTCAGGAATGGTGTATAGAAAACCTGGTCCAATTTTTTCATAACTCACACGAGTCATTTCCTACAGCGACTATATAACTAAGTTCACATGAATAATAGGCCTATGGGTCTTACAGCAGTACTTGCAAGAACCTTGATCTTGGGGAGAGGCATAAAACCTGTAAGGTCAGCAAGTGCAACAACCCCAATTGGCCAAACAGAATGCGGCTCATAGCCAAAAACTGCACAGAAGAACTTCTACTTTTATATCATTTTCATGGAAAGTGTTGGGAGAGGGGATATTTCCCAACAAAACATGCTTCAATAAATGCATGAGGCTGGGAAGATTTGCAGTGGAAAAGGGGATCAAGCGAGATAAAGAAAGAAAGCTAGTGAAATTTGTCTGCCTCGATACCTTAATAGTCATTCTCAGAAACTTGGACCCTCATTGGGTTCATAACTAATGTCTTCCTCTAGCTAAAATGCAGTAAATCATTAACGGATGGAAATTTCTTGATTTATAAAGATCAAATGTAAAAGTTCTTTTGAATGATTAGAGCATTCCTTATAAATCAAGTCATGATCTGTACTATCTAGAATTGGGTTTCGTCGAAAACTATCATGGTTTGGTCAAGACTCCTTTACTAAAGACAAGTGTCATTAGCTTTTTTGACTACCCTTCTAGTAAATGTTCCAGAAGATACGGTACTATTTACCACCACCCCATCAATTATGATGATCTTTACAGCGAGCCTGAAAAAAGTTGATCTTGACTTGAAAGGAAAGGCAAATACCGTAAGCCTGATTAGGATCAAAGGCTTTATAGTCCTCCACATACAAACAAACCGGAAAGTAACCGCAAGCATGCTTACATATATACCTGAAAATTTACCAAACAAAAAAAAACGCCACCAATTAAATGAACTCCCAAGTTTGTCTGTCATTATCTGAAATAAAACAAAATTTTTAAAGATTAACCTAGCTAATTTTCGTCCCCAGTTGCTCCTCTCATCAATAGGAAGCACCATAAATATCACCAGCAATCCAATTACCCTGAAAATTTTTTTTATTACGACAACAATTTCAAACACTTCACAAAGAATATATATTAGACACACACACACACACAGAGAACAGAGAGAGCGAGAGAAAAAGACTGACGCGAGGGCTTTGGAGAATGGAAGGAAGATGAAGGAGGCGAAGACGATAAGGGCATTGAAGTGAACCGAGCCAAGCCAAAATATCAGCGCCAGGACCGTATGAAATAATGAGCCTCGAGTTCCCTTGAACTCCAGCGCCGTCGACTGCTCCGGCGGTTGCTTGTGAGCTAACAATTCTCCATTCATCTCCGTCGTCGCCATATGCTGATGATCTTGAGACCGAGAAGTAGAACCAGGACTTCGTTATTATTTATGCAGAGCCAGAAACAAAACAGCCAACAGAAAATGAGAAGAGTGCCGTCAAGTTAAGAGATGACAAAGTTGGTGTCTGGTGCCTCACTTGGGTGCCTGACTTATATGCTTACTTTCGCTTACGTCTCTTATATATACGTCACTACCAAACTATATTTTTAAAAAAATTGAAACTTATTAGTACTAGTTTGTAAAGAAATATTTCAAATAATGTTAAAATTTGCATTGATCGAAGAATTAATAGTACTACACAAAAGAGGAAAAAAAAAAAAGAAAACTTGAATTTGTTATTGAAAAGAGAAAATAAAGACTACTCTTTTTTCTTTCCTTTTATTTTTTTATTTTTATTTTTAATTTTGGGCCTTGAGAATGAATGAGATATGGGGTGATGGCGATGCAAAATGTATGATTCTAGTAGTGTAATTTTACCCGTCGAGCCAACTCTCATTGAATCTTTTTTTTTTTTTTTGGGGTCCTAAATCACTAGCTATCGAAATGTTTTCCTCGCCCTAAATCAAATAATCATCGGGAGCCCGATCCTCATGTTTCTCATTTTATTAGCACTTGAACAGAGGTTTCTCATTTTAGTACTTGAACACGTTTTAATTAATCACCGCCGCAAGTCCCAAACAGAAATGCAAAAAAATAAAATTTGAGGTTTCGTCATGAAGGTTTTGAAAATGTTAATAGTCAGTGGTAAAACAGCTTTAGAAGCTTTAGTTGAACTAATTCACTCTTCAATGGCTTGCTTACAAAGTTTAAGAGGCAATTAATAATATTTTTCATTTCTTTCCCTTTGCTGCTTGCTTTTCTTTCTCTTTGTTACTTACAAAGTTGGAGTTAGTATTTGCTTGCATCAGAGTTACTAGTATTTTTCATTTCTTTCTCTTTGTTGCTTACAAAGTTTTTTTTTTTTTTTTTGTTTTGCTGCTTACAAAGTTGGAGTTAGTATTTGCTTGCATCATAAACACGTTTTTAATTATATTTTTATCTCATATACATCACATCATAATCTATACTACAGTTATTATTTCAAAAAATTTGCTATCCAAACACACGCTTTGATTGTTAGCTACTGTTACGCGGTCATAATTGTGATGATCCACCTAACACAAGGTGGCACTTATCGTCTTTATTAAAAGCAAGATAACAACGTTCGATGGTCCATAAAACCGTAATAAAAGTTGTATTTATTTGGAGTTAGTTGACAGTTGAGACTCATTGTTAAACATTAGCTGTCCGTTGTCTATGGATCTGATTCTATTGCCTTGATCAAAGAGAAGGATGATTATCAGAGTAACAGTACTCAGCAGAAGCAAAGCTCCAAATTTCAGTCCATTGATAATTAACGATCGAAGATGGACTGGTGTTTCTCCCAGATTGTTCTCCAGGACATGAATCTTCTTTTAGCATCCCAGAAATCTTTTGTAACCTTTCTCACTCTGTCTTGGGCCATTCTTGTGACCTTTCTTCTCTGCATCGCATGCTAAGCTAGAGTCCCGGTCCTGGTCTTCCAAATTGGCCATAGGCCATACTATTATTCATTAATCATTCATGAGGTTCCTCCCGGCAAAGTTTAGAAGAATCCAACAAACTTTTTAAACATTATGGATCACGAGCATAGCCGTGTGTCTTGCTCTAAATGCAACAGGACTCTGATTCCCCTGGAGGGTGATATTAGCTTCATGATTCTCATCTTGCCTTCCTGAACCTGTAGAAGATGTAAAACCATGATCTAACTTTTCAGAACCTGGAACTGTAGATGAACTGAAGACAAAGTTTTGCATTGATCATCCTCTTGTTTAACTTTTTGGACGACAGGATTGTTCGAATGTCTTGCTGACAGACTATGCTTCTCTTCCAGAAGCTGCAGCTGCATCAATTATAATTTGTTGCAGTCAGGAAAATGACCAGTTGTGCAAATATCTACAAGGAAATTCATAAGTACGTACCAAAATGACACAAAATAAAATGAGAAAGTAGTTCTACTAGATGTTGAAGCATCTCGATAAGAAACTATATATGTAGTCGAAGGAAAAGAGAAATTTAACAAAAATTACGAAAATGGCTAATGATTTACAGGGCGATCAAGGCGGTCTAATCTTGGGAGAACAGGGGTGGTTAAAACTTGTTCTTGCATTTCTTGTTTGTCCATGATGTTCAAAATTTGAGGCCTTGTCCAGGGCTTTGTTGTGAGGACTTAGGAGGTACCCATGACCTTGACTACTTCCTATCTTTCTATAAACGGAAAGATGTAGAAAATATATCTTTGCATTTTATAAAGATGGACTCACGGTTTGCTGTTCAGATATTAATAGTTGTATGTGTGAATAATGAGAAAACAAGATGTGGACACTGGCTCTGAAGTGGTAGCTTGTAAGAAAGGAAGATATAACATAATAGTTGCGATTTTTAATACTACTATTTGTCAATCAAAGTAGTAGTAGTAGTAAATGACAACCACCGCGCCACACCCTCTTGTCACGTTCTCCCTTCTTGATTATGGAAACTGGTAGCAGACTTCAGCTATTGCTTATTCTTATCTGATCTGATGATGGGCTCTGATCTCATATCTCTACCGTTTCTCCCATGCCACTCGTTTCTTCCTCTATCTCTCTCTCGATCAAAGTATCGAGATTGGAGTTATCTTTGTTAGTCAAATGCCTGCATGCTAAGTTCAATATTGCCTCATTTTAGGCAAGGTGAACTTACTGGATGCATATCGTTTCTACTTTTCTACTGTAAATAGATGATGCACACAAGAAAATGCTGCCAAAGGAAAAGAAATCTAGAACCCTTTTAAATTCATTTCTTGTTATTTGAACAAACAAGCCAAGGAATCGTCCCAATAAACGTCAGTTTTTTGTGAGGTGTAGTTACATTCAAAAGGTAGCAATGGTTGGATGCAAAGACAACCAACCAAGTCTTGACTTGCATTAATTTTTTTTCAAATGTCTGTGTCAGTTTAAAGAAGTTTAATGTATTCTACGTCATTTAGGTTAGTGTTGTGAAGACAATCTAAGATGAAAAGTTTTCTCCCATAAGCAATTAAGGAACATACGTCTCGAAGAAGAAATTTGCAGTTGATTAATGGATCGATGCTATGGAGTTTGAACCAACTGAATCTTCTTCACTATGTAACCAATTTTGGCTTTTCGCTCCCTTCCTATTGAAAATGATGGGATATTCCAAAGTCATCCATGGAAGGATTCGGGCATGCTATGCCATTTCCTAGGAGGGTTGGAATCAGCACTTGTATTGGAGGTATCATTAGGCAGAGTCAATAACCAAGCACCACCAATGCATTTCCATTTCCACGCCAACATAGTTAAGATGGTTCCTAAGAAATAGGTAAAAACAAATACTACAATGGTGACACTTCACCGGATCCCTCACACGACTTGACAAAGAATTTCCTTAATGATTGTCCAATTTGTTCTTACAGAGAATCCAAACATATAAAGCCCTTGATTCTCTTTGAACTCCCAACAAGGATTATATCTATATGGTATGATAGCTATTTAATAGTAACAAGATGACCTTTCTTTTAAATAGAAGAAGAAGAAGAAGAAGAAGAAGAATGTGGTACATCTCTTTCCTAGGAAGGTTTTACACAGAGGCCATATCCACTAGTTGTTCGGGCATGTGCAGAATTTCCTCTTGTAAATTGGCAAACATTACAAAAATTTGAACGCTTTCTTCAAGAGTCTGGTGTCTGTGTTTCAATTCAAATTCGTGAAAATTAATGATTGCTTGAACTTGGCTTTAATTATTTTGGAGAAACAGTGTAGAGTGTGTGTACTAATTCAGATTTCCTTATTTTGTGGTTGATAGCCAAAGATGCAGAATCATCATGATTTATGAGCTTTATGATCTCCATCAAAAGCCTTAATCAAGCCAAATGTGACGGACATAGATATCCATCCTCCTGTTAGAACTCTCATTGCAGATAATCTTATGGGTGAACCGCCAAGAAGGGCTCCAAGTCCCCCAAACAACACCAGAGCAATAGTTGTTACCAGCATTATTATCACAATCCTGGTTCTGTATTGAGATATCGCCAGAGCAGCCACTAGGGGAACCACCGATCCACAAAGAAAAGCCAAGGCTGATGCTGCTGCAGCCTTGAATGGATTAGGCAGGGCCTCCTCTTTGCCATCAACTTGCTTTGCCATACTTGCTCTTGCATCTGTCACCATGGAGACAATTTCCCTTGCGATGACTCACTTTCGCTGGCCAGATTTACAAATGGAGATCTGTTTGGTTCTGGCACAGATGGATGAGGAGTTAGAAAATGGATGTTGATATTATCACCAACTTGCAGGTCGTGCAACTTACCATCTGAACAAGTTTTGTGGATTGTTGATTTTTCGATGTCCCTCTGGGTTGCGACAGAAACAAACTCTCCAACAGCCATGCTGCAGGCACCTGCAAGAGCTACTGCAATCCCCGAAATGATCATGGACTCCTGATCGTCTTTTGCTGCACATATTCCGAGCATCATGGATGCAGTCGAAAGCAAACCATCATTGCACCAAGAATGGCTGCTCTAAGCCATTGAGCTCTCTGCATTCCCTGTCGTACTTTTTCTTGTGTAGCTGTTACAGAAAGCTTATTTGCAGAACCAGGTTCAATTGACATAGAAGCAGCTATGTAATGTAGACAAAGGTCGGAAACGGAGTGTGGTCTTTGACTGGAAAGCACACTTCCTAATTCTTTACTTAAAGTCTGCAAACCACACTCTAATCACGTGGAAGCAATGTGCATGTTGAGAACATATACAAGTAACCCACCCTATCCAATGTCGTCCAAGAAACAGATTCCCTTAGGGGGGCACCGGTGAAGGCTCCAAAAATTGAAATGTCAAATTATAACGTCAAAGCCTAAGACAGCTCTGAAGAAGCCCATGCTGTACTTATACAAGCTTCGTGAGTGCAACTTTGTTAACTTTCTTATTCTATTTCTCCAAAAATTACAGCAGCTAGAATGAAATAAAAATGTATACTAACACAAATCAATTCTCACTAAAACAGCATCACTCTGACACATAAAATACCTTAAATATACAACTTACCCAAAACTTTAAACAACAATCTTGGACATGAAATTATCTTGAATTTGAATAGAGATCCATTTTCAGACAAAATACAAGCATATATATTAGGAGAATTGCAGTCCCATAGGGCAATTATCTCACCCGCGAGATCATGTTCCCAAGCTGATGGTAGAATTGTTCGTGACATAAACATCTCGTTGCTCATAATATACACTTAAACAGTACCATTTTGATTCATAACAAGCCAATCGAAACACTCCGATGATTTCTTCATTCCTTATGACACCAAACTCTCAGATAAGTAAGACAATCTTGATAATAATGGTGATGAGATTATAATTATGACAATAACAATACCAGCAATAACAAGAATCAGTGCTATTATGACGAGTTACGGATAGAATTCAATTGAATATTTTTCCATGACAAACGAATTCTTTCCAACCAATGGAACTTCACCAATGAAACCATTTCAGCTAGTTTACGGGCTCTTCCAAGTAGAAAACTGATTTCATTCTGTGACAAGCAAATAGAACCAGCCTGTAACAGACAAATCATAAATGATGGCCACGCAATAAGTTTAACATGCTCCCAAAGTCATTTTCCCAGCTGTCTCTGGCTCATGTAGCTAAAATCGTTGATCAGTATTAAAATGTTTACCACTGTCTATTACACGGAAAAGAAAATAACTTCATGCTCCAGCTTGAGACAGCTAGCTAACTATACCATGGGTGACACGCATATAAAACATAGCATCTAAATATATCTTACCAGCACATGCAAGATAAAACCCAATGCATTTTGGCCTTAATACAACCAGTCACATATAACCAACAAGAGTCAAGTGGAAGGCATCCTATATTTGGAAACTACAACTGAATACTACAAGTAACCATCCCTGCGGTCCTGCTCTTCTGCCTCCTTGTTAGCAATTTGAACTGCTTTGAACCAAAGGAATGCCTGGATAAAATACATCTGGTTAATGTTATGCATCTTTTATGAATGAAGATTCAAGGGGAGTTAGTTTCCCCGGATTTGTAGTTCTATTGAACTAATGCCTAGTTTCCTTTAATGTTATGCATCTTTTATTACCAAAAAAAATATCTGGTTAATTAGCAGTAGCAAGTTTAAGTAAAGCTTTCACTATTATACACTTGCAATGCAAGAGCATTAAAGATGGTCCAGGATGTTAAAACAGTTTTACTTGTATCTTTAACAATTTGCAGGAAGTGACATTAAGCCTTTCAAGGTATTTGATAAGCTAGATTCTGACAGAAAAATAGCCTTAAATCAACAGCAACATTAAAGCAATTTGACGAGGTCAAATTGTAACGAATGCGAAGTCTTCAGAAGCGATATAGAGATCAAGAGCCACCCAAATCATTCTACTTCCTAGCTTGAGAAAGCGCCCCTTTCCTCTTCCCCCTTCTCCGAAAGAGGAAAAACAAACAATAGACAGACAAGAATAACAGCCGTGAATTTTAACAATAAGGGTATTATAGAGCAGCAATATTGAATTGTTCAGCGAGTGCATCTACTTTATCTATACAAGAGAAGTGGTAAGCTTTTAACATGGGAACTGAACTTCCATAAGACCACAAAATCTTTTTCATTTTTTTCCTTTTTCTTTAATTAACTCTCGTGTCATGCATATCAACGCTTTGTATATGAAGTTTGTGCAATGTCAGTGTAGAAAAGCGTAATCCTGACAATGATAATGCATTGTTTATTCACAAATTTATCAAATTACTAACGACAAGAGCAGTTGTTGGAAAAGAAAATTGGCTCACCGAAGAGGGGATGCCAGTGAAAGCAAAAAAGCCAAGCAATGGAGCATAGAATACATTATCTGAGTTCAAAACTCCAAATGCAGGCCTTTGATTCGCATACTCAAAAACAGAACCAATCTGCAAAACAAAAGAAAACCAAGCAAAATTCAAAAGGTCTATTATATCAGCATCGAGTTCCACAGGGAAAACGAAAGAAAAAAGTCTGTAACAAACAAATGTGAATTTAAATTCAAAAAAATGAAGGGGCTTTACCGCAGCAATGGCTGTGACAGCTGAGGCAAGCAAGTAAACAAAGTAGGGAACTTCAAAGCTAGAAGAATCTTGCTGCGCCTCATCACGGGCCCAAGGAGGAGGCTCATCTGAGCCGGGCTTAGCCCAGGAAGGAACTGAAGGGTCATCATCTTCTCCATCATTCTTAGAAGAACCTTCTGTTAAGGCCGAAACTCTCAGCCTACGAGCATTTTCAACTGAATTTTTCTTCTTTGGTCCAGTTTTTAGGATGAATAGTGGTAAACTGAGGGAGCGAGAAAGCGGAAATGAATTGGGATGCCATGGTTTTGGTGAATGAATGAGTGAATTCGAGTTGCAGAGGGATGATGAAGCCGACGTTACCATTAGTTACAAGATTTCAGGAGAATAAGGTTATGACTTAGTGATCCTACAATTTTCAGAATGCAGAGTCGCAACAAGAAGAATGGAGTGGAAGTAGAAAAGAGAGAGGGGAAAAAAAGATTTTCTCTTATCTTTTGATTCTTGGACTTTTTTTTTTCAAGAGGAAATTGGGGAGAATTTTGAGAAGGTACGGTTCAGGTTTATCCACAAAATCCGTGTTGTCTTTTTCTATTTCACGTTTGGAAAATTATTTTTCGCTCTATTGTTTTGGATATTTTTCAAAATCACGACTTCGTTTTCTCTTCTTAACCTGCAAAGCTAACTAATAGCTCCATTTGGCATAGCTTACACATTTTTTTTCCAGCTCCTCTCAGTCATAGCTCCATTTGGCATTTGCTTGGTTTAGCAAGTACTTTGGCGATTTTTAAAAGAAAAAAAGATGGTACTTTACATGTATAGCATGCATCTAGACCCGCAAATAAGGTTACTAGAAATTCTAGCTGCTCGTTAACTATTTATGAGTAGCTCAATCAATGGTTCGACTTGAGTTTGGTCAAAATCAAATTCAAATGGAGTTCGAGCACCTCGTTTGTGAATTCAAGTCGAGCACATGACGTAGAGAAGGAGGCTCAAATGTTCGACGAGTTTATTCGAGCAATTAGGTTTTCTTTTAATTAAAAATAATATGTATGTAAAATTACACTTGTAACTATGGAAGTTGTGAAATTTATCAGTAGAAAATTCGAATTCGACATGGCTTGCAAGGATTCTCAAGTTTATTTGAGTTAAGCTCGATCTCATATACTACATTATTACTTGCTTGAATCGAGTTGGAGTTTAAATATTTTTATTTGATTGAACTCGAGTAGCATTAATTGTCAGCGATCGAGTTCAAGTTAGAGTGTGGTATCACTCATCTTAACTAGCCTCGAATGCACCCCTACACGTTAAGTGTATACACTGACAATGCGTAGAAGATTTACCATTCCCTTAAATATAAAACTCCGAAGCTGGAGAAAAGCAATTTTGTTCCAAGAACCCTGCCAAAAACAATAAAAATGCAGTAGACTACAACCATTGGCCATCATGTTCCATCTTATAGTGGGTTTGTGACCCAAAATACAAATGGCAATTGCACATCTAAATAGTCATTCAAAATGCCGCAAGACTTTGGAGCGCTCCTCCAGTGACCCGATTTTCCTTTAGTGCCTATGATCGGTGGGCCTGTTGAACTTTAGGCCTCTAGCCCATGTGAAGACACACTAGCCCATCCCAAAATACCATCGAGCGGTGATTTTCCCAGCGGGTATTGTAAATACGTGCACTAATCCGATTCATTATTCATGCTACCGTCTCAAAAATTCATTAGGCTTCTAAAATAAGTAAAATGATTAATTTTTCCTACGTTCCAATGTAACCATTGATAGATTTAGATACACTACTATATATGTAGAATTTAATATTTAAATTTAAATTGAAATTAGTTATCATACATTTAGATATAATAGTGAATGCATAGGGATAACAATTAGGAGGGATGAGCCCCGCCGAGAGTTGATGGAAGAATGAATGCATAGGAATGACAATTGAGACTCATGTGCCTGTGGGGGTCGATGGAGTAGAGGATAGGACGGAACGAAGGGTAACTTTTCCCCCGCTAAAAAACGGGACAATGGACGGGGGATATATACATAAATATTTTTATACTAATAATTATATATTTATATTAATATAAATTATTGATTAGTTGTACTAATATATTTATATTAAATTATTAATTACATTCTTTATTAATTTTATTTGTTTAACTAATTATAAGCTTTTTTGCCCCGCGGGTGTAGGGCAAGGTGAGGGTGAGGGTGAGGTGTGGAAGTGTTTGGGCAACAGGGCGGGGGATAGGGGAATGTGAACTGCATCGGCGTAGCGGCAGCGCAAATTCAGAGGCATTGAGATAAATTCCAATGCCCAACATCTTGTTAGCTAAAATAAAGGTAAGCAAACCATTTTAATTAAAACTAAAAATCCAAATCCATCTCTTCTTCATTACGCTTAAAACGTAAAAACATATGCATAATAGATAATTAACCATGGATGCCTTGTAAGGCTTGTGCGTTGAAAATGAACTGGTGTCATGATGGCAAAACTCCATAATTAACACCAATTTTCTTCGTGTTAATAATGATAGTAGGATCATTAGCATTCCAGTGTATTTATGCTTTTTTCTAGTGACCATCATAATAATTGTAACCGTTATCCCTCTATTTACCATCATTTCCCTCAACAACATCCACCCCCCAAAATGCCATGGCCATGACCATGAGCTTCACAAAAGAGAAAAAGAACGGCATTGGACCTGTTGCAAGAGTCTTTTCTCGCGCCGAAAAGCATGGAATTGTCAACTAACTTTCTTGAAAACCATAAAAGCAGCGGCGTTTAGGTTTCTTCCCTCCAAGATTTTGCCTTCAGGCCCTTAACGGGTTCTTTACACAGTAGTCAACCAAAGTTCACAGCTTTCGGGGCAAGTCTGTCATGCAATACATTTCTTACAAGTCTTGTTTTGCTTTTCATGATGGTTATTCTGACGGCCAACTCAATTGACAAGAACGGACCCTTTTTTACAAGGTATTGTGTATTTAAATCTTAACTCGATATGAAAATTATGTTGATGAATGATATATAAAACTCCTATAAGCGACTTATAATATAATTGCAGGAGTATACTCTAGTCTACGATGATGATCGAAATCGAATCGAATCGAATCGAACTCTTTCTTTCCAAAAAAAAAAATAGGAAAAAAAAGGGATCATTATTCTAGCATCGTATGTGCCTCTTAAAAATTGTTCATACGGGCTTAGCGTAGACGAAATCTTGAAAAATTTAGAAATTGATGCATAGATGCAAACTTGCAATATTGAGGGTCTTTTCTTCCTGAGATTTGGGAAGGTGTTCTCATAAAAACTTTAAAGTTTGAAGGGGGAATTTGAGGAAATATATGTACGTTATGATCCTTAAAAATGTTGTCCGATTAATCAATTATTTTGCACGATTAAAATTATGTAATCCAGATGCCGTAATGGGCCACTTCTGTTAGCGAAGAGTGAAGGCAAGCGCATGCAAACCAGCCAGTTAGAAAAAGAAAAAAAGAAAAGGCACGCAGTTCCTGGGGAATGTGGCCGTCCACCATGTCTCCCATTAATTCATAGCCGTTTATATCCTGTCCGTGAATTTCATGTCAGCCTACCCCAAAAGTTCAGCAGGTTGTTTATTAAAGAACTGGTTACGCTTTACAAGTTGTATCAAGTCACCTACGGTTTAACAATTTTTGACACTTCAATTTTAAATGTAAATTAATTAACATTACATAGCATGCACAATCTCTACAAAGACTAGAAATTCTAGCTAGGCCTTCAGGTAAACTCGTATCATTAATAGACTTGTTTTATTTCTTCATCTATTTCAAATTATAATTCACTAATTACAACAAAATTAACTAATTTTTGTTAATTTATGTGAAAATCAATAATACTATCAAAGTGGGACGAATGGATGGAGTATTTTGTTTTGTCAAGACTATAATTAGTGGTATCTATTTAGTTTCTAACACACTTTAGTGACCTTGTAAGTTAATAAAGTGAAAGGAATAAAAGATAGTAGCTAGTTACCGTTGGTTGAAAAGAATAACAAAATGATCAGCAACATAACAAGATGCTTTTCACCAAACGAAATTAGCACCAGCAATCGTCTGCAGAGTTTCTTGTTCTTTAGAAGAAATGTGGGGTGGTAAAAGGCCCTTCGTACATCTCTATCTCGTTGTAAGATTGCGTAAAACTTCTGGAGTCCAAGAATTTTTGGGGGATGCACGAGCTTGTTGATAAGATGATTTCTTTTTGTTTGTGTTAGGCAGATGGTCTGGTTGTTATACCTACGTTTCTTCTAATTCTGTTGTTTTCTGCTTTTCTCTGGCTTTTAGGCTTTTCCAGATCATCTTTCATGGAGTTTCACGAGGTCGAAAATGACTAGTTTTTGTCCGTGATATGGAAGAAACAAGAATTATGAGCCAAGACAACTAGCAGCGAATCATGTTTCAGTTTATGAAGGAAGTTCTGGGGTCTGGATACACGCTGTTCTTTAGCAGATTTTTTGTAAAGCAACAATTTTTTTTTCCCAAATAAATGGATAATTTGTTGGGAATATTCGTCTTTTATTTAGTACTTTTGTCGGCCAATGTCATTGTAGTCTTAATGCAAAGAGTCATTATAGCTCGTGTTAAAGCATTTCTCACTATTATCATTTCATCTTCCCTAAAAATGTGTCATTTTCATCTCCGCTAAAGTGTGCACACAAGCAGGAATGAGTATATATACGCATGTGCAATATTTGATAATCAAAATTAAATTGAGATTAGTTGTCGTACATTTAATACATTATGAGTGTCCATAACGAAAAATATTTGTATTGGACGAAATTAGAATTGACGATCTTATATACTGTAATCGCGATACGTACAAAGATCTCGAATATAAAGTGAAAGACAAATGATTTTCATCACTTTTCAATTTTGGGCTATCCTTTTTCTCGATGAATAGTTGAGGTACATGGTTTAAGTTAAAAAAGTATAGGCAGATACCATAATCATGAAATGGTAGAGAATCAACATGGTAATTGAGTGAAATCTATTTGATAGAGTTGCCTAATCGTTCAATTCATGGTAGCTAGTGCATAATCTATGTAACCACTAAAAGCTTAATTTAACTAATAATAAATGCCATCATTGCCACAATTCAATTGATAACTCGGGCAAACCTTGTAGGGCCGCAGGATCCAGTAGCTTACTACAATTGTTCAGCTAAATTGAAAAAAAAAATTTTTTTTTTTTTTTGGTATGATTGATTGTTTTGTTTATGCTTACACAGAATAGCAACATATAAAAGTTTGGATTATGGTGATGATAATTCCAGCAAAGTAGTGGTGACATGATCGTTGATGCAGGCAATATCTGCTGTTGATGAACAACCTGAGTCATCATTCTGTCAAGCTTATAAAGTTAATTAGGGTAGAATTGTTTCTTTAGGTCATAAAGTTAATTCTGCATTAGTGCAGATTTATTGAATGAAATGATTTCTTCTGTTAAAAAAAAAAAAACTCCGTCTCTTTCGCTTAGATTGTTAGTGATCACGGAAAAGATGCAATTTTTTTGATAAAAAATGACAATCCAAACAGGTTTGCTGTTGTAAGCTGCCAGATCCCAGTTACACCACTCTGGGTTGAAATCAAACCATTAAATCCATCATGATGGTTTACATTCAACAGTTGCAGTAACACGACAGTTCATTGACAAGTCAAGAGGTTTTCGAAGGGATCCATGATATTTACTAGTATTATTTATGTATGGTCCAATAGCTCGTCCTCAGCTTTCCAGACAAACGACATATGCAACATCTGAAAGTGACTATTTATGACTCGTCAATGGGAGAGGCAGATGGCCGAAGAAAGAGTGTTTCATAAGATGGATCCCACCAAGGGAAGGAGTGATCAAAGTCAACGTTGATGGTGCCTCAGAAAGGAATCCTGGAAGAGCTGGAGTTGGTGGGCTCATTCGGGATACGGCAGGAATATGGTTAGGAGGGTTTGCAGAGAGTATAGGGAAAGCAAGTAACATAGCGGCTGAGCTACGGGGAATTCTTAATTCTTAAAGGAATGCAGCTGGCTTGGGATAAAGGATACAACGAAGTAGTAATTGTAGAGTCGGACTCGAAAGTGGGTTTGGAGTTAATAGAGGATGAAATGATCACATCGCCTTACCATAATCTGGTGAAACAGATTAGGAACATGAAGAGCCGAGATTGGTCATGCAAGCTGCAACATATCTGGAGGGAAGGAAATTGATGTGCAGATTGGCTAGCCAAGGAAGCAATCTGTTTACAATCATCAGGCGGACGATTAGAAGAGCCACCGGAAGGACTAAGGGAGTTACTAGGAGCTGATATAATTGGGGTCACAACCCCACGCTTAATACCATGTTAAGTTAAAAGGCCGTGGCCTCTCCTTTGTATTCAAAAAAAAAAAAAAAAGTGACTATTTATATATATATGAACTTATAGCATCTCTGCAACTAGAAAGGGACTGAGATGGAATGGTGAATGACCCCTCTTTAGTTTTTGGGGGACGGAGAGAACTTCTGGCATTGGTCAAAAAAGATGAGATGTGTCCACATTTGATTTCTTGGTGTTTTAGGGAAGAGAGAGCATTGGTGGATGACCAACTTTAGACCTTTTTGCCGAAACTGAGAAGACAAAAAGCTCTCGAGACCAATATCTTCTCACCTTTAGTTCACAGGAGGAAGGGAAAAAAAAATGAGGACCAAAACTTTAATGCTAATAACAGAGGGATTAATTTTTGAGTTAAATGCACTGCTGCATTTAGACAATTTTTCAAATTAACTTCTCACTTTATATATATATAAAAAAAAAGCAGTATTAACGAGTGTAAATTGAATACCTATTAGCCAAATCCTTTATACTAAATAGAAAACATATGAAAAAAAAAGGTAATAACAAATACAATAGTTCTTACTTTAGAAACTAAAATACATATTGTATTGATTTCATAAAGGTAGATTTGGAGACAAACCAATAGTGAGAGATCCGTGAGGAGTTGTCGGTATTGCACCACTCCCTCTCAAAACATTATGATCACAATAATTCAATGTTAACTCTATGACAAAGGACAAATCCCTAATTATGTGCGTTATTGGAGCTTCTCATGGTCATTTAGTGTTAGTACTTTTTCTTCAAATGCCATGCAAACATGCCCAAATAAAACCCACCGTGACCGTGGGAGAGCAAGCAATTGTTTGGAAATGTCTTTTTTTTTTCAGAAAAATTTTTATATTTTTTGTGAACATATTTTTTAATTATTCTTTTATTTTATATACATCAGATCGTTACCATGCATTTTTTCCATGGAAACTCCAAAATCTTGCTATCCAACAACAAGGGTGGTTAAAAATGACGAAGAAGAAGAAGAAGAAGAACAAAAAAACATTGGAAAGGGGGGAAAGAAAACACAACATGCCACATTCCTCAAATCCATCAAGTTATGACGGAGAGGAATTTCCAGCGATACAGTCATAATAATACAGTAGTAAGTACTAAGTAGCAGTTATTAATGACTTGAAAAAGAACGGCTGTCAGTTTGCTGTGGCATCGTACGGAGATAAGAGTAGCGTTTGATTTGATTTCCAAGGAATATCTTTTAACTGTCTGTCCCCCGAGAAAATGCGTTTGCTTGCTTGCTGGCTATGGATACGGTGGAGAGGGCATCGTGGTTGGTTCAGTTAAAAGCAAAGTCATTCTCTGACGTTCACTCCACACCTTCATCCTTGAATCTTGATCCTTAATCCCTTCATTCCCATCCCTCTCTCACCAGTCTTTCACGTTTCAACTTTCAAGACACTTTTTTCTTGAAAAAAAAAAAAATAATAAAACAGTTTACCACAAAAACTCACAAAATCCCAAGAGTTAAATTGGTCATAAAGATAGAATCTCACGTCTTAATAGTTGCTTCAATCTGTTCCATCCCGTGTACGCCCATTCCACCACTAGCCTTTAGGCCATTCATATTTGAGGGTCGCTAGGAAAAGGCCACCTTTCTACTCTTTCTTGCTTTCTAACAGCATAGTAGTACTTGTGAATATTCTCCCACCCTTTTCCGTCTCTCCCCTCTGTTTCAAACCATTCTGCTGCTCTGCAACCTGCATCACCCCCTCACCCTCTTCGACCATAAATTACTGATAACATAGTACGGTGTTAGCATCCTCGTCACTTAGTTATTTCCTCCACTGTAAAAACCCAATCTCGTTTCTTAAACTCCTTGTGTTTTATGGTTTAGTAGAATCATTTTGCTTATCTGGGCTTTATCCGGGATAAGGAAATAAGATATGGGTTCATTTTGTACCAGTAAAAGGAGTGCTCTTTATGCTATCTTTCTTTGTGTTTTTCTTGTTCAGCTATGCCACTCTGCTTCTTCCAAGGTAAACTCGCCTGTTTTTCTTCGCGGAGCACGTTTCTACAGCCATTCAAAATCTGGACATAAGTGATAATTTGTCTAATTCATATGCTTTTTTGTTTTTTTGGGTCCTCTGCAGTTGTATGTGGTTTATATGGGCAGCAGAGGAAGTGATGAGCCAGATGAGATTTTGAGGCTAAACCGTCAAATGCTTACTGTTGTCCACAAAGGAAGGTCTAGTCTTTCTCCTTTTTCAGTAAGCATGACATATTTTTGGATCTTTGATTTCTCGTTTGAATCAACGCATCATCTTGATACAGTGTGGAACAAGCAATGGACTCGCATGTGCGTAGTTATAGACATGGTTTTCGAGGCTTTGCTGCCAAGTTGACGGAAGAACAAGCTTCTGAAATTGCAAGTATGACAACTAATTTCTATTATATTTTTTTTTATCTTTGTTAATCTTATGTGGAGTAAAGATATGGTTTTTGAGACTTGAGAAATGATAAGACCATTACTATTCAATCAATTCTGGGCCAAGAAGCTAATCATGCAATTTTGTATTTATGTTGTATTACTATTGGTCAAGCCAAAACAGAAAATGCCAGAACTTTGTATCAGTATTTCCTACAGAAATTATTAATGCTGTTTTGTATTTATGTTGTGTTGGTCAAACTAAAACAGAAATGCCCGGAGTAGTATCCGTATTTCCCAATACCAAGAGGAGTCTGCACACTACTCATTCATGGGATTTTATGGGCCTCATTAATGAAGAGACTATGGAAATACCTGGTTATTCAACCAAAAATCAAGTGAATGTTATTATTGGTTTCATTGATACAGGTGATTTCTCTGTGCCTTTTGTTGAGTGTTTGTTAACTACTTTGATCAAGTAGGTAGACATGTGACAACAATGGTCCCTTCATTGATAGCTTGGCAAGGAAAGGTGGTTGTCGCTTAGGTGTTCCTGTTCCTGGTGCAAAGTCTAGCTGTTTATTTATATTTTCAGTTATACTTTTCTTAGTTGAGAAACATTAAGGACTAAGATGTAACACTTAGCAGTTGCTGCCTAATTTCTTATCGAGTACAATCCCCCTGGCTCAGAAGAAAATGTTTAATTGATGGAAATGTTTTCTAGTACTTAAGGTTTCAATTTCCTTTTCATGCTAAATGTAATTTTTTTTTAAATAAATGGGACTTTTTCTTTTCCATTTTTTGGATCACAGCAATGGTGATACTGTTAGTAAGCATAAATTATTGTTTGTCAACGGTTTCCATTTCTTCTATACAATATAATTGTACAGTTGGGCAGCTATAGTTGGGTGTGGGTGTTGGGAATGACAGGTTCTACCAGTTTTACCCTGCTTACGTTGCTTCAGTATGGCACAAACTTTGAATTACATACCTGGTAGGATGATGCTCTGTGCAACAGGAATTTGGCCTGAGTCACCAAGTTTCAGTGACGCTGACATGCCTCCAGTGCCAGTTGGATGGAAAGGAGAATGCCAATCAGGGGAAGCATTTAATGCTTCAACATGCAATAGGTGTTTCTGATAGTTGTCTTGCTTAACCAGCTAGTCATTCAAGTTCCTTTTAATGGTGCATTTGATATTGAGACCTGGACAAATTTGTAATCCTGCAGGAAAGTAATAGGTGCAAGATATTACTATAGTGGCTATGAAGCTGAAGAAGATGCAGGAGAGACCACCACGTCTTTTAAGTCCCCAAGGGACAGCTCAGGCCATGGCAGTCACACAGCTTCAACTGCTGCTGGTCGTTATGTGCAGAACATGAATTATAAGGGCTTAGCAGCTGGAGCAGCCAGAGGGGGTGCACCAATGGCTAGGATTGCAGTGTACAAGACTTGCTGGAGCTCTGGTTGCTATGATGTTGATCTTTTGGCTGCTTTTGATGATGCAGTTAGAGATGGAGTTCATATCATTTCTCTATCTCTAGGACCTGATGCTCCCCAGGGCGATTACTTCAATGATGCCATTTCCATAGGGTCGTTCCATGCAGTTAGCCGGGGAATAGTGGTGGTTGCTTCAGCTGGAAATGAAGGAAGTGCTGGATCAGCAACAAACCTTGCTCCATGGCTGATTACTGTTGCTGCTAGTTCAACCGATAGGGATTTTAGATCTGATATCATTTTGGGAAATAGAGCTCATGTCACGGTAATGGCTTGTGATCTCTAAGAAATGGTGATCTTTAATTATTCCTCCGCCTTACTAGAAACTATTCATTGAATAGGGAGAAAGCCTGACTCCACTTGAGATGAATGCATCAGCACGAATCATCCCTGCTTCTGAAGCTTATGCTGGATATTTCACTCCTTATCAATCCAGGTGAAGCAAAAGGTACTTCGCTAAGTGTACATTGCAGATATTAATCCAGAGACAGGAATCCCTAATTTATTTTCTTTTCTTTTGTTCATCACACTAGTTACTGTTTAGATAGTTCTTTGAATAGTACAAAGGCGAGAGGGAAGGTTCTGGTTTGCAGACATTCTGGAAGTTCAACTGAGTCAAAGCTAGCAAAAAGTGTAGTTGTTAATGAAGCTGGGGGAGTCGGGATGATTTTAATAGATGAATCAGACAAGGATCTTGCTGTTCCCTTTGTCATCCCTGCAGCAATTGTTGGGAAGCAATTGGGTTCGAAAATCCTGTCTTATATCAATAATACACGGTTAGTTTCTTCTTTCAGAGAGGTCCTGTCAAGTATTTGGTTTGGGTAAGCTCTTCATATGATTTATTGTTTCATGTTGCAGAAAGCCTTTGTCAAGAATTCTATCTGCTCAGACTGTACTGGGATCTCAACCTGCTCCTCGAATAACAGCATTTTCTTCAAAAGGCCCCAATGTTCTTACCCCCGAAATTTTGAAGGTAACTCATCTATAAGAAGAGGCACAATCCTTAGACACAGCAACTTCTAGAAAATTCATTGTGTTTTCTCATCAACATCACTTTCTGGTTTCAAATTTGTGAACATCTTGAAGCTGAAAATTCTATCATTCACACCAATCCTCTGTTTCATCTTGGGTTTTTTTATTAACTCCTGGTGACTAATAGAGGGGAGGGCAGGATTTTTTTTCCTTTTGCCCACTCATGCTTGGTTTATAACTTGTTTGCCTTTGTAGCCTGATGTTGCAGCTCCTGGGTTAAACATTCTGGCTGCCTGGTCTCCAGCAACTGCAAAATTAAAGTTTAATATTCTATCTGGAACTTCAATGGCCTGCCCACACGTAACTGGGATTGTGGCTCTTATAAAAGCAGTGCATCCTTCATGGTCACCATCTGCTATCAAATCTGCAATTATGACAACAGGTAAGCTCACATGTCCTGCACGGGGAAACTCATGCACTATATAGCTCTTCTATATGGCTCCTGATTTTTTGTTTTATTAGTTACTTTTTGTTACAAAGTAGTGAAATTTGCATATGTTGATGCCAAGCTAGGAGAGAATGTAAGCAATTTTTATACTCCGGGATATATAACATTCATATCAGTGAATATGCGTCTATCTAGATCATATAAATTTGCAAGTTAAAACCATTTCTTCAATGAATCTGACTTTTCAACATAAATGCAGCTACTGTTTTGGATAAGCATCACAAGCCAATCACAGCAGACCCTGAGGGGAGAAGAGGAAATGCATTTGATTATGGCTCTGGCTTTATAAACCCCTCTAAAGTACTTGATCCAGGTCTAGTTTATGATGCGAAGCCTACAGATTATAAAGCCTTTCTCTGTTCAATTGGTTATGATGAGAGATCGCTTCACCTGATCACAAGAGACAACAGCACCTGCGCTCAATCATTTGCAACAGCATCTGACCTTAATTATCCATCTATTGTAGTCCCTAATCTTAAACAGAACTTCTCTGTGATCAGAACTTTGACGAATGTGGGAAGGCAAAGAAGTATCTACAAAGCTGTTGTATTTGCTCCCAAAGGAGTCAATGTTACCGTTGTACCTCGACGAATAGTCTTTGATAGCTACGGGCAAAAGATTAACTTCACTGTCAATTTTAAGGTAGCTGCTCCACCAACGGGTTATGTTTTTGGATCTCTGTCGTGGAGGAACAGAAGATCATGGATAACATCCCCGCTTGTCATCCGAGCAATGCATTCCAAGATGGGACTGGTATTTTAGGCCTGGCTTTAGAAGAGAGACAGCTCGTGGCTTCTGAAATTACAGCAGATATAGGCAAGTAAAAGCAAATGTACATTCATAAGATAAAGACAGGAAGAGTTTCCTGCATTATTGAATGCACACATTCTTTTGAAGATAGCAAAAATGTGATCAGTTGCAGTCTACCGCAAATATGCATAATTTCGAACTTATTCATTGTCTATTGTCTATCTTCTCCATTTCGTCTACTGCGTTGACAATTTGTCCTATCCACTGTTTTAAAGCATCAAATGATTGATCCCCACACAAGAATTTTTATGATGTTTCGCTCGAAAACTGTGGATAGAAACCTCCCTCAAAATTCCCCTTCACTTTTGTGTGTATGGACTCCCAAGTCTCCAAGATGGTCCGTCAGAGGGTTTTAGTCTCGCGTTACTTTCATGGAATCAGCTGATTAATTCATCAATATTCAGGAACCAAATTTGAGCCTGACGCCTCACCTTTTCACAAAAAGAAAATGTGCTGTATGATAAAGGGGCGTAGAAAAGTCATTTTAGTTGAAAGCTCACAAATTCGTCTAACACAGAAGGCATATGTACTCTCCAATTGCTAGAAGAAAAACGGATGCAGAGGTATAATCTCCAACTGTGACCAAATGTAAAAAATAAAAAGAAGAAAACAATAAGTTTACAATACTTAAAAAATCCAACCCCGATCAGTGTCAAAAATTCCACCAAGAACCAGCCGCTTGCGAGCATCACAAGTATATGTTTCAGAAGCATACATTAGGATTAATAATCGAGGTGGGACTGAACTTGTTTCTATAAATTGTATCATCTCATATCTACAAATCAAGTACTCTAGACTGGACCACCTCCAGAGAACAGGAAAATCGAGTTATTCACTGGCCTTGGAAACTTCTAGAGGATCGATCAGGCCTTCTAACACAACAAGCTCATCTAATAGTGATAATTTCTCTTCTTCAAGGGCCTTAATGTCATCTTCAACAACTTTTAAGTCCCTTCCTAGCCCGAAGCTGTCCTCCTCTAGAAGCAAATACTTGCGTCTCAAAGCCCGATAATCATTTCCAGATGATGGAGATGAGTCTGAGGTTGATTTGTCAGGTGGTTGTGAAACTGCAGAAACTGCATTTACCAAGCCTCTCTTAGATGGCTTCTGCACCGTCTGAAATGGAAGAGCACGCAAGTCTTGTATTTTCTTAACATTTTCCCGTTGCAAGGGAAGCATGGAAGCCTTCTGCATTGAGGATTTCTTTTTCCGTGACTTGGGAACTAAAGTTTCATCAGATGAAAGTCTCCTTTGATCTTGCATTTCTTGTTACCCAGCGTATAGCACTATTCATATGAAAGGAAAAGCATTAGTGCAGAAATAACAAAGTATCGACTATGCCTCACAAGTCTTCAGAGCATAAGAAAACCAAACTGATTTAAGCTTCACAGACTATGGCCAATTATAACTCCTTAAAAATCGCTTTATGAATATCATTTTGATAACGTACAATCACCAAAAAGCCCAAGAGCATCACAAGAAAAGAAATATAGCTCTGACAGCTTAATGCATAAAACCACCTAGGAACTGGCAAAGATTATTCAAATCGCAGTAATCATAGTCAATGAACCTAGCATACAAGAACCAAGGCAATGCTTGACATAAGTATCAGAACAAAACTCTATGGGCTCAATACTTCTATAATTAAAGAAGTATAAATGGTATTCCTAGAGCGCACAAGGATATAATATCGAGCCTCTACAAACACTTCTTATGGCTGACTCACTTAGAGATCAAATAATTTCACGCATCCAGAAACACCTGTCCTTGACCATCTTAAAAACCACACACGTATCTGGTAGGCAAAGCAAAATAAGATGCATAAAAACTAGCGTATACTACTTTCCTGATCATACAGCAGCATAGGGCTCAAAATTTTCAATAAACAAAGCTATGGGAAGGGCAGTATCATCATCACTCACATGTAAATACCTTTTCTATGCAATGGTAAACAAACACTTACATCATCTGTTCAACAAACAAAACCATGAGAAATATACTGTGGATTTGATAATACACATGAAAAATGACTGCCTGCTTTTAAATCAGCTGGAAAAACTTGGATCATTTGGTCCATACCATAGACCTCAATTAGAGTTTTCCTTGATTGAACCGACTAGATCAGTTTCACCGCAAAACCTAAATCAACTGCTTGCGTTTCTTAGCAGGCTACGTGACAGGTTTTTCCTGTCATCAGTATTTGTCAAAGACAGGTACTCAATTTGCCAAGTTTTGTTCAACAACTAAAAGGAGTCAAATTTAGGTTCCGAGTTCTGGCACATCAAACATATTGACAATGATAATGGATCTCTAAGTACGACCATTATACTTCAAAGGATACCCACGAAGTAAAACTCAACACCTTCAGCAATTTCTCTTTTCCACTAAAATTTAAGCAAAAGATTGAATTTTTATCTAGAAGAAGATACTTAGGAGTTAAAAATCACATAAAGACAGACCCCCAATTCCTAAATTTGCAAGAATTAGATGTCAAAGTGTCTAATTTGAGACCAGGTAGCAGTCTCACGGAGACTTTCACCATGATTTTCAGAGACTTTCAGGGTATAAACAAATATTAAAAAAAGAAAAAGAAAAACTTACCCGTATCCAATTTATGAGAAATTGCGCAGAAAGACAGAAATAACAAATCAATCTTCAACCCAAACTTCCCTTTTTGAAGACTCTTCAGTAATCAGCAAGTGGGTGGCAGAGATTCAAGAGAAGAACAAGGAAAAATAAAAGGGCGAAGAAGACCAAAAGGCTTTCATATCATATGCAAGGGTGGCGGTGGTGAAATTTGGAGAGGAGAGGAGGATGACAGACCGACTCGAGGTCGAGGGAGGAGATGGCCACGGAAGGTCAAAGTTAAGCACGGTCTTTTGTTGATTTGACCAGATATTCCCAACCGGGTTTCAACCTTTTTGAAGATGTATACCGTGAAAAAGATAAAAGGGATAATTTCAGAATCCTTGGCCAAGAACTTTGAAAAATGAGAGAATATAAAGTCCCTTCTGAATTTACTTTTTCCTTGTGGGAATCTGGAGTGTCATAACACATTAATTTTTTTTTAAAATTTTTATAAACTTAGTTGATACGGTTCTTTAATTGAAATTTGAGAGTTGATAATGAAGTCAAAAGGCCCTTTAATAGCTTTTTATGTCATTTGGACAAGAAATATTAAGATATTTACAATTATAAATAATTCACAACACATATAAAAACAACTTGAAATGTTTTATAATAAGAAAAATAATATTTTGTAACAACTTGCAAAGTATCAAAAACAAGTTTATATATAATTTTTAATATTTTTTATTCTTCTAGTTTTCAAGCCTTAGATCTGAACAAAAAAAATTAGAAAATTCAGAAAATGTAAACGACTTACAGAACTCCTTAAATTAACTCAATACATATTACAGTAAAGAAAATAATACTTTCGTTACTTGCAAAAACTTTAAATAAATTTTGAAATATTAACTCTTTGTATCTCAAAGCGCGCTATATCTTGTCTTATTATGAGAATTAAACTTTCATGTTTTTGAATTTTGTTTTTGAATTATTACTAATATATTCAAATTTTTAAAGCTTTCATGTTGTGAATTCCAGTCACTTTTTTTTGGTTTTTTTTTTTGTAGGTGAACTTAAAAAAAAAAGAAGGGGGGGAGGGATTCTAACAAAGAAATTAACAACACCATATGTATCTTAAAGGGAAAACTTTTTGATAGTTAAGACTTAAAGTAAATACTACCAGTTAAGGAAAGAGTGAAAGCAATCATCCAAAAATGATTTAATAGTCTACAATACATCGACCACAGGACAAAGATGTAATACGCGCCAAAGTGTTATAAAACTATTTTCACCTCAGTACCTACCAACCGAATACATACTTCTAAGCCACGCAGGGCAACAAATTCAATGCCACGATCCTTTCAAAATCCCTGCAGCCTTCCTCCTATATATGGTGTTGAGTTCCCTGTATAAAAACCTGTATCCGTTGGGGTGGTGATAATATAAGAAAATAAAGATACTAAATTTTGCCCTGTATATATGGATTTTAATGTGACAAGATCAGGTCATGGGCTGGTTCCACCTTCACAGCCAACACCATCTGCTGAAGTTCTTGATCTCTCAGTTATTGATAGACAGCCAGTCCTACGTTGTAATGCTCGAACCCTGCATGTATTCAGCCATGCAAGTGCAGCTACAGCAGCAGCAGCAGCCAGTCCAGCTCAAGTCATTCGACAGGCTTTTGCCAAGGCATTGGTCCCTTATTATCCTTTGGCTGGAAGGCTGAAATTAGGTTCGACCGACCACACCAGGCTTCAGATTGAGTGTTCTGGAGAAGGGATTTGGATGGTGGAGGCTAAAGCTGATCGTAGCCTTGCAGAATTGGATTATTTTGAAAATGTGATGTCCATTCCCGGTGATGCAGTTGATCGACTTCTACCACCTCCTCCTCCTCCAGCTGATGGTCTAGATCCACTCGTCCTAGTGCAGGTAATTTAATTGCAAATGAAGTTTAATCAAGAAATTAATTAGGGATCCAAATGAAATTCATCAGGTTAAGGAAGAGAAATATGATTGAGAAACCAATTTGAAAATATTTTCTTTTTTTTCTACTGAAACACTTTTTGGGTTTTTTTTTTTTTATTACTGCCACCATTTCCAGATAACACAATTTTCATGCAACGGGTTCGTGATGGGCCTGACATTCTGCCACGCAATTTGTGATGGGCTGGGAGCTGCACAATTCGTGAAAGCAGTAGGTGAGATGGCCAGAGGAGCCGAGAAGCCCAGCATCACACCATCATGGAACAGGGACTTGATCCAATCTCCATCACTTGAAGCTTATCTCAAATCATTCCCCAGCATCCTGTCACCCCTTCCCCCACCCATTCCTCCATACCAATTGGAACATGTTACCTTAGACATTCCTTTGGATGAAATCAATAGGCAAAAACAAAAATTCCGATATCAAACAAACGGCCAAAAATGCTCCGCCTTCGACATAGTAGCAGCCAATTTTTGGAGGCATCGAACGCGAGCCATTAGCGACAGCTTGAAGGAGAACGACGAATTGAAACTCGTCTTTTTTGCAAATTGTCGTTACCACTTGAGCCAACCCCTTCCCCGAGGCTTTTACGGTAACTGTTTTTTCCCAGTTACCGTTACAGCCTCGTGTGGGATGCTCAAACGGGCATCCATGGTCCATGTGGTGAAAAATATTCAAGAGGCCAAGGCCGGTCTAGCAAGCGAATTTGCCAAGTGGATGAATGGTGGGGGCCAGGATGTGGACCCCTTCTTACCCCCTCCTCTCTATACAACATTGTTCCTTTCGGAGTGGGGCCGGCTTGGTTTTAACGAAGTTGATTATGGATGGGGCCCCCCTGTCCAGGTTGTTCCGATACAGGGCTCCGGCGTCATTCCAGTTGGCATTGTGGGCTCCTTACCTTCTTCCCAGGGACCAGGCATCCGGCTTATGACGTGGTGCGTCGAGAAGGCCCATCTCCAGCCCCTGGCTAACTGGCCCACGGGCCTGGATGACTAATGGAGATTAATCAAAATGTTAATGCCCCTTGTACTGAAATGATTATAAACGTACGGCACCGGATTAAAAAAAGTGACCATAACTCTTCAACTTTGGGTCTGGGTGAAAAAAAGTCGGTTGGTTTCTAGGGCATGGGCCCATAATCAAGAAATAATTTCACTCCATTTGTGGAAAGGAAATTCAGATGGACAACCTTTTTGTGTCGCTCCTCAATTAGTTAAATGATGGGGTATTCGTTTTACCTAATAAAGGTTGGTGAATGTTTTATTGGAAATTATTGGTCCATAATCATGTGAAAAGAACGCCTGTAAAATGGATGATGTTAAGACCTTTTGGCCGGTACATTGAATGAGTCAAGTGTTGAATGCAACGGACCAAGCTAGCCCCTTTTAGCAAGACAAAGATGCAACTCCTCCTCCTTTTTTTTTCGTGTTTTCCTTTTCCATGCCTTGTTTGGAATTGCAAATGTTTGTGGAAAAATGTCGGGAGTTTTTAGGAAATACTGTCGACGCATTTTTAAATTATCTTTTTACTTTATACACATTATATTTTAAACAAAATACTATTATTTCTACAAAAACTCTCGAAAAGTTCAAGAAAATGCAATCCAAACGGTTTTAACTAGTTTTAAACACTCGTAAAGCATACTCCTATGTTGTTTCCTTTAACAGCCATGATGTAGATATGTTTACTACTTGAGGTTATTAGTGTCAAGCATAAACTCCCAAACCACTTTCTTCCCCCTCTTCTTGGTTGTACCTGCATCTAAAAGCTGCATATAAGTGTATGCTGTACAGAGGGAAAATGGAAGCTCATCGAATGAACCAGGACCAGCATACCGATGCTATTCATTTATACTGTTGATTCTTGAGATCAGTTAATGGGATGAAACATCGAAGGAACTTTCGTTAAATCTTTCTAGAACCATGGAAGCGAAGCTGGATAACGTTGACCACAAATGTTAATAATGTTATACTGATTAAATGCAGGAAATGACTTGGAAGAAGAGAATTGTCTTTTCCCTTAACTTTTATTGATTGAAGATGACCTTTTTTCAGTTGCCACTAGAATCGTAGACAAAAAGCAAATGATCTCATCTTTGTTGGCTTTTCCACCTTTAAGTGAAAAGTAAAGCCGACCAAGTAACATCAGTAATAAAAAATGAATAAATCAAGAGGTCTGAGGTGCCATTTTCTGATTATGTTTTATCGAAAAAAAAAAAAAATTGACCATCATCTTGTAACGCGCATGAAGATATGGATCATTTTTTTTGTAATTCTGTTTATAAGGGAAAAAAAGAAAAAGAAAATTCATCATTGAAAATTTGGTTGGAAATTTAAAACCAACTTTTGGGGAGAGTAATCTGTAGTCAAATACACATCAATCATCAATCCTAGCCTTAGTAGAATCATACTTTTTAAACTAAAAGGGCTTTAAATATTAGTAAAGAGTGAATAAAAAAAAATCTGAAATCAACTCTTCGACCTTGGTTGGATTGTATTTTTTTTGTCGAGATTTCGGAAAAAAATTATCCTATTATTTTTTGAAATTTTGATGTATGCAAAGAAAAAAAATTGATTTTTTTAAAAATTTTTGGTGAAAGAAAAAGTTGATTTGGATATGTATTACAGAAATGTTTCCTTCTTTTTTTTTTCGGCCAAGAAATGACCCTCAAAACCAGCTCTTAGCTTCAAGAAACTGCCATAACCAGCTGATCTCGGTTAGGTATGACCAAAGCCGGGCCTGCTTTTGCTTGCAATGGGCACTCGATGATAACAACTCTTGTTCTTCTCGAATTTGGCTGGCCTACATCTTTTGGCCGATTGTGGAAAATCCTCAGCCGACAAAGAAATGGATGGTCTGGATACGTTTTACTAAATTTTCATGACTACGAAGTACTTTTGGAAAAATGAACGCAATCCCTTTCATTTATAGGGAACAGAAATTGCAGATAGTTTGAATTTACAGGTTGTCTGGGGTTAAATTAAATCATGTATGCATTGTTGAGGTCTCTGAGATTTTGACTGATAAGCCGTTCATGTTTTGGAAGAGGGACTCCGCAGGCTAACGAAATTTGATCACAGGTCCAAAAGTTGGCCGAGCAAAAGAGTGGGAGAAAAAAGTGTCCTCACATTTCCCGTGTCTTTATATTTCGAATTTTTGTCATGCTGGTAATTTGGAGGCTTATTTAAAACAGCTAACGATGACAACCGTCCCCACCATTTACTTAGTCATTATTAGTTTTGGGTCATGGAAGGGACCCAAAATTTTTCCTTTGTTCCAATCTCATTATTAGATTTAATTTTTTTTTTTTGTCTTCGTTATCTTTTGAAAGTTTGTATATGACAAAATCTCGTCTGAATCGCCATTTGTCAGGACTCTTGGCCGTAAGTTCCTCTAGACCACTCATGTAATTAGTGGCAGAGAGTAATTAAAATTATAAATAGTTGGGGAACCACTCTGTAATTTTATCAAGTCAGAATGATAAAATTACTTTCTCCTCCTTACTTGTTCATTTGCTCCAACTGAATTGTTTGGGGAAATCAACAACAGAAGGATGAATCTCAATCCCAGCACTTGCCATTGCAGATTATCACACACCCTTTTGAGTGTTTGAAGGGCTCTAATTATCACCTACTAACCTCCTGGTACTTCATTCCGTTTAATACGTACATAAAAACTTTTGACAATAAGTTGCTACCAGGCTTTTCGGCGTTGACAGGGCCTTCTTCTTTTTTCTTTTTTTTTTTTGGGTAAGAGTTGACATGGCCTTTTGAAACAAAGGAATCTATCAATTAATCCAGCATGCTTTGCAGTTTAGTAAGGGCGACTAACTTAAAAGTCGTCCGAGCCATGTGCTCTTTTTGAGGACTAAACGAATGGTAGATAAATTTACTGGCAAGAGGACAAGGATTTCTTCAGATGCCTCCTTCTAGGCTAGCTTTTGATTACGAGAACAATTTAGGGTAGATTTGTAAGTGGAATGGTTGGATTAACCTTCATCGTTGTCGAGATGAACTTCAGCTGCCCTCTATATTTGACTTTGGTAATACGGTAGGAAATTTCCGGAATACTTATATATATATATGTATGTATATGTGTGTATGTGTATGTATCCTTCCGCAATTATAAGACTGCTGACTTCCAAGTTCCAATAATTCATACATGAACGGTTCCAATTATTCATACCTGGGATGAGAATTATCGTGCCATGCAAGAAATATACTACTACAAAATAGTACGGATTTAATTCATTTGTCTGTTCTAGAAATATTATTGTACTGCCTTTTTCTAATTATTTACTTCTTCTTCTCTCTTTTTGTCTCCATTAATTTATTCTCGGGTTGAAATGATCATCAAGCGAAATACAAACCCTTGACAGATATGTAAAAATCAGCTTAATGAAAAACCAGAAAATTATTCGGACTTCTCCTCGGTCCAATATACGTATGTATATATATACCAATCATACAACCCAGCTTGTATTTCTTGATTCCTGCAAGCTGGAACATGTGATGCACGTTTTGTCCTAGCACCTCCTGCAGTTCCACTTTTCCTTTTTGTTAATGGTGATGTAGTATCATGTACCCCCCACTATGACAAATCTTCATTCTGGATCTTTAATCTGATTTCTTTCCTAAGTATCGTTGTAAAAATTCATGCGCCAACATAAATTGGCTCAGTTGACAAGTACGAGTTACTTTCTTACGAAAGATCATTTGTTTAAATTTCACCGTGAATATTATGTTGGTAGATAATTTGTAAAAACATCTATAGACAACATGTGATCTCGAAATCATGCTCTGACTTGCGTTGATGACCAGAGCCGAATTCATCCAAACAACATTTTATTACAGATAAAAAAAAAAAAAAAAAGTGTAAAAGTTCTTGTGGGGAAGCTGCGGGCCACCAGGAACATTCGTCCTGTCTGCCACAAACAATATGGTATGCATATTTATTTATTTTTCCTTTTCCAACCAGGGAGAAGCTTATATGGATAAGTACGAAATGCATGAAAATTATAGATTGAAAACTGCATTTTATTCAAAGTCACGTCCACCTAAAACAGCCATTACCCAGTCGTATTAGCATATCAACTTCCAATCTACAATATGGATAGCCAAATTTTGCTAAATAATATTCCGCTTCTATCATATAACACATTTCTCAATTCATCTTTTAATATTTTTTTATTTTACATACATCACAATCACCAAAAAAAAAAATGTTACAGTAATTATTTCAAATAATAATACTCTATCCAAACACACTTAGCTTCGCTTAGATAGATTTTTTTTTTTGAGCGTGTTTAGAAAATTATTACTGTACTCATTTCTACAAATGTGAATGTGGCATAGAAGAATAGTTAAAATATGTGTTCGAAATTAATTTCTTAAAAACATGAAGAAACAACCCAAATCTCTTATTAATTAATGTAGAAAAACATTTCTTGCTATCGCATGGGTGCCCTTTTTGTTGGAGAGAACATGCATAATTTTGTGCTTTACAAGTGGGCTTTGACGTCTGTCCCACACTTCCCTACTTAAAGCAATGCAAAGGAGTTACGTACATCTTCATCCATTAACAGAATGATATGACAGCATGCATTTCCACGCTTTTCTATATATATATATAGAATTAATTTATTAAAAGCCCAATAATTAATTCTTTTTCCTTTTTATTCCTGTACAATGATTTTGCTCATTTGCCTCTTGTTCTCTCACAATAAAGCTCATGCACTCCCTATATCTAAACAAACTATAAGCTGATAGAGGTTTGCCTTTAATGATTAATCATTCATGCACATCAAGGATCTTTAGTACTGATTAAGATTATGCTGTCTTATCCACTAAAGAAATTTGAAAAAAAAAAATGCGTGTGAACGCTCGCTGGCTCAATGATATGTTCGTGCAATGGACCTTTTAAGAAAGACTTTCATTATCAAATGGAGAATTATTGAAGCCTTAACCACTCCACAAGAAAAGTGATTTCACCTTCGAATCTTCAACAAATGTCCCGTTTGGATTGCTATTTTTTGAAAAAATATATTGTAAAGAGTTTTGATGCAGTATTTGACATAAACAGATAACTGAAAGATGTGTTGACAAAAAACGTAAAAATTACATGTGTGTGTTTCTTCTTAAACAAGGAAAAAATTTCATGGCAAGAGATACGCGGTAGAAATTTCAAGTTGATCAATTATTAGCCACGTAAAGTTTTTACCTTGCATCAGAAGCAGCTAGGTGTTATATAGTGATGAGACTTTAATTAATTTCTAATGTTTTACGTTGACTTTTATCCCAATTAATTACCAGACTGATTAAGCCCTCCCGATATGTTAATTAATTAATTTCATGCGAATACAATACTCTCATATCATCAGTCATCACCAAATATTTTCATTGTCAATACTCTGCAAAGACTTTTTATCATGGTTGACCACAAGCTGCTGGGGATTTGCAAATGTATTATACCACTAATTCATTTAATTCCCCGTTATGAAATCTAAATTTTAAAAAGAACAAGTCTAAGAAGATATTTTACTTTTTGTTCTTTAACTCTAAAAAAAAAAAAAAAAAACTCTAAAATCACCATGTGTAAAAAAGGCATTACTTCAGGGGAAATCTATGAACTCAATCATGACTTCTTGCATGCCATTACCAATTTACTTAGTTAAAAAAAAAAAAAAAAAAACTGTAATGGCAAGTTGAGGTATATATGCAGACACAATAATTTTGCTAACAGTTGTTGATTGGGCCTACGCGGCGCGGGATATCGAAATTCTTTGAACTTTTTAACAATTCTCTTCTAAACTCAGGAATTAGGCACGAAAGCACGTATAATGATATACATATTGATTAGTCAACATTGACCAAGTTATTTGAGGTTACTCCGGTCAAAAAAAGAAGAAGAAGCTATTTGAGGTTACATCTATATCTATCCCATACAAATTTAGGGTCCGTTCGCGTTGTTACTTTCTGAATTTTTTGTAAAAAAATGTATTGTAAATATTTGATGTATGTGAGATATATAATTAAAAAAAATGTTCATAAAAAGCGTAAAATTTTTTGAAGAAAAATGGCTTTCCCATGCAAATTATTATTAAGTAGGCGGATAATTCGGAATTTATTCAGATATACAACACGTGCTGCACATAAACATGGAAATATATATATATATATATGTATATAAGATATATTTGTCCCTTAATACAGATATAGAACCAAAGCATGTGTATAGAATAGAGGTCTATATGTAAATCCTACAAACAATTTGATATTAGATATTTAGATGCACTATTAGATTAGTTTAAGTACTTGAATGCTTGATTCGTGTAAACTACAAAATGAGACGCATTAATTCTTGCTAATTTTCAACCACCATGCGATCATGTGACTGTTTGGATACTATCATCCGCCAAAATAATTGGTTGAAAATAAATATGTTCTTAATTATTTTTAAAAAAAAATTTCGAATCATATTTTTATCTCACATACATTACATCATAAAAAAATATTATTTTTTTAAAAAAAACTCAAATAACATCCTATTCAAACAAGCAACAAGGCTCCCAAGTCCCGTCTTTGTAGAGACCAAATCAATAGTATACAATATGTAGGATGGCATTTCTTCGTTTTTGGGGCAAGGAATGGCGTTTTTGGTAAACACTCCTATATTGAATGATTTCCAATTAAGAATGTATGAGATATTATTATTATACATGTTCAACAACTTCTAGCTCCTAGAGATGGAAATTGACAGTATAATACAAATTATTAGCAGATAGGAGCATGCAAGACCAAATTTAATTTTTTTTTTTCCCGGATGAAGGAGCACGCAAGACTTTAATTCTAGTATATCCTAAAGCAAAAAAAAAAAGAAAAAAGAAAAATAGCAACAATAAAATCAAAGTCAGAGAGACAAAAATTGTCAGGAAATATTTTATTTAGGATGACCTGTACAATGGCAACTTGGCATGTGATTTCTTCTTTTGAGAAACCAAGAGAGAGAGGAGACCTTCCCTGGGCTCGTATTCCATTCCCACCAAAAGGAAAAAAAAAAAAACAAAAAACGATTACTAGTAATACCACAACGACTAATCAAATCAAAGTCTGCCAACGCTGCAGTTTCCAAGCACTGCGCTCTCTCAAGTTTCTCTATAGAGTGTGCGACCAAACCCAAAACTCATTCAAACTTCTCAATCTTCAATCCGACCATATATATTTTACTCATCATCTCTCTCTGCCTCTTCAACTAGTACTATATTTTATTCACCACAGGAGAAGCCTTTAGCCCATCCTCGGCTGCTTCTTCAAGAAAAATAGGAAAAAGAAAAAAGGTGACCCCCCCCCCCCCCCCCAGAAACACACACAAACACACATTATTAATGGGTTTGTTTGGACAAAGAAAATTTGCAAGATTTATTTCAGATTTTGTTTTGCTTGCATCATACACACAATTTCCAATCACCTTTTTATCTCACATACATCACATCACAAAAAGTACTACAGTAACTGGATCAAATAAATCATCCAAATAAATTCTTATCCAAACAAACTCATGATTCCTTCTTCATTTTTCCTAACCATAGCCACCTCCAGCCATCTTCCTCCTCCATCCCATTTCTGGTTGGATAGCTCATTAGTCAGATGGGATTGTTTCTGACAGCAAGAATCAGCAAAGCATTCATCCTTCTTTGCTGTCTGCTGGCCATTTCTGAAGCTGATAAACTCAAAACTTTTAGTAAACAGTATGGGAACACCTTTAATCAGACTGACGGTGAGTCCTTCATGGTTGAAGCGCCAGCAATGATCAGCAATGGAGCCCTTCAGGTAACCCCTGATAGCCTATCAGATGACTTCAGCAAAGCAAATAAATCAGGAAGAATCCTCCTGAAACAGTCCTTTAAGCTGTGGAAAGATGGTGATGACATCTCATCCAATGAAACCAGGGTTGCCTCTTTCAACTCCTCATTTCTTGTCAACCTGTATCCGGTTAATAATTCGTCAGGTGAAGGCCTCACATTCTTGATTGCTCCCGGCCTGGATTTGCCTCCACCCAACAGTTTTGGCCAGTTTCTTGGCTTGACAAATGCTACAACTGATGGAAACTCCAGCAACAAAATAGTTGCGGTCGAGCTCGATACATTCAAGCAAGACTTTGATCCTGATAACAATCATGTAGGCCTCGATATTAATGGTGTCCGATCTAATATATCTGCATCCTTGACGCCCCGTGGCATAACTCTTGTTCCACCTGCTCCTAAAGCAAGCTTCCATAACGTATGGGTAGAATATGATGGGGTCAAGAAGATCATTGAAGTCTACATTGCAGAACAAGAAACACAAAAGGGGCCGACCCCTCCTCACCCGAGCTCACCTATAATAAGATCGCATCTTGACTTGAGGGAGGTTCTGAATCAGAATTCCTATTTCGGGTTCTCTGCTTCTACTGGGAACACTGCTGAGCTCAACTGTGTACTGCGTTGGAATTTAACAATTGAGTACTATCATGAAGAAAACCAATGGCTGAGGATTGTTCTTGGGGCCGGAGTACCAGGGCTGGTGCTGCTGCTGGTGGGGGCAGCTTGGTTGGGATACTATTTCCATAAAAGGCGAGTCGAACGATCGAAATCAAACATTCTTGGAGCGCTCAAGAGCCTGCCTGGAAGTCCGAAGGAGTATGAGTTTAAAGAATTGAACAAGGCTACCAATAGTTTTGATGAGAAACACAAGCTTGGACAAGGGGGTTACGGTGTTGTGTACAAAGGATTCTTGACCAGTGAAAATTTGGAAATTGCTGTTAAGTGGTTTTTGAGGGATAACATCAAGGGTCAAGATGATTTTCTTGCTGAGCTTACTATAATTAATCGTCTTCGGCATAAGCATCTTGTTAAATTGCTAGGTATGTCTTTCGCACCTTTGCTTAATTATGCATCAATATTGCATTTAACTTGCATCTTTGTCTATTGGCCTCATGACAACATTGATTTAAGCTGCTTTTGAGAATCTTACTCATGTTTCATCCTTCCATTGATGCATTACTTTTTTCATGGATGCTAATAGATACTTGATCGCTTCGATGTAGATGTATAATAATTGTTCCCGACTGCTGATTGTCAACTTCAATGGGATTAAAACTATTCCATGCTTTTTGATTTCTTATACTGCTGATTATTGTACAGAACAAGTTTAGTGAACTGCTTTAGATAAGTGTCTGAGAGTTGTGGTTGATGAAGTTTGTTCACTAATCTAATTTATCAGTCTCAATCTGATCAGTTCATGGTACAAATTAGTCAATTAATTTGTCTTCAAGACCGATAACTTGGACTACATCACAATGGATGGAATACAACTCAAGTGATAGAGACATCTTACTCATCCAATGAACTCTCTGTCCTTTCTTTTTTTTTTTTGAAAAAAAAAAAACTTTTCAAAGGAAAGGGATTAGCGAAACTTCCCATAAGCTCTTCTTTTGGGTGATTTCAAGAATGTCTGCAAGGATTTGCATGCAGATATAAACTGATTAGAAATAGAGAGGGCTGGGGGATTTTGAAGTGGTTTTCATTTTTGGAATTGTTAGTATTGAATTTAGCCCTGTACCCAAGATTTCCCCTTCTACTTGGTATCCTTTCCATTTTATCTTTTTGGCTGATTCTATCCATCAATAACCAAACATTTGGACCCCTATTGCCTCTAAAATGGCACGTTCAGATCATTAATTATCTACGACAACAAGAGTCTCAATCTTGTAGTTGTAGGCCATTCATCCTATCCATTTTCCTTTGCTTATTATCCGGGAATTTCTTGGTCATCCCTTGATGCTGTGTCCTAAATATCTCCTTCGATTTTGTGTAAAAGAACCAAAAGACCCAAAAAAAGAAAATAGACAAAAGAAAAAAACATCTTAATCACATAGGCATGGCCGCCAGTCGACCAACAAAGTCTACTGGACCCGCGTGATGAATTGAGTAATTTCTTGACAATGATGAGTGAAGGAATGCTAAGCAGCTTGCGTCACAGCTGCTGTCGTGCTAAATACATCATGGAAAATAAGTGAATGTCTAGTGGCGTTATTTAGTTTAATTTAGGAGATTATTCCTTTTTTTTTTTTTTTTTTTGGAGAAGACAAAATTTAGATCCCGGAAATGACGTTAAACTTCAGCATTAAGCTTGGTTAAGTTCATGGTGCCTCCTTGCACATAAACAACATACAGATGACAGCAGCATTGAGTATGGCCTGCAATATTTTTTTTTAACAGGGGTATCCTTTCTCTGATGTCATTTGAAGCCAACACCCCCAAAAACGGATGTAAGCCTTGAACCAAAGAAACATAGGACAGATGGCTATTTGATTTTTTTTTTTTTTTAGTTTATCTTTGAGAAAATTGTCAAAAATTCTTTCGAGGACAGACAAGTAAAGAGGAGTATCTTCATACGTGTAGATTATCAAGAACAAAACCACAAACAGAAGATATTTACATATATTTACTTCGGTTGCATTGCAGGATGGTGTCACAAGAATGGGAAGCTGCTACTCGTATACGAGTACATGCCCAAAGGCAGCTTGGACCAGCACCTCTTTGTTGGGCAGGATAAACCCACATTGAGCTGGAACCTTCGCTACAAGATCGTATCTGGTGTGGCCTCAGCTCTGCACTATCTTCATAATGAATATGAGCAAAGGGTGGTGCATCGTGATCTCAAAGCCAGCAACATTATGCTCGACTTCAACTTCAACGCTCGACTAGGAGACTTTGGATTGGCGCGAGTCCTTGAAAATGAAAAGACGTCTTATCACGAGGCTGAGGGCATTCCGGGCACGATTGGATATATTGCGCCTGAGTGTTTCCACACTGGGACGGCAACACAACAATCGGACGTTTATGCATTCGGGGCAGTCTTGTTGGAAGTGGCGTGCGGACAGCGACCGGGAACCAAGATTGCTGGTTTCAATGGTTTGGCAGAGTGGGTATGGTTCTTGCATCGTGATGGCCTCCTGCTCCGAGCTGTTGATGAGAAGCTGGGGGAAGACTATGTTGCCGACGAAGCTGAGAGACTCTTGCTACTGGGGCTGGCTTGTTCACATCCTATAGCTAGTGAGAGGCCAAAAACACAAGCCATACTACAGATTATATCAGGATCGGTGCCACCACCGAATGTGCCAGCTTTCAAGCCAGCATTTGTTTGGCCTGCAATGGTCCCGGTTGATCTAGATTCTAGGACAACAACGGGCACTACGACATCCATTACAACTTCCCACTTCAACTCAGAATGGAGTCAGCAATACCTCAGCAGGGAGAGCCACGCAGGGTACACCGACCACTCCATGGTTTAGTTTTTTTTTTTTTTTTTTTTTTTTTTGTGTAAAAAACGGCTGCCAATGGACCGTGCCTTCTTCTGTGCTTATTATTATTATTTTTTCCAATTTGTTTGAGTCATCCGATATCTTTCTCCCCCCGTTTGGAGAGGAGATCTAAGAATTTCCAACCATTATCATCTTTTCCCTCTTTTTTTCTTCTATTTGTTTTACTAAAGTGAGAAGTTGAGGAGGAGTTTGTACTGTACATTAGTTCCGTGTTCAACGAAACTTGTACCTCAATAGTTGTAAATGCTTTCATCTATCAGCTTGTATACTAGCCCGGATCAGCAATTCGTCTTTTAAATTGTTGGGAGTATTTTGCACCACATTTAATTCTCTTCATTCAGTGTAATCAATCAAGCAACAACGTTAATATCACATAACCCCCTATTACTAGCAATTTGAGGGATAGCCAGAAAGTCCTTTAACGCCCTATTACTAGCATGTTAACGTCCCCGTACAAGGTGCACTATGATAAATCAAATTTGCCGTAGAATATGCCACCAAAGAAGAGATCAAACTTTCTCGCTTTCACGCGACATTGAGGAATAGCCAGAAAGTCCTTTCGGGAATCAGCCTGTTTGTTTCGTTTAAAAAAGGAAGGACCCTACAGCCATCAATCTTCCCAGGGGACCCAGGTTTAGTTGGGAATAGGAGACCTTCTCCCGTGAATATTTTTAGCTTTAGATGGCTTTTCATTTGACTCGTGGGCTACTAACCTTTCTTTCTTTCTTTTTCTTCAGGTTTACCTTTCTCCCTGGCCATCTCACTTCTGTAAGTTCCTTGACAATACAAAGGTCTTGAACCTTTTACGAGAAAAAACATATGATCGAAATGTTTACATGCTGAAAAACTGAACTGTTGTTAACTAGATATATGGTGCAGACTCAACAAACTACTTACAAGATAAATGCTTTTGAACTGCTACACTAGATTGGTAAGCAAAAAATCTCTGCCTAAGCAGAACATAAGGATAGCCGATCAGAGATAGAAAATGTGCAGGTCTTGAAAAGGAAAGTATTTCATACCAAACTTGATTGTCTTCATCCAGCGTGATCGAGAAGCGTTCTTCCCCAGCCTATTTAAAAACCAATTTAAAAGTATTAATTGTAAGTTTAAGAAACAAACTACACAGAAAATGCAATAGCATAACAAAGTGATGTAGGCACGCAGCTTCATGCACCTTGAACTTTTGATTAACTTAGTTTGAGTACAGTAAATAGGCAGAAATGGATTTGACATTTAAATTAGATGCAGCCGTTCAGTGTCTTTGAACTTTAAGAACCCAGCGTCTTTATATGTTGGTTTGTCCAGTCCAAGGTTAGTCAAATGCTTAACGTAGCAACTCTGAAGAAACTTTAAGCAAAGCTTGCTAAATTAGCTTTGGAAAAAGGGCATAGATACAGCAGCCTAATCATAAAAGCATACAGCAACTGATGATGTGCTTGTTAAGTTTATGATCTTTTCTCAATGCACAACCACATGTTCAAACATACAACAGCTAAATAATTACTAGTAAACAGGAATAAACAGAATACCATACCCTAGTGCATTGGCAAATAAGACAGTCCTTGCAGTGATTTACTGTCAAGGAATTCTTCCCCTACCCAAAGATTCAGTTTTGCCAAACATTCAGGAATCCTTCCCTTACCCAAATCAAATTCTGTCATCCATATCAAGTACAGTTTTTTTTTTCTTGCTGAACCATGTTTGAATAGTGGTTCTCTCAAGTTGAATCTCCCAAATTTTTTATTCTCCCAACTATCATACAAACAAGAAGAATGCATATAAGCCTCAGCAGGTTATGGTGTCATAGCAGACAAGAAGCCAATGCTTTCAATTACTCTTTTGCATCACCATTACATTGGCATATCAATCAGCTTTCAAGATAAAGAGGGTAAACCAATCGACAATTAATCACTTATTCTCCATGACATAGCAGCAAATGCAATATACGGCTATAATTATCGTTAAAACTAATCACACAACTAGGAAAAGACTAACCAGCAAATGTCCTTTAAGAGTACCACTTCCAAAACCAAAGGAGGCCACAGCAGTTTTAGAATTTCTGTTGTCGTTAGCATACACCACTTGCAAAGGCATCATAAGCCAAGGGAAGAATTCCTTCTCACAAACACAGAACCTCGAGCCTCTTTGAATCAGTGTCTTGGGATCAACAAATGCCCAATCTAGTCCAAAGTGCCTGCAAATTTTCTTACAATGTGAATTGGTTCCATCGTGTTACTAAACTATCTTCATGTATATTGTACTTGTATAGTAGTAGGTGTGCTTTGTGAGTAGATGGTAGATATATTTACGAAAGGACGGACCTCCAACTCTGAAGAGCGACTATACCCTTCTCAAATGCATCAAAACCTGAACCAACTAAAGTGCGCGCATGATTAACTGAAAAACCATTTTTCCTAAGTTCACTGTCTCGCTGAACTGAGGATGCAGGCTCTGCAGTTTTTCCTCTGTATTTAGCCTCATAATTAAAGGTACCAGACCTAACAAGTACAGTCAAATGCATATCCGCTCCATTAAGAACAAAACAACAACCAAAAAAAGGTTGGGGGGAGGGGATTGTTTATATATTTGAAGTTCAAGAGGTAGTATGGTACTTGTTTATGCATGCTTTCTGATCTTCAGGAGATGGGCGAGCCCAGCTCAAGAAAATCATCTCTTTTCCTATAAACCAACAAAGTATATACAATTACGTAAACCAGAAAATCAACCATGTTAAACAAGAAAACGGGTTATTTAGGCATATATAGCAGCTTCTATTCGAAATTAATTCAACAGAATGCAGAACTGGATTTTCAGACAATTCACTTTAACACAAGAAAGAGTACGAGAGAGAGAGAGAGAGAGAGAGAATTTAACACTTTAATTAACTAAAAAGTGATAATTTTAGCTAAAATGTGTTATTTCAGCATCAATTCCAGCTAAAATACCAGTTAAATTACCTGGAGGGAAGCAGCAAACTTCAGACGAGAGAAAATAATCCACTTACAAATTCTTTAATTGAACAAGTGAAGCTGCGATCCAGATGAAATCCCAGATCCAACGTAGGAATTAGGAGAACGCCGAACTGACCTTAAACTGGAAATCAAATTGAGGGCTTGTTTCTTGAAATTTGGATCCGAGGTGGGAAATGAAGGACGGGCGGCGCGAAAGGAAGAAGACCGGTTAGCAGCCGTTGAGACGCGCCGCTGGCGAGCCGCCAAGTGTTATTTTGATGGCGATTGGTCCAAATAGAGCTGGGCCGAGGAGCAAAATTTTTCACTTCAAAGTCCAAATTATCTGGGCCAAATATTGGACTGAAAAGAATATGTTTTAGAAGTGAATTCATTTGATTAGTAGGTTTTTTTCTCCTTTTTCTTCTTACTCTCTCTCTTATTTTCTCGGGGAGTCTTACCTTAAAAGTGGCGGATGGTGTTATCAAAGCCTAATAGACGCTTATACTCTTTAACAAATTTTTAAGTCTGGCTTGTCTTTTATTCGACCCCAGCTCAAATGAGATTTTAGCAAGGGAAATTTGAGTGGTGGCTTAATTGCAAGTTTTTTTTTTAAAAAATAATAACTAGTAGCTTAGCGTTCTTTTAACATTTTGTTCTAATCTTTGTTTTTATAGAACCCCTCTACATTTCAAGGTTCAGAAACAGCTAGTGCTAATTTAGTGTTGAAAAATGACAAATCTAAGTGCTAATATCGAGAAATGAAATTAATATTCTTAAAAAAAAATCTCAAATACTTCTTAAACTCCTTAAATCTCAGAATTTTTGAGAAGTAGTCTGACTTTGTTTGGATTGCATTTTTTGGATTTTTTTGTAAAAAAAAATTATTGTAACGATTTGATATATATGAGATAAAAAAGTGATTGAAAAATGTGTCTATGAAAAACACGTAGTATTTTTTTTTTTTTAAAAGTACAATCTAAACACACCCAATCCCAATATCGGCCATGTTTGGCAAGTGAGTGTTTGTCTAAAACTTTACTGTAGAAATTTTTAAAAATTTTTTTGAAGTGTGTAAATTTATGAATATTTTGAAGTGTATAATTTAAAAATTTTGAGAAATTTTTTAAAATTACGGTGCAGACAAACTTGACAAAAAACTTACCTACCAAACAAGGCCCATTCATTTCCGGTTAATATCCATCGCTCTTTTTGCCAGAAGAGGTAGTCCTTGCTTTTTCTTTTTTTTTTGGTTGCCTGCCACGGTATCCAGGGTTTTGCCCTGACTAATCCGTTGGTCTACTCGGGTCGCACACTTGGCTGTGGTGGGTGAGTCTCCCAACAAGGGTAGCTGCATACGCCAGGTTTCAAACCCGAGACCTGCTTAAGCGGAACCAAGCTACTTACCACTTGGCCCAACCCCGGTTGGTAGAGGTATTCCTTGCTGGGATGCTGGTTTAGAAGTCTCTTGATTGATGTGTCCTCGCTTACATCAATAGACCGCCTGTTGGTTGGATTTGTCTTACATCCCACATCGACTTGCTCGAGGTGGACCAAGAGAGCAGCGTAGTATAAAAGGCCGCCTGGGGACTCCGTATTCTCCATCTTTGCGCTTGGGGCAATGACGCAGCTAGTGAGGTTCTAACCGAGGCGCGTCTATTGCTGGTTGAAAACTATTTCCAAACCCCCTCTTTGGCCTGGGTTTGGCCTGGGCCATCGAGAATTTCTGGAAGGGCTCCCTTCGGGGTAAAGCCCTGCAATCCTAGTTTAAAGCACTTGTATGTATTGTATAACATAACATGATTGATGATTGTCTGTCCTAATTTGGGGTATGATCGTCCGTCTTAATTTTATAAGCATGGGAGGATGGGGTAAATTTGGCAGTGGGGAAACACCAGGTCGAACAGATGATGCTGCTGCATCTTAGGGTTTAGGTGGAAGAAAGGGTTCAAATTGTCATGCAAAGTTAGACGGAGTAAATCACCACTTATTTAGTATTTGGTCACAAAAAGTCAATTTTGCTAAAATTTGTTGAAGCCAAAACATTCTCAGGCGTGGAGAGTCAGAGATGGAAAGTGCAAATATTGCAAACGGGTTGTTGCAGGGTCTTGTCTAGTTTATTGGAAAAGTACATGTAACAAAATGGCCAAGACCATTGTGTGATTATATCTCCCACCAAGCATCCAGTTAAATGCTACAGTTCCATAAATTTGTGAACTAGCTTCTAGTGTAATTTCTAGTAAAATCTTCTACAACTTCTGAAAATCAATCCCATGAACTTGCAACTCGGAATGAGTTCATATCTCCATGGCTATACAGTTCAAAAATTTTTGGCAAAAAATGATTCAAATTCATTAATATGGATCCAGTAGTAATTAGTTAGCTCAAATATACACAACTTTCACTGTACAATGCTGATCTAAGACCTAATAAACTCGGTGAACATCATGCTACAACAAAAATTTCAGGACATGTAATCCAGCAACTGCATAAAGCAGCAACACCAGAAAACATTTTGCTGCTACGGAATACAGTTAAATATTACTGCTGTAGTTTTAACACTGATCGCCTCCCATTCTTGCGGAAAAAATTGTCAATGTTGGCAAAAACCACTCAGTTCACATGGAGTGACGACCATCAGGCCTCTCCTTTGTGAATCTTTCTTCTTGGATCTCTTCCAGATCCTCATCCTCCCCCTTTCGACCTGCCTGTTCCTTCCAATATGCCACAAGCTTCTTTAAACGAGCCACCTCCTTAGATGATACATTTTTACTCGGATCATTTATGATGGACCGAACTCTCGACGCATAACTGCTTGGCATCGAAACATTGACATTAAAACAGTATCACCGGGACAAAGATCAATGACTTCAAGTTAATATTATAAAATTTAAGCATTTACTTTCCATGGCAACCTTAAGGATGAGAGCAACTTACACAAGAGAATTGTATGTCTCATCCAAGTTTGATTCAGCTGGTGAAATGTTTACAAACATCAATGTTTTAGCATTACCACCTAGTGAGTCACTCATCAACATCGTTAGCTTGTGATTCCTGTAGGGGATGTGTTGGCCACCAGAGGACAGGGCGCTAATGACATCTCCAAGTGCTGAGAGTGACTTGTTAATGCTCTGAGCTTCCTTTAGTTGACTTCCGGAAGAGCCTGATTTCTTAACCCTCTCAGAACCAGCAAGATCAACAAAACTCAGCTGCATCATGAAATAACTAGTTCAGCTATGACTAGCTAGAGCGCCACAAGGTGCAATACATGAACAACAGACACATGAGTGAGAGCACACTATTAAGCTGAAATGGTAGAAAAACAAAACATGGATAATTTTATCTACCAGGACACCTACATAACTTAAGAAGCACAACAAAGTGAAAGACCATGATTTAGATGCACCATGCACCCCAATGCAGACCCTTAATACACTTGTGAAATACCAAAACAAGACCCCGGCCCACCAAAATAGTAACACTAAGCAACAAATTTGGGCCTTGGAAACTTTCTCTTTATATTAGAAGTTGGCAACAATAGCATAACAGAAACCTATCTGTTTAACCAGAAAATATCATGAAAGTTATTGTTATACAAAAAAGTTGAAAGGAAATGTATTCAGCATTATTCCTAGAGCAAACAAAGTACAAAAACACAGGGTACATTCTCTTTCAAAAGCAGGCCACAACAAAAAGAAGGTACCTTTCTCTTTTAAATTAACAGTTTGCAGCTATATAGCTTAACATAAATCTAGGTGGCAACACTATAGCTTAAGAGAGACCTATCTGTTTTACCACAACATGTAAACAAAGGTTATTTGTTTTACATAGAAGTTGAGATGAAATATATTCAGCAATATTCCTAGAAGAAACGAGTACAAAATATTGTAAGCCAAAAACCACTTCTTAGTTTTCCAATATTGTGACGAAAATAAGTAGCAAACTCCAATGATGCACTTTATTTTCCTCATAGACACAGGCAGCCCGTAATAGGTATTGCACCAGCAACCTATGCAGTGTAGCCTATACCACCACTGAACAACAAGAGGAGTGGGATACATGCTCTACCACTAATATAACACTTGCAATAAAAGCACACCCTGCTTGCGTGCAAGAGAAAAATAAAAATTATACATGAACTACTTTTATGGACATTAACTTTACAGTTTTAGGGAAGAATAAGAATATTCCTTGATTATGTTAAAACACCACCCAATAAAGGGTAAGTGATGCCACAGACCAAATCTTGCTCAACAAATATATGTACTATTGTTCTTGGCACACAGGACACGTGCTTAATTTAAAAGTCCATATTTATTGCCTTTTTTTCTCAAAACAAGTTATTGAATTTGAAATCATGGTGGATGAAAAGAGGGGATATCAGTAGTTTGAAAACTAACTATAAAAGGCATTTTTGATAAGACATAAGAAAACAGTATATCTTCACACCAGACGAAGGTTATTGCTATATAATTAGTATATGTTTAGAAAAGACATTCATGTATAGTATTTGAAAACTAACTATAATAGGCATTTTTAGTACAAAATAAAGTGAGAGTAGAAGGCTCTTGCTCTACATATAGTTGGAGCATAGATTTCCAGATTGGTTTGTTGCTCCCCAACATGAGTGGCAAGGCACATAAGCTCCACCTCTATTACAACATTGCACCTCAAAACACAACTTACTGATCCCCTATAGTCACTACTACTTCACCATAACTCAAAATTATCCGAGGGCAACTGCAAAGTTGTAGTACCATCAAACAGATTTAACATAACAACTTGCTGGAACACAGTTGGCAAATAGAAAACAATCTAGACATTGTACGTTCATATGAAAACAGTTTCTTGAAAGATCCAAAGTAACATTTTACTAGGCAAAATATTAGCTTCCACATCCACATGTAGTTAACAATCAATAAGTTATTAACATTTTTTTCCTATTTAATGCACAACCAGAGAAAGAAAAGCACTTTTTACTCCAATTGCCCAAGCTTAAATATAGGGAATATTTAATTCACAGTATCAGGTCTTCTACTAGAATGAGAGGGTTGGTACCTTTCCTCTGGCAACAGACTGGGTCTGTAGGTTGGTACTCTCAATCACAACTGAAAGAATAAGGTGAGATCTTGAACTCTGTTCGTTCATCAAAGTCTCAGTTGTATGGCGTTGTTCAGATCCCCTTTCAATGATACTTTTAAGCTCATCATATGTTGAAATTGATACAATTGTCACATTTTCCACAGAGACCATACCCTGCATGTTCCAAAAAATTGCTAAGAACAGAAACAACTGAAAGAGAAAGAAAATTTTCAACAAAACGTTTTAACATAATTTTAGCAAAAAATATGAAGTCTATATTCTAAACCAATCAATGTTCACCTTTGAATCCTTTTTAATATCTAGCTTTAGGCGCTTTGCTTGCTTTGGCAGCAAAAGATCTATAAGTGTATCTTGGTATAACTCCACCATGTATCCCTGGAATTTGTATTTGACAACATCATATTAGCAAAAGCAAATTCACCAACAACATTTTGTTCATGCTTAGCAAGCTAACCATATTGAGAATCAGCAAACCAAAGCTGGTTTTACGAAAAGATTCTGTTTCAAGCTATCAATGTAATCTTGTGTAGAGTAATTACCTTAAGGGAAAATGAGAACTTATTGCTTTCCCGCTTCATAATTTTGAAGAGTTCACATATTGCACGAGGAGTGAGACCTGGATTGCAGTCAGATCCATAGATTGTATATGTCTTTCCAGAACCAGTTTGTCCGTAAGCAAAGATGCAAACATTATATCCATCAACAGCAGATTGCACCAAATACTGCATTCATAATTAGAAGGAAGATGCTAAGATGGTAGAATAACTGGTTAAAAGAACCTAAAAACTCAAATGATCGCCTTGATTCCTTGAATTATAGCATCAATCAAACTTGCCTTGGTATCCTCAAACACATCATCTTGAGTAGCTAAGCCATCAAAGACACGATCGTACATATGTTGTTTAGTTTCTTCCTTCCACAAATGTTCAACTGTGAACTCATCAACACTCAAAAGAACATTTCTTTCCTTCAAAGAAACTTCTTTCTCAGTTAGAGGTCTTAATCTGCAATAAACTCTTATCTTGCCTTTCATATCTGAAAAGTTGAAAAAGACACAATAAGAAATTCGAAGTAAAAAAAAATGAAAGCCTTTGACAATACTGATGTCATGTCAATTTTATAACAAATAAATTGATAAGGATGAACCTACCTTCTATCATGTTAAAGTAACGTTTCCTTAAAACTTGTTCTTCTTTGTATAGCGCCTCCATCTCAGCTAATTGGGCACCTTGCATCTTTAATATTGCAGCAGTTTGCTCATTCTTTCTATCAATATCCTGCAAAACAAAGGATGTAAAATAAAATGAAAGAAAATGATTCTTCTGTCAGAAGCTTCTAGGTGTATCAAATTAAATTTGTGAAAACATGGTATAATTTATAGGGTTAATAACACTTTGCTCCTGTACTAGGGGGTTCACACTTTGCCCACCTCAACCAAAACAATATACACTTTAATTGGGTAAAAGCACCGCTCTGTTATTTAATTACTACCCAATTATGTTTTGGAATTATCACATATCTCCACATCTGAAATTTCTTTCTATTTCATACTATACTTATTAAAAATCATAGTAGGTTTTCAATTTATATATTAAAAATCATAGTAGGTTTTCAATTTATATTTACATATCATCGATCATTATCTTTGATGCATAAATTTTGACAAAGTGCTTCCAAAATATTTGTTAATAAAGTTTTGCCAAGAACTTTTTATCAATGTCAAATTTATTGATTTCTACATAGCTCATTTGCTTTTTATTCTTTGAGGTCAAAGAATCAAAGTCATTTTAAAATTTTAAAAAGAAACATAGCTCACTTTCTCTTTCTTTTTCTTCTTTTGAGGTCAAAGAATTAAAGTTATTTTTAAATTTTCAAAAGGAACATAGCTCATTTTCATTTTCTTCTTTGAGGTCAAATAATTAAAGATATTTTTAAAATTTCAAAAGAAATTATGGTAGATGAGGTAATCTATACTTTAATGTGAACAAAAAATAACTGTGAAAGCCACTAATTTTTAATTGAAAGAAAATTATAAAAATGTTGAAGAAATGTTGAAATTAGAGTGAATTTAAAGTCTTTTTTTTTTATCAAAAAATGTTTTGAAATAAAGTATATTACTTTTTTACAATATATTGCAACCTATATATAATCATAAATTATCAAAGCAAAGTATATATTTATTTGTTGAGGAGTGCAAAGTAGGATTTTTTTCTTAGTTTAAGAGGACAAAGTCTGATCATAAAATAAAGACAAAATTTGGAAGGAAATTTTTTTTTAAACCCCTTTAATTAACACTGTTAACTTAACCTCTATTAGGTTGGGGAGGAGGGGAGGCAAGTGTATGTTGTGTTGGTTGAAGGGGGCAAAGCATGATTACCCCCTAGTAAACGGGGTAAAATGTTATTAACTCTATTTTATATTAGGCAGATCAAGAATACTTTCTTAGTCCAAATACAATAATGAAAACAGATACAAGGCTTAGTACCTCCTTTAATTCTCTCAGTTCCTCCAATTCCTTGAGATTATTTTGCAATGCTGTCAATTCAGCATCTTTAGTTGATAGAGCTGTCTGTGCAATTGTCAATTTCTCAGTGACCACTTCTAACTTCTTTTCAAGTTCGGACACTCTAAGCCTCAAAGCTTTGAGCTCTTGTTCAGTGTTTCTCTGTAGAGTTTCAACCTATATTTCAAGAAATAAAAAAAAAAATTGATTCGTCATCAGACAAAACATTACGTCTTACAAACTTGAGGATAAACATCAGAACTATTACCTCATCAATTTTCTTCTTTTCAAGTCTTGAAATTCTCTCCTCCAACAAAACCTTTTCACTAAGAAGTTTCCTCTTACTCTCTTCAGCCACATGCAATTCCAAATTTCGTGCTTTTAATTCATCTTGGATCTTGTTCAAGATCTATGCATAAACAATGAAATCCATAATAATACATTTCATCAAAAACCACTAAAACTCTTCTCTTTATGTGTAGGAGGGTACATTTGAGAAAATTAAATAATATAGAATAACTCAAATACTATTTCACATTAGATCTAACTCAAAAAAGATATTATGGTAATCACCAAACAAATCATTGCCTCAAAATGTGAAGAGATTAAGTTTGCTGGTTACCTGGTTATTCGCTTCAACCAATTCCTTTCTGATATTATTCTCCAATCCTTGAGAACTTAACTTCGCAAGTTTCATCTCTATACTCCTTTTCTCCATTAATGCAGCCTATAAGTAACCAAAATCATGAGAAGGAACTAAAAATTTTAACCGATGGATCTCATTACTGAATCGATAATATTAACCTGGAGAGCCGAATCTTTTTCATCACATAACAATCTCAGCTTATCACGATCACTGACAATGTCTGCCAAATTTTGCTTCTCAGATCTTGAGATTGTTTTCAAATTCTCCAATTCTTCTTGCATTGCCAATTCTTGTTTCTTCTGTTCATGTAAATCTTCAAGCAACTATATTCAAAGACCCAAGGTCAGACTAATATGCAAAAATTATAAAACATTGAACTACAATAAAAAGTGAACCTATTGAAAAATCCTGCTCATACATTAAAAACTAACAGAAAAAAAGTATGTGATAGTTTCTTAAGCCATGTAGCATATAATCTATCTTCTACTATAAGACTAATTACACCGACTAATTACACCTACAGGAACAAGGGATTGGAGAGAGAAAAGAGAAAGAAGCTTCCATCAATACACTGGATTTCAATTCAACAAAAACAATTTCGTAGAGACACAAAGAAGCTTCCATCAATATACTGGATTTCAATTCAACAAAGACAATTTTGTAAAAGACGCAAAGGACATTTAAGTCATGAATGCTCTAGAGGTAATCCATCAATAACCAAGCCACAGTTTGCACTCCCTGTGCTTAAAATACAATTCTCTTATCCATAATCTTTCTTACTCACTTGATTAGCTTTCTTTTGCGATTCTTCAAGAGCTCTAGACAAGTCTTGAACACGTTTTTCATTAACATCTGGAGTTGGAGGTTTCTGATTATTAGATGAAAGATCTCCATTAAGTGAACCATTCGCAGTAGACCGTGCTTTAGAGTATCGGCGTAGCATGACATCATTTATATGTGTTTGAAGAGCAACACATATTTCCTCTCCCTGCATTTCTTGCATAAGTCAGATATGGACATCATCAAATGTTTCATGAACTGCAGATTACACAGGCTAAATTATTAATAGAGCTTCTAACCTGCCTAGTCTCAAACTGAAATATATGCAAAACACCAGCAACTCTCATCTTAAAAAATACAGCAGTGTTGCTGCTTCCAAATTGCATGATATCTCTCAACTCAGCTGAATGCAAATACTCTTTTGGAACTGGACGGAAAAAGTGAACCTGAAGTAAATGAGCAATGAAGTCCATACTTTAGCATCTGTTACAGATCAACACATTAGAACCATGAAAATTTGATAATAAACAACTCACCCCACGCTTATTGATGCCAAGTATTATTTTTCCGGGTAGAAGACCAATTGGATCATCAATCTTTCGAACCGCAAAGAACACCGAATTACCATAAGGAAGTGTTCTTAAGATACGCAAATATTGTTGTCTAGCATCATCTTTTGTCAAATTTTGCTACATAGGAAAGAAAAAATCTTTTAACAAAAAGCAAAATTTAATCGAAGAGTTAAAAGCATGTTGTCAGGATCATCAGCAGGTACACTGTAAGGGATATCATTAGTTACAAAGATTAGCATACATAATAGTAAAATTTTAAAAATAAAGAAAAAATTCACAAAAACTTTTCAGTCATGACAATGGCATCTTATGCTACACTCAAGTTTTGTGATCAGTCTACATCAGAATAAAAAAGTCATATATGGCCTAGACTTTGACTGGCATAACATACATCACTAATAGGACACAGCATAACATATATCACTCAATCAGTCATAGTTTTAGGACACAAACCAAGTTTTGACTGATGCTGCTACCTCCTGCAACTCTTTATCTTCACAATTTGTTTGCAACAATGAGAAAACAAAGGGCATAAATCAAAAAAATTCCTAAACATTTTTCAATTCTTACCATTGTCCGGTAACGAGCAAGGACATCCAACTCCCAATCTCTTTTTGCTCGAGTTATTGCTATTTGTCTTGGTAAAAATCGTTCAAGAAGTGATGTCCAGTCACTGTCCAAAATCATGACATAAAACCTTATCAGCAGCTAGATATTTTTTAATCAAACATGTGAAGAATGTTCGTGCATGTAAACATCTGGAAAAAGAACATAAAAAGGATAATGCAAAACTAAAAAGTCCAGGAAACATATTTAGAAACAACTAGGCAGGTTGAGAACAAGAAACTGGAAGCGAAGAAACCACTTACGTGCATGATTCAGGGCTATCAAGATATCCAACCTCAACCAAAATCTGCAGTGCACACAGCTGTGCAGCATCATCCCTTCCAACAGGATAATTGCCTAATATATAATCATGTTGTAGCTGTAACAATGGAAAAGAACAGTAGTTATAAGAGTGTAAGAGATAAATTCAATTTTGAAGCAAATGAAAATATGACTAGAAATACATTGAATAAAATTACTGACTTGAACATAGGATAACTGCATGAACATAGGGTCTGTAACAGCTTCATCTGACTCACGAAATAACTTCTTCTTAAATGTCAGTTTGCAGTGCAAGATCTCTCCTTTGCTCCGATCCTTCGATGCCTTAAAGTCCGCCAATAAGTCACCAATATATTTGTTGTCATCCAAACCAATATATTCCTCTATATCCGAAGAAATTTCACATAAGTAGAAGACTACACCGATTATTATATGAAAATTTAATGGATGAAGTAGATTAAGTACCATTTCCAGGATCTGGAGATTTAGAACCAGTGACAACTTTACGGCACTCAAACAGGTTGAAGCTAGAATACGATGTCAATTTAATGATTGCAGCAAGCTCCTGATAGGACACACCAATGGTCGGAAATCTTGACCAACTAAATAGATGCATAAAACATACGTGCAGCAATAGAAGTGCAACTATTTTCTTCATTTAATAAAAAAATAATGGGTTTTCTCCGTCTTTCACTCTCTGTGCAGCCAAAAAATAAAATAAAATAGGAAATGCATGTGGTCTCACAAATCAACTGTTTGAATTGATGAAAGTCATAACATCATAGGTAATGGTTTTCCAAGTTATTTAGAACTGAGAAAAAAGAAAATGAAAGCCTAACCACCCAATGAAGCTTACGGCTACACTGAAAAATACCAGCAATTGAAGACTACAAAGACAAGCCAGGAAGAATAGGGATTGGATTTGATAGTTTGTGATTAACTTTGATCAAGAATAAACATGCAAAAAACCTTGCATTTGACGCATAAATCAGATAGGGGAACACAGGCAACAGAAACAGTTACAAATAGTGACAAACCAATGGCCTAAACCACATAGTTCTTTGCACATACAGATTAGACTAGAAGTTTCAATGGTACCTCAACAGCGTCAGCTACAGTTGTCCCCATGTCATATGTGATCTCTTCAAAAGTTTCATCCAGAAAAAATACTATGGTCGTTAGCTTTTTACCAGTCAAAAGAGCTTCAATCTCTTCCCGACCAGGTATTATGTGCCTAGCCCCAGCCTTAACAGAACGCTTTAATGCATTTAATGTGTTCAATGCTAGGGCTTGAACTTCAGAATCAGAAGTTACTCCATGCGCCACATTGTGGATACATTCAGACAAATATGCACCAATTTCTTTGCTGGGAGGCATGCAGGATGCGCACAAGTACATCAGCTCCCACGCTTTAATCAGACATTGCCTGTAAACAACGAAAGCAACTAAATGAACACGCTTGATAAGGTGACGAATGATTAAACGAAAGAGGTCAAAAAAGGAAGAAAAGAAAATCAATTTTCCACACCCCTTTATATGCAGAAAAGCTGAGTATAAGATATATACCTGTCTGGAGTATTCCTAGTCTGCTTCGAAATTTGTGCAAAAAGTTCATCTCGAAGCTCAGAACGCTTCAAAGCCTGCTTATATAGTTTACCAACAAATTCAATTCGTTCATCTAAACTTACTGGAGTCACTCGATCTGAAGAATCAACTCCCATATACTTCAATATAATCTGGAACAACTTAGTTGCCCTACTGACCATATCACCATTTATTCTCAGCAGTGAGGTCGGAATAGGATCCTGCAAAAGGTTGCAACCATTCATCAGTAAATCTCCAAACTGCTCTATTTGTGCCTTAAAAACAGCATATCATTACCTTCTGAAAGCAGAGCATGTCCTCAAATGTGAACTTTTCTCGAACTTGAGACCCCGCTGATCTTTTAGAAAAGAAACTTCGCTTTCCAGCAGACTGAATCTGCTTGTTCATTGCTCTCAAAAACACTTCGACCTGACCAAGTAAAATAAAGTAAAGAAGTCAAAAGTTAAGTATAAATAAATCACCAGTCACATATGATGAGAGAGTGATATATCATATCAATCGTTTCATGCACAATGACTAAAGGGGAAGATAAATTCTCACTTGGAATTTGTCAATCAAGGGTATAGCAGCAGACAGTTCAGGTGGAAGAGCTGCAGACAGAGCTGTTGGGGTACTGTGGAAACCAAGAAACACAAGATTAGTCCTAGTCACCTATTATCTTCAGCAAGCACACTAGTGCTAAGCTGAAAGATACCAGAATCAGTACAAATATCCACGTCTTGACCATGTTAATTGAAGAGGCACGTGCCAGCATAGTTGTTCGAAAGCATAAATTGACAAGAAGAAGCAAAACTGGGAAGGGAGAAAGAGATGGAAAGAAGAGAAGCTAGAAACATACGGTGGTGCAAAATTAGAACCATCACTGTCATACTCATCCCCATTGGAGGCACCAAAGGAGTGGTGAGAAGGGGTTTCAAATCCATTGCTGGAGCCAAATGAAGACCGGCTCGATCTCATGCTTTGGGACATCACTGGTTGCATATCAGAAGTCATGACATTCTAGAACCTCAAAAACCAAATTTTGGCATTAATAGCATTCTACCCCAATCAAATAGCTATTCCCAAACATCCCCCTTTTTACTTTCTTCCTTCTTTTTGAACAGTTGCTGCTTAATTTTGATCTTTCTATTTTCTTTTTGCCCTTTCAGAATTCAACTCTTGTTTGTCTTCAAAACAGTTCCATTACCTGGAAAAAATTGCCAAAGCTCATTTCAATTCAGAATTTAGAAAAAAGACGGAAAAGGGATTTAATGTAGTGTAGGAAGAAGTTAATATGCACCAATTTTAGATCGGAAAGATTAGGAAAAAGGCAGCAATTTCAGACCAGTTACATGAGTAAAAACCATTGCAAATTATTCCAAATAAGTACCCTGCAATGCATATCGTCAACATCAAATCCAAACTCCAAAGTAAGTTGCAGAACTCTTAAGCACTGATAACTTCATATCAAAAAACGAAAGGATATAAGTAGAGTAAGAAACAGCAAATCAGAGCTTCAAAAAAGAACAAAACGGAAGCAAAGCAAATCCCTATAGTGAAGAAAGCAATGGCATCAATTTGGGAAAACTTTTGAACCCAGAAAGAATCAATTCTCGATAACATCGAACTCCAGAGATCCAAACTGAACCAGGGAACAGAATTACCAGAAGGAAACTAATGGGACTAAAAATCACAGTAGCATTGAACCCAGAAACATTCACCTTGGAAATTAGTAGCTTATAACATTGGGATGCTAAAATGGGCAGATCAAAAAAACCATGATTCAGTCAGAAAACATTAGACAATTTAAAATTCCAAGCTACATATTAAAAAAATATGGGATTGAGTGCCATAAAAAAAAAAAAAGAAATATAGGAGTAGTAAGTACTTAGTATCAGGGAGAAGCTGATGAGACGGTTAGATTGATGGAAATCTTAGGAGGGAGAAAATGTAGGTTTTGATGATGTTTGATTTTGGTACAACCTTAAGTAAACCAAAAAGGAAAAAATAGGGATCTTTCTTCTTCTTCTTCTTCTTCGTCTCTCTGCTTAGTATTGTACCAGCCGGAGAGAGAGAGGGAGAGAGAGAGAGAGAAGAGTGGAGTGAAGGAGGGAGAAAGAAGATGTGAAGGTCACGAGAACTTTTTTAAATAATATCAAGCACTTTTTGGGAATACCCCAAAATATATATCAAAACTGTACTATTGCTCCTTTGTACTTATTCTAAATTATTTCTTTATAGTTTTTTTTTTCCTATTGGGAGAGAGGGAGGGGGGAGGGGGGAGGGGGTTGGACTTTAGAGTGGACAATAAGGATGAGCTTTGTTTTGTTTGCTTGTACTCGCACACTAGTAAATTTTTTCAGAATCTAGTGAGTAGTATTCAACTTTTTGGGAATGAATGGGAATTTTGTATTTGACTAGAGAAAATTCATTTCCAAATCTAATGTGCAGTTGGAAATTATTATTCAACTTGTATTCATCACCACTATTATGGGCTATTTGTAATCAATAAAGATCAATATCTAAAGAATAAATTGGAGATTATCATTTTCATTTTGAAAATAAAAAATCACAATATATGATGAAGGAAGAAATTGAGAAAGAGTTTGAATTGTGAATCTAGAGATTAATTAATAGATAGAAGTGTAAAAATGGAATTTTAGTCTCCAAGTTTTTCTTGATCATTCATTCCATCCTTTCAACTTTTTTTTTTTTTTTGTTGGGGTGTGTGTTTGGGGGGAGGGGGGGGGGGAGAGGCCATTTTTCCTTATTTCACTAAACAAACAAAAAAAAAACTTGTATGTACCAGACGGGATCCTCAGTGCCACTTTTCCAGTGATAATTCAGTGCCACTTTTATATTTATGTCAAGTGTCCTGTTTATTTAATTTGTTATGTGCTATTTATTTAAATTTCTTCTATCATCACGTGATAAGTGGGATTGACACTGAATTTGACACCGAGTAGTGGCATAGAAGATCCCAACTGTGTCTGTACTTTCACGCCATGACCATTTTCATTGCATGTGATACTAGACTGTTGTGTTTTTATCCTCAAACTTCTTGTGTCACTTCATGAGGAAAAATAGGTAGAATTCAGGGACCAACTTTTTTCTTTTTATCATGCTCCATTATGTCAAAACAAAGAAGAAAAGGGTTGTCTCTACTGATACTATAAAATCCAATAAACTACTAGTAGTAGTATTAGTTAAGAAACTTTAAAGCTAACTGTGGATTGAATCTGTTAACAAGAGATATTTGCATCTATCTTCATGATTAGAGCATAAACAGTGAAGCCAATCCGTGTTCAAAGGCTAATAGAAGCTTCATTTGCCATGGCCACACATCATCACATGGACTCATTATTGATTGAGAGACGTCGAACATAAAAACCATTTTCCAGTCTTTAATGCAGCTTGCTTCAAATATACGTCTCTCAGGAGAGAAAAGAAAAGAAAAGAAAAGAAAATATCAAATTTCAATTTCTTCAAGGTAGCTCATTGCGCGGGAATTTAATTCTTGAAAAATTTTGTCTCAAGGACCTACTAGAGTGAGTATATAGATATATTTCATATGTTTGAATAGTGAGACACATCAGATAACTGATTATAACCCCCAAGTATATCAACATGGTATGATATTGTAGTTATTGGTGTCTTTATTCTTTCCAATTTTTACCTTAAAAGTACTATCTGTCAGCAGGAGAACCGATGAAAGCTGAAAGTAGTACAATATAACGTACCCTACCCTTTTCTGTGGTTAATTTCAGGGTCCTATTGTGGGCAAATTCCCACTTGACATTCAGTGGAGGGAAGAAAGATGCTGGTCATAAATCAAATTGGTTCGCAGTTTTGATTTCACTTAATTGTTTTGCAGTTTCAATCTATTTGGCATGCATCATTAAGTGTTTTGATTAAAGCAATTTTGTGTCCAAGAAAACCAAAGGATGGTGGCTACATTTATTTAATTTGCATTTAAACACTTGTTTGATTCAGGAGACCATACAAAAAGAAGTTACTTGATTCTGGACAACCCCCAAACCACCCCCCCCCCCAGCCCACAAAAAAAAAAAAAAAGAAGGAGAAAAAGGCCTTACCTCATTCTCAATGACTTTAGTCGCTTACACCCCTACATTTCCAATCTAACTAATCTTGTGTTTGGATTTGCAACTTTAAGGCTTAAAACTTTGGAACTTAGGATATAATTATTCTAACGTTTAGAAATAATAAAGAAAATGCATTTGCATCTTTCAAGAAGGAACGTACATTTTATTTTAACCAACTCTGTTTACGTGAGTTAGCCACCAAATAAAGCATATAAGTTCAAGCGTGCAGACCTGACAATAGTTCAAGAATTCAAATCTCTGCATATGCAATAAAAATTCAAAGGATGTGCAGTAATGCACCTCTTTGATCTGAAAGTGAACAAGGGAAGGAAAAAATGAGGAGTAATGTACTAAATTAAGCATATGATGTAATTTGCTGAATCATATTTAGCCCCTGTGACAAGTTTAAGGGAAAATCACAATCTTAAGAGAGAGCATTCTCTCGGAGAATGAATCAGTTAAAAAAAATAGATAAATAGATATAGACTTGATGACTTCATATACATTCTCAGTTAGATGCCGGCCAGCCGGCTTTGAATTCTGCATAAAATTGCACCAGGTGGAGTGGAGTGGACTGGAGAAACGAAAGTGGAGGGAATTGAGATGATTTTGCAATAAATAAAGTCACGAGAAGTGTACAATGACCACTACTATTCCCATTACTGCAATGGTACCACTGCTACCAAGTCTCCATTCGTGAATAATTTATTCAATGCTGAAAAGTTGGCTCTTTCCAAAACAACCAACAACTAAAAAGTGCAACGAAAGTGGAGAGGATTTTGTATTTATGGCACACATGAAAAGGTTGAGTGTACCTGTTAAAGAGTAAAAACTCAGGAGTTGGATTTTTCTTTTCTTTTTACTTTTAAATACCAAATTGACACTACTAATTGCTACCTGTAGGGCCAGAATTTCTTCTTCTTCTTTTTTTGTTTTTTTTGTTAATAATCCTTTTCGACCGGTAAGCCGGCATTGTTTACTTGTATACATGAATATCAAGACAAATCAATTGCTATTAAACCAAGCCTGCTCACATTAATTTATTGCAGAGAAACATTTTAAAATCAAAGATCTTGGACTCAATACTCTCAATTGCCAGATGACGTTGTTGATGAAGATTTGAACAAGTGATCAATGTGTGTGTTTTTTTTTTTTTAAAAAAAAAACCCTTCAATCCCTCTCCACACCCTTCTTACTCCTAATTGTTAGGATTCTGAGTTCTGAATTTGAAAGCCCTTCCAATCCTTAACTATTATGATACAAACCCTGAATCTAACAGTAAAAAAAAAAAACTAAAAATCCCCCTTTAGTCATTGAGCTGACCTAATGGTTTTAGTGATCAAGGTTAAAGATGCTAGGAACTATAATCTCTGCATGTGTTTTTCCTTTTATTTAGTGCATTAGTATTCATCTGATTATTTTTGGATTACTTACTAACGGTGTCGAGTTGCAATTGCTTATTTGTTTCTATTACTCCTTAAATTGTGGCCCCTTATAATAAGCTCATAAAAAAAAAAAAGGAAACACAATAAAGTTATCAGTCTTTATTAGTAGTACTTGGGTGATAACAAAGTTTTTTTTTTTTTTTTTGAAGGAAGTGATAACAAAAAGTTTTGACCAACCGAAAAGACAAGAACAACCCATTTTGTATTCTATAGTCTCTAAACTCTTGAATCGTCCTTGGCAGCCAATGTGTTGTTGTATCTTTCTCATCTCGTCAGACAGTAGATCCTAGCGGTCAAAATTGATAAAAAGTTGGTGGCAATAGGAACTTTGATACATATTCTATCTGCCTTCACACCAAACACAGATAAATGGTCAATTGATACATTTCACTTTCATTATTTTTCCCTTTTTTTTTTGGGGGGGTTTTATTCTGTACATAATTTCAGTGGAGTCTCATTTTGAGGGCCAATGCCTCCTTGTTCGTTTGAGTTGTTTGGTATCCAGCATATTTTCTGATCTTCAGTGGTTGGGTCCATTCTAGCAGGCCTTCATCATCACATAGGCCAATTTAACAACTTTCTGGTTATAGGAAGCTCAAAAACTCTTCCTCAAATTCCTCCTCGTACAGAAGAAAATACCTTCTTAATGTTTTGAAAGGGAATGTAAAATGAACTCAAAATCTCCATGTAGACATCTGTATCATGGATGGAGGATAAAGAGAGAGGCAAATAAACCAATCATTTCATTTCCGTAATTTTCTCTTCCCATAATGATCGAAAGGGCAAATGTGAAGTTCCAAAATCAGGAGTGTATGAATGTTTGGAATGAGATCGCCTGAAATCAGAGAGAAGGTCAAAAACCACAGGGAATGGTCTCTTGATTAGGGACAGAACATGATGGAAGTAAAGTGCAAATCATCCGGACAAACAGATTCTTTTTTTAACTAGTTGTTCAGACAGAGAAATGTAATAGTACTATCTCCTTCTTCTTCTTCTTCTTCTTCTTTTTTTCAGTCTAGTTGTTAAAGAATGAAAGAAGAAGCATTACAAGTCATAAGTGAATACAAAGAAATGATTCCCTTCATAATAATTCTCAATCCAAATTGGTACTTACTGGAAATTTTTACCAATTACTTTGTCCTGAGTTCAGAGCTTTTTCTTGTTCTCTCCAATACATACATATTACATAACCCTCCCTTCTTCAAAAGAAAGCAAGAACTGGCATTACCTTATTGGTACCTTACAAAAAAGGTCGGATGTTACAGAAGAATGAAAATGACAAACACAAGGGACGCAAAATTACTGTAATCATGAAAGAAGCAAAGGTCTTTCTCATAAATAAAACTAATGTAGCAAAACTTTCATGAGTTTATTACTGGTTTTATGATGATTGAAATCACTAACATGGCAAATTAATTTGATGGGGTCTGGTAGTTTTTGGGTATGGTTGATTTGGTTTCCTGATGGGGTCATGGGGAACCAAGTAAAAATAGTGGTATGTTCCACCATGTGCAGAACTAATACAGCATGTTAGTTAGCAACTTTATAGACTTGGATCATAACACCAGCATGTTTGTTACAAATGCTCATCATGTATGATTGGACAAAAAGTAAAGTCGATAAGGCATCCATCGCAGGGTCTTATCCAATAACAAGGAAGTGATGGACCAATTCTTGTAAATTTTGATTGAAAACTAAATCATGTTCCTCCAAGGTAGGACGAAAAAAAGAAAGAAAGAAAGCAGAGCACAGTAGAAGGATCCTTTGCTTAGAAATGTTGGATGTAATCAAATGTTACTTTTCGATATTGGAGCATCAATAATGTCTATTCAGATTACAGTACATAATGGAGTTTCACTGGTTAAGCAACTTGCCTAAACAGCTTTAATTTTGGTGCATCAGTGAAAGGACTAAACATTTGCAACACAACAGACACATGTGATCGATCCAGTTGCTGTTCTTGAAAAGTTTCCTGGAATAGGAGACTGGAGGAAGACAGTATTGAGTATGAGAGGCTATCATCCATGCAATTGAACTGAGCTAATGTCCAGGTCTTCCTCAGTTCCCACAAATGATGGTATCAAGCAACAAGAAAATAGCTATTCCTAGCAATTCAGCTACCATTTGTTCATTTGGTGCCAGTTTTTGACAAGAGCTACTCCAAAAGGAAAAGAAGAACAAGAGAGAGCAGCCAATAGGAGTATGTAATTAAGAATCCCAGTAAGAAAGTTTTTAACAGTCACTAATCCTTAGCAAGTATAAATGTGTATCAATACATACAATTGTTAGTTTGTGTTGAAATCGACTCTTTTGTCAGTTTCAAAAGCCAAAAATAAAAGAAAAGAAACAATCTCATCTTCTGAAGTTGCACATAAGCACAGCTTTCCTCATTTAGATCTCTTTCACACACCTATTGCATCTTTTCTACCAATTTCAGCAAGACAAGTGGCCAAACTTCTTGTTGCTTAAAGTCTCACACTCCGTTATTGACTGCCCTCCTACTCTGAAGCCTTTAGATCAGACCTAAGCTTCCAGAACAGAACTCTTAGTATCTTTGTAACTTTTGTTAGTTGTCAAATTATATCTTTGGATTAAATGTGATAAACAACATTCCAATCAATTTACATGCTTGATTGTCTTAACAGCAATCCAATGATTTCCACCTATAAGCAAGTGCATCAACAACACCATCAAAACTATCAAATCTAGAACTCACCACATCTATGCCAACTCCCAATCTCTCAGCACCAGAAGCTGTAACTGGACCATGAGCAGCCACCAACATGCTTGGACACCTCATCCTCATCATCTCCCAATTCAGCCCCAACTCTTTCAAGCTCTTCAAAAGCCCTTCAACCTCTGCAGTACTTGTAAACACAAGGCCATCCAACCCACATTCCTCATCAGTCCTCCTCGCTACCTCCTCAGCACACGTGGGGCCCCCCCACCGGGTCTCATAACCGTTAACTCTAACCGCAGTCCATCCCATTCTAGCTAGATGAGCAAGGAAATTAGGCACAACAGGTGGTTCCTCCAGGCCTAGTACAGATGGAACTGGGCATAACACCTTTCTTCCCTGGCCTAATCCCAGTGATTCGGCTAGACTTGTTGGTGTTGAAATTGGAGGAACCAAGACCTTAATTCTACGGGGATTTTCACAAAGTTTATTAATAAAAGATTCATCTAGCAGCTCTGAGTCTTTGCCTAGAGCTGAAATTGTGAAGGTTTCACCATGTGGGGCAAGTGGGGGTGAGTGGATGTTGGTTAAGGCTTCTGAGAAAGCTTTGATTCCAGTTCTTGATGTGAAAGCTATACCTGAGAATTGTTCGAGGTTGGGATGATTCTGGGAATTGTTGATGGCATTTGGATTGGAGAGGTAGAATTGGATGGAGGAGATGGTGTGTGGGGTGGTTTCAACAATGACAGTGGGACACCAGATGGGACACCAGCCCTTGAGTTGGATAACGTGGGAGAGCCTTTCTGCATAATTTTTTGGGGTGGTGAAGGCAATAAGACGGCTGTTGGTGCTGGTGTTGGGGAGCGCTGCCATTGATGGATGAGAAGGATGCTGCAGAGTCAGGACCATCATTTCCTCATCATCATTTGACTGAAAAATGGAGACAGGGCAGCACTCACTTTCTGGGATTTAATTAGATTATCATCTGACACAGACCGACCTATTTTGTTTGACCAGGCTTACAAACACTGTACACATGAGAGAGATTTATCAATGGAGAACATACATGACACAACTGGATCCAGGAGAAAACGGCGCATGAATATCATCTAATTCTGTGAGATACCGATCTGCGAATGAAGAAAATTCCAAGTTTGGGAAACAACATAAACTTCTCTAAAAAACTGGGAATTGAGGAAAACCAAATATGTCTGGAGGTAAGTTAGAATTTGACCCAAGGTTTTGATTGTGGTCTTTTTACCTTTTTTTCGCTTCTGATATTGTTGATTAGGTTGGATTTTTTCCTTTTCTTTTTGGGCAGCAACCAGCTGAAATAGCAGAATGTTAAACATGGCGAAACAGCACAATCATTCCTTTTTTTCCTATTACAGGAACTATTTGTGCACCTGAAAATCAACTCAACAAAAACGGAATCTGACCCCCCGTGCTCCACATATGAAGGTTTCCTTGAAGAAGAAATGAGGACGATGGTAGAATGACAAAAGACATCCTCATTCTCTAATTGTTCTCATTCTAATCGGCTTAATCGAAGTTCACCCATCCAAGCCATTGCCTCTTTCCCAAAATAAAAGACTCGTGTCCTTGGGAATGCACAAGAAAGAATATTGATGCTGCACATAGAAGTCCGGCATAAACTGTAAATGGCAACCTGCAAGATTTGCAACTAATACACTCTCCACTTGAAAGCGCAACTACAGAGTTAATCAACACCAATCGTCAATGGGCAGAAAAATTCATTCTAGACCTAAGACATTAATCTTCAACAAACAAGAGGGAGTGTAAAAAGCCTGCCAAAAATGCACAAGATTTAAAAATAGG